>NW_006442107.1:15076314-15091296 GCF_000325575.1 Pteropus alecto
TTCATACTTTCAGGTTCCTGCTCTGTGAGGCTTTTCCTTCATCTAAACAGTGAAGTTTAGTTACTCTCCATCCAATTACTTGACTTGAAATTTTTTTTTTTTTTTTTTTGTCTATCAGTATCTCTGTGGGGTGTGTGTGTGAGTGTGCGTGTCTGTGTTTGTGTGACTTTTACATCTCTTTTCACATGTTTTGTTGTTTGATTTGGTCTTCACTAGAATAAAATTTGGATGACTCCAATAAGATGGTGAGATTGGACTTTATCTGTTTTGTTTACTGTAGTAGTTTCTCAGAATATATTTGATGAATGGGTTATCAAAGACATTTTTCAATATCTGTATTTTAAATGCTGACATCATTTTACTCTATGAAATCATGCCAGTTACTACAATATGGTCCTTGTAAATATATATTTCTTTGTAAGATTTAAATTGGAGTAGCATGATAAAAAGTCATGAAATAAAAAAGCTTAAAACAAAATCAAAGTAATGTTTACTACATTGGTATCATCACTTGACTTCTAAAACTGTGTTGTGTTTGACATAGGTAAAAATTTTTCAAAACTAAATGTTTTATGGAAGTAATTTTATGGTATTTTCAGACAGAAAAAGGATTAACACTTTACAATGCTTTTAAAATCTCATTTGGCTCTCAACACTAGAGGATATTATGTCTTCCTGTGAAATCTATTTTTCACAGACAACGAGAATGTTAATCTCATTTAATCCTGCCACTATACCTGAGCTGGTTTAGTAGATAGATACTCAAGTTTGTTCTGGATGCAGAAGAGCTTCTGTGCAACAGGAAGACCCTGCCTTTTTAGGAACAATATGCCTAGAGAAATTATTTGATATGCCAAATATGTACAATGACCAAAATAAAACCTCAAACTCTTGGTTGTACAACACATCATAAGTCTGACTTATAGTATTAGTGTACATGGATCATAATTTAAAGAATATAAAGTCTTTTTTTTCTGGAATGTTTAGATTTTGCCTAAATGATCTAGACTGTTCCTATGGATTAAACTAGACTATTAGAATGGGTTATCCTTGGGCCAAATCATCTTGGCTGCTCACAGACCTTCTTTTGTTTAGTTCTAGGCTTTGGGGACACAACCTTAAATATCATTGAAAAATAATACTAGATATCATTTTAAGGAATCTGATAATGCCTATGTTGAAAGAATATTAATAAGATTGCTGTCCATCCACTGTATCTTAGTGTCTAAAGCCCCCGATAAGACTATGTTTCTATATTTTGTACAATGACAATCAGAAAAATGATTTCTATTTTCACTGTAGCTAACAGAAAGCTCAGACAGAAATGTTAATTTCAATCATTAGGAAGTATGTAGAACCTTATAGCTTGCATGTTTGTGCTCTGTTCTCTCCTTTTTTCAACTTCTATATTTTTCTGTTCATATTTAAAAAATTCTTTTTATCATATAACATCTGTCAAAATATTTGCACAATAAAGGAAAAAATAAGTAAAAATATAATAATTAGATATTCCATTTTCTTGGATATTCTCATTTTTATGCATTATTATTTTCAATAAAAGTAATTTATTAAGTGTAAAGTTTAAATAATTTAATATTAATATACAAGATTTTTATAACGTCAAAAATCAGCAACATTTATAAAATTTGTCACTTGATTTAAAATTCATAAAATAGAGTGACTATATTGATGAGGTTCTGACAACATGTAGCAACAATTAATGTTCTAGTGGTAAATGGTCAAAAAATAAATAGAAAAAAACTTTTTGAAGAAGATATAAAGTAGATGTCACTCTTTTGTTTGGGGTTTATATATTGTTACTTAATAAATATTAAGACAACACATTACAATTCATGGCACCCTTAAATCCATTTAGTCAGTTGATATCTTTAAAATTCTTGCCCTAAAATACAAAGAAACATGGTTATGGACAGTGATATAGCTATTGCTAACAACTAACAAGTCAAAGCTGATGCAGCAAACAATATGACTGCTTCCATAGGCCAAAAGCAACAGTAGCTGTGTTAACAGAAATGAAATACCAAGCATGAGGACAGTGGTAATCATAAGAACTGGGCTATCTGGAACCTCTTATTCCTGACCTTTCATTACATTACTTGAACTCGTAAATGTAGATTGCCTCCAATTTTTCTAAATTAACAAGTCAGTGAACTGCCATTGCCTTCATAGCTCATAAAATTTTCAGTGTGTAGCTAAGATTAGTCATTCTTTTTTTCCAGTCTAACTTTAGGAAACTAGATTCAAATTGAGAAGTCAATCTAGGGTAAAAGACAATAATCCTGTAATTAACTAAGGCAAAAATCAATACCAGTTTTAAGTAAGTAACCAAGTCATTAGATAGAATCCATTTTAGAAAATTTTTATAGGAATTGTAGTGATTTGATTGTAAAAGGATATTCAAAATAACCATACATTGATTTTATTTGGTTTTTATTTCCTGAATTTATGTAGATTCCAATAACATCCTATTTGAAAGTACAATTAATTGCTAGTTGTCTCCCAATATCCTTGTTTCTTTCTTTCACACTAATAGAATTTATGTGGATGCATGGGCACTTAGCATAAAACTCGGCTTTCCTTAGACCTAAGCATGACCAACTAAGTTCTAATGTGATGTGGGCAGTAGTGCTGTGTGCCACTCTGAATCTTGCCCTTAAAATAATTATGTGTTCTCCCCTAACTCTCTTCTCCCCTCTTCCAAGCTGGGAGATGGCCGGAACATCTTTAGCCCACAAGTAAGCACCCCATGCCAAGGATGGCAGAATCACCTACCAGCCCAATACAGTTGAGCTACTCCTAGATTGTTACATGAGGAAGAGAAATAAACATCTTAGTTAAGCCACTGTACTTTGGGGTCTCTTTGTTACAGTAGGTAAGTCTGCTTTCTAATTTGGAAAGTTCAATTGGAAAGTGTAATTACTTAACAAGGAAAGAATATATAGCATGAGAATATATTACTATAATGTACTATATTTACCTAAGGCATGATCGAAAGTTAAGTTAAAATTACATTTGCATATATTAATAGAATGGAAAAATAACTATATAATAGATGAGTGAAAATGTTTAAGACATTAAAATATTTGTAATGAATGATCTGAAATATGTGAAAGTGCTTTGAAAAAAAATGCCTGGAAGGAAATATGCCAAAACCTGAGTTAATCTCTGGAATTAGGATTATAGGTGCTTTTACCTCTAATTTTATAAAAATAGAGCATTTATTATTTGTATAACTTATAAGAAATTATACAAAGAATTTCAATGACTTCTCTGCACAAGTGTTTCTTATAACAACTCATTATGAGTAGAAAAGATAGTACCTGCAATGCAACTGCCACACGCATCTTTTAGTGGCATGCACATTGTTAACCACCTAACCAACCAACCAAAGCACCTACTTCTAATTTTTTTTACTTTTGAATTTCTGATGATGTGTAAGTAAATTTAAAAATCTACTGGGGTTAGAACAACCCCATAGTATAACCCGCACGTAGCTAAGGTTTCATGTAGTTCAGATAATATGCATATTTCTATCTAGAAAAACAAAGTCTGCCAGTCAAAGAAGTAATTAAGAATAATTGCTACCAGTCTCTTAAGGAAAGAATGCCATATAGCATTATGATTTAATTGGCTTAAAATCCATATAAAATAGTATAGCTGCCATTCTCAATATTCTTTACATGGAGGGCAGTTACTTCCCTAAATCTTTAAAACTTCCTCCTTTCTCTCTCTACTCCAGCCAAAGCTTTCCTTGAAAAACCAAACCCGTAGATCTTCTCTTTGGTTCACGTCTTTCTTTCAACTTGTGTTCTTCCTTCTTATTCTTAATTAAAAACTGGACCTCTCTAATGCAAATCATTCATCTTTTCATCACAAGTCCTATCTACCTCATGTCTTTCCCTTACTTCTACAGACCAAAATCCTAAGAAACAAGCTCAAAATGATAGAATATTCTTTTTAGGCATTAATGCTGTTAGTGATTTTTATTTTTTACCTAACCCTCACCTCATTGAATCTCAGGTAATGAATACCTTCATCATTCAACCTTAGCCCTACCAAATTCTCTTTTCCTGGTTCTACTCATTAATCATATTAATCAACGAAAATTCATAGCAAAAAGCTTTTCACCCTGTTTAACATCAGTTCAATTGATAATGATCTACAGCATGTTAAGAATGATTCTGAGGTTGCAGCCTTGGTGTAATAGGGTTATAAAATGGCATGAGTGAATTCTGTCATAGCCACAGGCAAGAAAATTTGGTCAAATAGTTTCTATTATTGAGCCAGATATAAGTTTTATTGGGGTTATAAATATTACCAAATCAAATATTCCTGAGTAATAGTTTTATGTATATATTTTCTTCAAATTTACTTTTGATTCATAACGTGAAAATCAACAAAATTTTCTCAAATCCTAGTCTTTGCTTTAAACATATCGTCTATGTATTCTTACTTTATACATAGGAAACATATTCAATTTTTAGCTTATAATAAAGTATGGCTATCATCTTATTTGGGTTTCTTTTTCAATTGCCTTTAGAAATCTGTATTACCCATTTACTAAATTAAATAAATAAAAACCCATATGCCAATTTACCCTCTTCTCTGTGCTATAACAATAATATCCTTAATGCTTGTATAAAAGTGTTCAAATATATCAGCACTAAAATGTTCTCTTTTGTTGAACAGCAAATGATATGGGAGGGAAGGAAGAAAGAGGATATAAGTGCTTTTGTTGAGTTTCAGGTACAGAGATAATGTAAGACAGCTAGCTGCTTTTACAATAGCAGAGTGACACGGATAAATGAAAAAACATGCCAGGACAATAAAAGAAAGATATTCTCTTCTTTGCTCCCTTGAAGTCAAACTCTGTACTATGAACGATCAGAACATTTTTTTTTATCACTATACCTGCCTAAATCCACATGACTATTAGGGCAAAATTATGTCCTTTTAAATTTTTGAAATGCTGTTTTTAAACTTTTAAACTAAGCTCCTTCAGGTAAAGAGCTTAGACAAATTCTTACATCTTACTGAAGTTACTAATAACTCAGAATATGAATATCTGATGTATTCTTAACATAATGGAATGTATTTGTGATTTTTCTATTAACTTACTCTTTCTCACTACCATAGTAAGTATGACAATCTGCACAGAGAAAATTTGTAATTCTGAGAATAAGAATATGAATATCACAAGGAAAGCTACACTTGAAGGCATTTTTAAGAAAAAGAAGAAATCTAAGAAATTGCTATTACCAGTCATGTGCCTCATAATGACATTTCAGTCACCTATGGACCTCATATACCATGGTGGTCCCATAGATTATAATGGAGCTGAAAAATTCCTATCATCTAGTGGTGTCATAGACACCCTAATGTCACATTGTAGGCTATACCATCAAGATTTGTGTAAGTGAACTCTATGATACTTGTGTAACAATGAAATCCCCTAACAATGCATTTCTCAGAACATATCCCCATTGTTAAGTGGCACATTACTGTATATTGGTATATTAGAATGCAATGCTTATTAAAAATGTAAGACATCATGTGAAGGAAAACTAAGAAGCACATTTACAATATCATACTCCTTACAGAGCAAGTTATAATTCTCAGAAACGTACCTCAAAGCATTTAAATTCTGAAATTTTAGTCACTTCAAATGTGATTAATGGCATTAAAATAAGAAAGAATGGCTGAAGTACAATACACAGAGGAGAGGTCTGTGGTAAAATTAACAATAACTTAGAACTATAATTTCAAATTTAGCACATAGTTGGGGTCCAGTAAAGAGGGTGGCATTGGAAAATGAGGAAAAAATATGCTAAGGCTTTTATGGGAAGGGGAAGAGTAAAGTAGACTAATTTTAGACTTGGATGAAAGATTATAAACTTTAAAAAGTATGTCGTAAATTTATGAGTAATTATTATATTTTAAATAGAATATATAACTTCAGAATCATTAAAAAGTCAAACCAAAATAAATTGTTCAATGTTTTTGTTCAATATTTTTAAAGGTAGGAAAGAGGCAAAAAGAAGTTTTAAGAAAGTATAATATATATAAAAATAAATACAAAGAATGAATCCAAATTGTTAACAATTATAATAAATGCGAATAAACAAAATAAGTTATCTGAATTGCTCAGTCTGGGTAAATACCTCTATGTTGCCTACAAGAGCTACGCTCTGCAAAATGGCTAATAAAAGTTTAAAACAAAGGGACTGACAAAGGTAGACCAAAGGAGTGCTAACAAAAAGAAAGCAGTTTGGGCAATATAAATATCAAATTAAATCAAAGGGCAAGAGTTTTAGAGTAAACAAACAGAGTGCATTTCATAGAAAAGAAAGGAGATATGGGGTAATGATAAATGGGATGGTTTATCACAATACTCTTCTTTCAACAACTGACAAATCAAGTAGAGAGAAAAATAATTAAGAGGGTATTCGTATGTTCTGGTTTGCCTGATGGTCCCAGTTTATGACTATTCTTCCTAAACAGTTATTAGTAGCATCCCCTTTCTCATGTAAATGTGTTCTAATATGGACATGAATTATTATTTATTAAGGATATAGTAGACTTTTGTAATACGAGTAATAGGTTTATTCCTGCCTTCCTCTATCTCTTTCTTGCTTATGTCACCATCAATAACCACCACATTGTTCCTCTGTCTGCAGCCCTTTTCTCTTGTATCCTTGTATGATTGGCTCCTTTCCCTCATTCAGTTCATAGCTTCATTATCCTCTCCCTAGAGCACTGATCTAAAGTAGCCACTGCCATTACTTGTCTCCCATCACATCATCCCGTTGCATTTCCCTCACAGCACTTATCATCAGCTGATATCCTATGTATGTATGAGTTTATTTCTTTAGCCCTACCTCCTCCTACTAGGATGTAAGTTCCAGCAGAGAAGGAGCCTTGTCAGCTTTACTTTTTGCTATATTAAAAATTTCTGGTGCCCAAAGGTGCTCAGTTGAAAAAATGTACGTATTTTTGCTGTTCAGATTAAGCATCATGGGAATAGTTCATATTCAAACTTATGGTTACATATTCAAACCTAATATGATTAGAGCAGTGCTCAAGGGGAAAACTTTAACAGTTCGACACCCACAGAAATGGCTGAAAACCAGACAAAAATCTATACCTAAAAATTTATAAATTCAGACTGTTTACAAGGTGAGGTTCCAGAAGCAAATACTTCTTATAGGAAATAAACTTTTTTAAACCACTGAAAAAATTAATGTCCTAGCATGATAACAGTTTCAAAAACAGATGAAGAGTAGTAGGGAAAAAATAGCATCATACAAACTATGCACATAACTGTAAGAATCTTAAATATGCTATTAGAACATAAAATTCAGTTATGTATTAGGAGATCAAATATATTGGTGAAGCAAGCTTTTTCCAGAACTACCAGAATAGTAGAGTTAAGATGGTTAACAGCAGCATATACATTAGACTGAAATAATATTAATAAATTAAAAGAAGAAACTTCTCAATGGTAAAAACAGTAATAATTTCCCGACTGTTGAAAAACTGTTTGCTAAAAAGTAACATCAATTCCTGACATAAACTTTCTGTAACATGATTAGAAGAAACTTCCTATGAAAAATTCTATCCATAAGAAATTAATAGCAAACTTTATATTCACTGACGAAATATTAAAAATTTTTCCATTACAATCAAGAAAATGTCAAAAATGCCCATTACCATTACTACTATTAGACATTAATCTGGAAATTCTATCCAAGGCAATTTGGAAGGGGGAGAAAACATCTTTTTAAATGTTTGTTTAGAGAGACACATGGTTGACAAAAAAAAATCCAAGATAGTCAACTATAAAACTATTAGAATAAGATCAGAATTTTAAGAATCAATAACTTCATACCAGAAATAACCCAACGAAATGTAAAAGTAAAATAAATTCCTTCAGTAGCACATGAAATATATAAAATACCTGTAAACCAGACAAACATGAAATGTTAAGGACTTCTATGAAGTAGACCTTCAAACTCTTGACAGAAATAAAGGAAGACCAGAGTATATGGAGAGAGACAAACAATTTTTTTCTGGATACCATTTTGGAAGGATACATTTTGAAAGTACATCCATGTTTATTTGTGAATTTGATGCAATCCTAATTAAACGCCCATAATGGGATTTGGGAGGATACATCTCTAGATTATCTGAAGGATAAGATAGCCTAGAATGACTTCAATTATTTTGGGGAAAAAAAACCAACTTCCATTTACAGAAGAAAGTTGCCCCATCAGATAGCAATAGTGATGAACTAAAAAAATATAGTGATTAAGATAGTGTAACACTGGCTTAAAAATAGACAAACACATTAATGGAATGGAAGATAGTTGAAAAATAGATTCATATACATGTAGAAATTTAATTCATAGAAAGCAGTGGCATTTCAGATGAGTTAAGAAAAAATGGACTGTTTCAAGAACTGTGTTTGAACCACTCAGTTCTTCATTAGGACACTACGACATAATGATTCATTATGCGTCAGCAGCCTCAGTATCTCCTGGCAACTTGTTAGAAATGCAAATTCTCAGGCCTTACCCCAGATCTCGTGAATCAGACACTATGGGATGGGAGCTCTCAATCTGTGTTTTAATAAGCTCTCCTGAGGACTGTGATGCCTGCTCAAGTTTGGGAACCACTGTTTTATATATACCTTTGATCCAAAATTCCATCTTTCTAAACTGATGTGGAATTAGAACAAAGATCATACAATCACAGAAGAACATGGCACAGTCATCTCCTAAGGTAAGTCTACTTGCAAAAACTGTTTTAGAGGAAAAGTTAGTAGTATCACTCCACTTACAGAAATCTAGAGTTGCAATGAATATAAAGATGTTTGTCCAAGAAAGACAAATTCACTTTTTTTTTTTTTTTTTTTTTTTGGTTTAAAAGGTTAACCTTAAGTAACGGGAATGATTTTACAAATTACCAGCATATATTTATGTTTTATTAGGCAACCATTAGAAATCAGAAAGATTCATATATTCCGGTATAAAAATCACTAAAATAAATGAAGCAAAGAAAAAATGTATGTACTTCACAGCCGATTTTATGTTAGAAAATTGTTATGTTGAAATTACAGTTTTCTGTGACACAAATAGCATCCAAACTGGGGAAGAGAGAGGAATTGTTTTTGAGGAAGAGAGAAGAATTATCAGAGTGAAAGAAGACAATTTTACTCTATAAACTTCTGTATTTAAATTTTTATCATGAGAATGCATTCATGTGCTATTTGTATAAGTAAAATACAAAATTCTGGTATTTAGTGGGCAGGAATCAAAGATGCTTGATGTCCTGCCCACAACTAAGACTTGTCCTGACATTTCCTGCTTTCAATCACATTGTTTTAAACCTTTCATAGCATTGCAACAGTGAACCTAATTTACTCAGCAGAAATATTGTTATTTTAAAATATTGTTTTAAATGACTGTCACCTAGGTCTCAATAATATAGAGCAATGGTTGAAGACACAGGTATGCTATCAGACTCTCTAGGTTCATATCCCAAATCTTTCACTCTAGTTGTGTGACCTATGACCTTGGGCAATGTACTAAACATCTTTGCACCTCAGTTTTCTTATCTGTAAAATGGGGATTGTTGTGAAGATGAAATAATTTAATATGTATAAAGTACTTAGAACATTGTCTGGCACATGGTAACCACTCTATAAGTGTTAGCAGTTATTGTTAATGCTGAAGGCATATATCTGCAGAAATTACGATTTTATCTTCCATTAAGAAATATTGTTTCTTTTCTTTTTCCACAAAATGTGTATCTTGGCCCAAGCATAACATGTTTTTCTCAACCCTATATTACTACATATTTTCCTTTCCATATTCCCTTTTGTTTATAAATGACAGTATTTTAGTCCATTCCATTGTAATTCAAAACTTCTTTGTTGTTGTTTACCTTTGTCTTAATAGGCACATATATAAAGGTTGGAAAATATATTCCCTCCCTTCTTTCTTTTAATAATCAAATATTTTTGATCTTCTAATATGTTAGACAATGAGGACACAGAGCTCAAAAGATGATAGTCCAAATTCCTGTCTACTTAGATAGCTCAAACTAATGCCAAAACTCAAAGTAAAATAAATACACAGCTCAATTTCATATTGAGTACTTTAAACCAAATAAATATTTTGCTCTAATATGAAGAAAAATAGTGAGTCTGTTCATTTACCGCAGTGGTTCTCAAAGCAGGTGATGGCTCCTCTTACTATGCAGTTCTCAAAGGCCAAGGATGCTTGGTGTCCTGTCAAACACTTGCCTTATTTCTTCACAATAAAAGCTGCCCCAAACTTTCCAGATCTTTAAATGTCCGTTGGGACATTCATATCAGTGAAAAACTGTTCTGAGCCTATAACCTAAAAACAAAACAAAACAAAACAAAAAACAAAAAAAAACCCACAAAGTAGTTTTTATATAGTTAAAATAGGATTTGAGGGAAGTCTGTACTTTTTTGGGAAATTTACCAAGTCTTGTTTACTAGTCTGGAAAATCCTATCACCAACAACGATGACACTAAATACTATTTGAGTCATCAATACATCTGTATCAACATAGATGTATCACATTCTGTATTTGTAGTTGTCACCTCCATGGTGCAAGCATCTTAATATTTCATTATGTTTTTTATGTAGTGAGATCTGAGCACTTAGATGTCGAAATATATGTTATTTCATTTTAAATTGTTTTCCTTTAATTTCTCCTTCATGTTTCACTTAGAGGATTACCTTTATTTTGTGTATAAATATGGTTGTCTTATCTATGAACTTTAATTCAGGAGAGTATAAAGAATGACAAAATGTATGTTTTAAAGAGGGGCTTGAGTTTGATAGGCTTAAGAATTCGAGTTACTGAGATCAGACATCACAGCAGCCACTTAACTGGGAAAGATGAGGGATGGCTTTCAGTGAGGTTTGTTTTTGCCTGACTCCAGAAACACAAAAAATGAGTAATTTAAAGCCGGAAGCAATTTCAGAATTACCCAGTGTAACTTCCTCATTTAACACATGAAGAAACTGAAAACTAAGGGATATGACAATTGTCAATTGCTAGTTAGTGGCTGGACATGGATCAAAGTTACAAACCAGTGACCACTCTTTGGGTAATCTTTTTAAAACACACACTGTCCTCAGTAATTGAGAAAGGGAATTAGGGTAGGTGAAATGGAGAAAACCAAAAGAGAAAGCAACTAATTCCAAAACTGGCAGTTCTTTCAGAGACTGATTTAGTGATCAGAAATATTTAATCCTTAGCCTTTAAGGTTTGCTTGTAGCCAAGAGGAAAGTGATGAAAGAAGTTTGAGAATAAAAAGATATACAAATAAAATGGAAAAGTCCGTTCTGGAAACCCTGACATACACGACCACACTAATTATTTTGCAGTATCTAATACGAGAGTCAATTACCATTATTTTCACTTTCCTTTTAAGTATGGATAGTTAATTATAGAGACAGTTGAGAGAGCCTTCACCTATTGGACACTTTAGATTACAGTAAAGGCCAGGACATTATCATTGTATAATGCCTGACATGAAACATTTGTTGCTTATAAATGGTTAAAATTTGAGGGGTAGCCCAAAACATCTCTTACCGGAGGTAGCTAAGATTCCACTTCCTGAAGTATGCCAACAAGAATACAAATTTTTGGGGAGAGAGAAAGAAAGGGGTGAAACATGATAATTTTGACCATTGTTGTATCCCCAGTGCTAACATCAATATCGCAACCTAAGAGGGGCTCAAATATTCACGGGGGGAGAGAGGGAAAGAAGGTGGGAAAAAGGAAAGTATTAATCTATTCTTGGCCCTATCCTAATATTCAAAAACTCTTAGAAGAGATAATATTTTTTTCCCAGCATTTCTGCATGTATATATTTAACAAATCTTATTGTTCTGGTTGTAATGGCAAGGAAATATTGAACTGATGAGGCTTCCATCTAGTTTGCTTCTTTACCAGTCATAAATTGTTTTGACTCAACAATATCTTATATTTGAAGTCTTTCTCTATAAAATATTTTCTTCAAGCATTATTTAATTAATTCTCCAATACAATATGTTTTTGAAGTTCCTTCTGTTCATACTTTGTGCTAAGGAAACTGAGTATCAAATGGTTAAGGTCTTAGAAGACTGATAACCATATTTACTGTCTTTAAAATTTATTGTTTTCAAAGCCATTTCAATTGCTCCTGCAGAATCCAAACAAAAATGTCTCAACAAATTTAAGAAACACAGAAAAGCTAGAGCCCTGGCTTGTATTTAGAACGACTGTCATCAGATTTTCATCTGTACCATGAGGTGCCTCCATCAAGATCTATTAATATAATGTCCCGAAAAGAGTCAGATATTTACATAATAAACATATATTTTGTTTCTTGTATAGTTTAGGCATATATCACATACATTTTCACAATGATTTCTGCCCTTGAGAAAGGACCGAATTTTCAGAAAATACATGCTGTAAATGAGTCACTAAATTACAACTCATGTCCTTGAAGATCTCCTTACAGAGAGGTGCACTAAAAGGCTGTTTTAGCGATTCTTATTGGTGGACGATTGCCCCTTAGTCCTAGTTACACATAAGTCTCCTAACTAGACTTAGCAGAGAATAATTGTGGAAGATGGCAGACAAAGGGGCCATTACGCTTGGCGGGCATCATCATCTCCCACTGTGTGCATTTTAATCAATGAAATTGTGAGTCTATTTTCGACAGCCAGATTTGGGGAGAACAAAAACCTATCATTTTGCCCATCTCCCAAAGTCTTCTACATTATTTCACTAATGAAAAGTGAAATAATGCATTATGGTGTTATACAGTGGTGAAGAGCTCAACCTCTTGGGTTAGTCGGTGTGGATCTTGGCTCTAACACTTAACTGCTGCATGAACTCGGGCAAATTATGTAACCTCATTTTCTCATCTGTAAAAGGTAGGTAATAATAATACTCACGTTATTGGGTTATTTAAAAATTATGTGAATTTATACACGTATAAAGTGCTTTAAAAGCATCTGGCACGTTGCAGGTAAATAAACAATATGTTGATGATTGCATTTATTGCTTATCTTTGACTTCACATTCTGTAAGTGACAGAGACTTAAAATTACAGTAGTCATTTATGTGGTAACCATGAGATTGATCATATCCAAAATAAAATTTATCCTCTCCTTCACCCATGTGAGTCCCCAAAACCTGCTCCTTCTATTCTATGCCTTATCTAGCTAATGGCACAGTAAGTTACTTGTTTCAGAAGCTAAAAAACTCAAAAAAATATTCATTCACTCTACTCCTTCTCCTTTACTCTCAAATTCACGAAATCACCAAATCTTTTCTAAATTGCATCCTCAATATCCTGCTTCAGGCCCTCTTCCTTCCTCCCAGGAAAGCTGCAAAAGCTGTGTTCTACTTCTCTTTACTTCCCACCTTCCACTCCACCTTATTCATCATCACCGAATTTCTCTTCTACAATCCTGACCACGTGACTTCTAATTTTTTTAATGTGTTCATTCTATGAATATACTGTGTATAAAGTAAAAATCGGTAGTCAAAAAAATGGTATAGATGATAGAGGTTCTGTTCATCCCTCTGGCGACCAAATCAAAGTTGTGACAGAAACAAGGAGCAAGCAGCAAGAAAAAATCGCCTAGGACCTTGATGAACAATCTATACTACTAGGGAGAACTACAAGAAATCGCCCTGCAATGTCAGAAGGTAGGATGGGGTGAGGACTCGGGGCTGCCTGGTCTCCAGCGGCGGAGACGGAGGCTGTGGCAGTGGCAGAACCCTCTTAAAGGGGTCTTGACTGCAAGTGGATTTTCGTGGTGACGGACCTGCTCATTCTGAGCACTGATGCCCATTCAGCAGTGCACAGGGGATGCCGAGAACTTACAGGGAGACACTGTCAGAGTGAGGGCCAAGGCAATACTCACTCTGTACAGAGGTGCCGGCAGTATCCACTGTTCCCTGTTAAGCCCTTCCCCTCCCAGTGTGGGACACAACACTGCCATAGCCGAGATGTCAACAAACTGGATAACAGAGGTCGCTTTGCCCAGAGGATTCCCTGAAACCCCGCCTCCCTCAACTTGAGGCCCCACATCCAGGTGTATCCTCAGCGAGTCAGGTGCTCCTTGCTGAGCAGCGCCTAGACTCACACTGGAGGCAGCTAGCCTCAGTTTCTGGTGTGGCCTTTTGAGGCAACTATAAGCACAACATCTGTGAATTGCTTACTGAATCTTAACCAGTGGCCCCGGGAGGGATAGATGCTTGGGCTAAGTTTGGCCTGCAGCTGAACCCCTCTCAGGACTGTGCCACTGGACACCTACTTCACAAATCCACACTAATATGACCGGGAGTCTTAGGAACTTTGCTTAGTACATAGAAACAGACACAGAAAGGCAGCCAAAATGGGAAGACAAAGAAGCAGAAACCATATGAGAGAACAGAACAGAGATCCAGATATAATGGAGTCAGGTAATCTAACAGATGCAGAGTTCAAAACCCTGGTTGTAAAGATGCTCGATGAACTTTTGGGAAATGTAGATAAGTTCAGTGAGAAATTCAACAAAGAGATAAAAAACATGAAAATGAAAGTGGAAATTATAAAAGGGAAGCAGTCTGAAATGAAGAACACGTTATCTGAGATGAGAAGTATATTAAATGGCATAAACAAAGTGAATAAAGAAGAGGACCGAATGACCTATATAGAGGATGGGGAAGCTAAGACTCTCAATCAGAATGGCAAGAAAAAGGAAGCCAAGACTATAATACTAATTTAAGGAGCCCATGGGACACTTTTAAAGGTAAAAATATCCATGTCATAGAAGTACCTGAAGAGAGAGAACAAGATGTTGAATATATATTTGAAGAAATAATGATGGAAAACTTCCCTAACCTGGTGAAGGAAATAAACATGCAACCTCAGAAAGC
>NW_006442107.1:15091504-15112188 GCF_000325575.1 Pteropus alecto
AAGAGCTGCCCAAAAACTAAGCTAAAAGAATTTATCAACACCAAGCCAGTATTACAGGAAATGTTGGAGGGACTTCTTTAAGAAGAAAAAATATGCATCAAAAAACAGAAATAAAGAATGGTAACAACTACATTCCTATCAATAAGAACCTCAAAGGGAAAAGAATTAAGTGCTCCAACCAAAAGATGGGGTGGATGAATGGAAAGGAAAAGAAGACCCCTACCTGTTGCCTAAAAGAGACTCACTTCAGATTAAAAGACACACACAGACTAAAAGGAAAGAGATGGAAAAAGATATTGCTTTGATGGACCTAGAGGTTATTTAAATCAGACAGAGAAAGATAAACACTATATGATTTCACTTATATGCAGAATGTAAGGAATAAAAAGAAAAAACTAACCAAAAACAGACTCACAAATATAGTGGACAGTTTGGTGACAGACAGGGGGAGGGGAGATTGGGAGCTGGGAGAATGGGGTGCAAAAGGCTATTCAAAATATCTAACCTTTTGGCTGATGGATGGTCATGGGTATGGGGAGCAGGGCATAGGGAATGCAGTTAGCATTAATACGTTGGCTAGGTGGAGGGTCAGAGGCGAAAAAAGTAAAAATCATTTGTCTCCTATTATACTAGCTAGATGCTGATACAGAGACAGATCCCTCTCTCAAAGGGTTTCCAGCCTAGGGCCAGAGGTAAGTGAGTAGGGAATTTTAACACAGTGTGATACACACTCTGGTGGCATGCATAAGGTTCTATGACATTAGTAAAGGGGCAGTAACATGGACTAGGGGACGGGCATATAAATAAGACTTCCTTTCAAGGTGTTAATTGCAAAGAAAAAAAAATGAAATCTTCAATTGTTTCTTATTGCATAGGGTGGATTTCAAGTTCTGCAGTTGCAGCCTGGCATTCGAGCTCTTCATTTCTCCATTTTAGTTTCTCAGCCTAGAATGGCCTACTTATCATTTTTGAGGAACAGTTTAAGTGACCCCACCTCCTCAGTGAAGCCTGCTAAAACGCCCTAGTCAGAATTAATCTATTTTTTCCCTCCTCCCTCACATCACTTTCTGCTTCCATTTAATGCTTATCTCAGTCTGCCGGTTTTAGAGTAACTATGCATGCGTCTTTTTCTTCCACGGGATTGTGTGCTAATAGAAGGCGGGGTGCCGCTCTCATTCATCTTTGCATTCCCCAGAGGGGCTTTTACAACTGACACCTAGGAGGTGCTCAGTAAATGCTTGTTGAATTAAATTAAATTAAATGGTTGAGAAGGCACGTTTATTCTTCAAGATCTCCTTCAGGCACTTCCCTGTAAGGCTCTCTATTCAAAATATCTAACCTTTTGGCCTAAGAGTTTCATGTTTGTTTCAACTCTGATGGAGAGAATTTTTCACAGGATAGATAAAAACTTCCATTTGGGTATCTAAAAATCTAGTCGAAACAAAATATTATTTTTCTTTGTTTCAGGGCTTTTCTGATGCTTTTTAAAAATTCTTGAGATCCAGAGTCAGAAATGGTTTAGAATTCTTACCTCATTGGACAGAGAACAATGAATGAATTTAAGATTAATTCAAATAACTGGACTGAGACTGAGGTATTCAAATGGCTTTGTACCTTCAGATTACAAAGTCTTAATTAGTAAACGTTTTCTGTTTGCATTTGCAGTCGAATGATTTACACAGACTATAGACCAATGAAGTGACAATAAAACAAAATAAAATTTAAAAAAAGAGCATAAAGTTATAAACTGGAAAGTGAATGTGCAAATGAAGACAAAAGGAGAATAAAATATTTTTGTTATCCTTTACTTATAGCACAGTTTTAAACTTTCAAAGGAAAAGAAAAGAGCTTATTTAATCATATCTTCATAATGCTAATGCAATGGGGAGTCTTAGGAGAGTTATGAATGTTTCTATAAGAGAAATGAGGAAACAATCTAGACTGGAATCCTTATCAACTGACCCATCAGCCCTCTGCTGTCTCACTAGTGTTAGGTCTTGATGCCCCAATGAGCATCATAAATTAAACTCAGAGTCAAATACACAGTTCATAAGCTGAGGTAGAGATTTCCAGCAAAACCATGTTTCTCTTCTGTCCTTCACTTTTAATACCACATTCCCATCCAGACTAATCTTTTGAAACTAAGCGACTGTGTAATCACCTCTATCTCACATCAGTGACTTTCCAGAAGCCCCTATAATTTTAAATTTATTAGAAAAATAAATTCCCCCAGTTCTAGCTACTGTGTGGTTGCACAGAAATATCCAATTGGACATTGGAAACATGCTGTCCACAGCATTCTGGGAGTGGAGGTGGGGGAAGAGTGCGGAGAGAGAAGGGATGCTGATGTACGAGGAGAGGGCATTCCCGGATGATTCCTTGGTAACGACGACAAAGAACTTCTGTTCTATTCTTTGAGTGTCAGCTGGACTTCTAGACGGAGGAGAGTAGAAGGGTTAAAGAGCAGGGGCACTGGATCAGATAGCTTGGGTTTGAATTTTGGCCATTTAAAGGGACTTCCAAAAGTGTTCTCTACCAGTAAAATTGAGATTAAAACAGTTATCTTCTTTATAACATTGTTAATGGATTAGATGATATAAAATATGTAAAAGTGAACAACAAAAATGTTGGCATCTAATAAGTCAAATAATTTGGCTATTAGTAGTAGTTGTATAGAACTATTTATTTTTCCATAATTTAGCTATCATTTATTTAGCTATTGTTTTTAAATTATAATTTAGCTATTATTAGTAGTCATAGCATAGAATCGATTTTTTCTATAATTTAGCTATTATTTTTAATAATAATTTAGCTACTAGTAGTAGTTGTTGCAGTATAGAATTATTAATTCTGCTTGTCCATGTATGATATTATAATAAAAAACAGAGATGGGGGTTTGGGTGAAAACGAGTATGGGAAACTGAAGGAAAGGAAAGGTATTTGTGAAAAGAAACTAAAAGTGATATTCAGAGACAGATTTCCAAGTGCTGAATACAACACAGTTTTGTCATGATTTCATTTTTCTTGAAGGAGAAAGGTACCTAGATTGATGAAGCATGAACACAAGAGGACTAAGAGTAAATGGTCCATTTAAAAGATTTAATGTCTTTATTAAAATGCCATCATTCTTTAAAGTCCAAATGAGGATAAATGAGTCTTGATGAAGATGTTCACATTCTCATTCTGAACATCAGGCTTTGAATGATCATTGTGGGAGTTTGCTCTGTCCTGGAAGATGGTGATTTGGCCAACTAGCTCACTCTCTCCCTACCATGAGTGATAACACCAAATACCATCAAATATTTTTTCAAGGATAAAGTAGCTTAGAGTGATCTACACAGCTCCTGCCTTCACTTATAATCACATAGTGTGAAAGAAACATGCTATCATATCTATCTTCTCAGAGAATCCAGATAAGCCCTCATAATTATATTTATTAAAAATATTTTGTGACTCAGTGTTTCTTAGTTACTATCAAAACTTTGGTTGAAAGAAACCACTGAAGAAAGACTTCGTGAAGCACATTTTCATATTTCATTTTTCTAAATACTCTCAGTTCTATTCTGGATTAAACCAGACTTTCAGAGAAGCATGAATTTATATTGCATTATACTGCTGAATTATAAAGTTGTTTTTGTTAAAGTGCACTTTGGCATGATAATATCAGCTTATATTAAGAGATAGCTCAAGGGGAAAAAAAAAACTATAAAACGTGTAACTGTATGAAAACAGTTGAAGATTTTGTTCTTTACAGTACACAATGGCCACTTTGTGGCTTTCCTTGGGGAAAATGTCTCTGTCGTTTCCTAATCAGTAGCAGTTGGCCTTCTGCTAAGCAACGGGTTTGTTTTTCTCTATGGACATTGTAAATTGTATAATTCATTACATGTCCTCATTTTCACTGGATACTGGAAACTTTGTGCCAAATTTTTGTCTAATCTCTATAAACATATCTAAACTTTTTGGTATATTTTTGTGTTCTTTTGGCTTTAATTTTCTTTTTGACCATTATATTCTCTTTGCCTTATATTTCTCATCACTAAACATTAATTTTACCTTGCCATATTGTATGCTGACTTGAGTTGTGTTATAATTTAATGAATAATGAATAAATGAATGATCAGTACTTCTGATGATAAAGTTATGCCATGATATTTAACAGGATAAAGGACTGAGGGCACATCAATCGATATACATATATAGAGTTCTAAAAGTTCAGGTAACAAGGCTTCTAGAAGCAGACAGTCACTGGTATGGGTTTAGCTGTTCACTATGTTGCACACAAATGTCTCAGATTCTTTAGGTCTTTTCCTCATGGTGGCATGATGGCTGTTGCAGCTCTATTAATGCTGCTGTTCATCATAGCAGGATGAAAGGGATGGAAGCAGTGGACAGTGTCAGCAGTTAAAACTCACATTTACAAGGGAGACTAGAAAAGACAATCTGTAACATTTATAACCTAAAGAGTAGGTTCAGACAAGTGAGTAGATTTGAGATGAAGTACCACATACATCAACCATGGAAATATTGCAATTTACTAAAATGACCCTAGCTTTCAACCATCAGGTCAAGTGTGAGTCATATTCTCTATTTTCTAACTTTTCAAGGAAAATAGAGGCTCATGTTTAAAATACAGAGCACATACACAATTGGTGGTTTGTTTAAGGAGTACAATAAAGCCCGATGATAGAAAGGTATTTCTTTTGCAGACAATTTAGTAGGCCCTGCACCCAGGAAGGCTGAACTCTTTATGGAATATGGCACCAATGCATTAATTCTGGGTAGCGGTTTTCTTTAAGAAAGTTTTCAACCTAAAACTCTTTCGGCTACCCAGATTATGAATCATTATTTACTTAGCTTTATTTAAATCAGAAAGAATATATGAATATATTTGGTGTGTCTGAAGGTGAAATTAACAGGGCACTATTTCTATGAATATTGCCTTTACTACAATTCCCATATTCTGTTTTGTAGCTATACCCAGTTGTAAGAGCTGATACGGATAATCCATGACTGTTCATCTGCCTGGAGTAGGCACAACCAGCTGGTTTAGCAATTCTAAAGTTTTTAATGGAATAAACTCCAAGTTATGAAGTTAACAATGTTCCTCAGTTCCAACTTTGACAATCAGTTCTAACAGATTTGGAAGAAGTTCCCTGAGCTCAGTCAACTGTCTAATTTCAAGGTCTTGTGCAATGCATAATAGTTGTAGAGGAAATCCAAGTTTCAAGGGCATGCTTTCATTGCAATGATGTATTAGAAACAGCTGGGTTTTTAAGACAGAAGCATGAAGACTCCCACTCATTAAAAGAGGAAATAAAAATAGAATGAAATAATAAAGTAATCACAGTAGCAGGTATATTAACATTCTTGTGTACACCAAAAAGAGAAAACACTCTTTTTGCAAAAGGCTGGGCAAAAGAGCACTCTCGATGGACAACAGGGGTCTAAGTAGTAACTTCACTTCAGGGAAAAATTCACAATTTCCCCAAATAGGTGACTTTGTTGAGCTTGAGACAGGCTCAAGCAATGTTTGGAATTTTAACTGCAGTATCTGAACTCATTTATTCTGGCTTAGTGGTCTAAGTAACAGTTTAATAACTGGAAATTGGGTGTTAGAATCTCTGTCTCACCAATGATTTTTTTTGACCTTGGACTAGGCATTTGACTCTATAGAATTACTTTTCCAGGCTTTTATTTTTCTCCTGTAGAAAAAAAATAACTTTAAAAAATGGTAGATCAAATATACAAGTCGCAAAACTGGAGAAATTAAACTGGTAACAATGTGTCTCCACTCTAAATATAGATTTGTTTCACCACTTAAAAGATCTCACCTTTTTTTGTCGAAGCCAGGGCCTTGAGTAAAAACAAAATGAAACAGAATTGCTTCACTGAGGTTTCTGTCTATACCTAGAATGTCTACTATTAAAATGTCATTCTTTATTAACTGTTGGCAGCATCTGGTGAACTACTAAAAATACCCTTTGGTATGGGACTAAAGGAAGATAAGAAATCTATTCTTGATGAGTAGACAATTTTCCTTAGTTTGTGGGAAGTACTACTTGAAATAAAAGGGTTTGACGAAATGACTTTTTGAGTTCCTATCTAATCGGTCTTACTGCCGTGCTTCTCTAGCAGAAAGAACTTACCTACCAGATCCAAGGATGGTAACAGGCACGTGCATGCACGTGAGCACGCACGTACACACACACACACACACACACACAATGCATGCACATGAGCACGCACATACACACACACACACACAACTTCCATGTATGCAATATATCTATGTGTTTACATACATAAGGGGTGTTATAGAAAGGACAGATATAGAGAGAGAAGAGAGAAGAAAAAAATAATGGTCAAACGCTTTAAAAGCAGTGAGCCTGAGAAAAATAGCAGGAAAAGCAAGCAGAACCTTTCATGAAATCCTGCCTAAGATATCAGTGTCTATTACTTATTAGTGGAATCAATAGATCATCCCAGTGCCTCTTGGAGATTAAAACCACATACACTTGGAAGATGATGTTCCAACTTTAAATTTAAAAAAAGTAATCAAGGAAAACACCTGCATAGAAATGGCTCCTCTTTTCTTGCTCATTGAGAAAACATCAAAATTTCAAGAATGAGCAAGAATAATATAACGCATCTTTAAATAATAGGTCAACTTCTTATGCTAGGAATGGTCAGATATTGTTTGCATGGGATTGAGTTAACTGTGAAAAATGATTCCACAAAACTATAATTTACATATTCCTACTATTAGAATTACTATTTCTGTGATGATTTAAATATAGGGATGTAGCATCTTTCTTTTGTTGGTTAATTCTAATAATAATAGTTAATACTTAGAGAATGCTTAATATAGGCCAAGCAGTGTTTTTAGTATTTTACATTCAGTATGCATATACTCACCATAACCCTATGATATAGGTACCATTATCGTCCCTATTTACACAGATGAAAATTTCAAAGCAAATTTCCCAAAAGCATGCAAACAGTAAGGGTTAGACGTTAGGCTCTGAGCTCAGTCTACATGGGTCTAGAGTCCCTGCTCTAAACTGTGATACTGCACTGCCATCTAAGAGGGTTTTATATTCACCATATTTTTTAATCAATAAATCTTAGCCTAGTGAGTGGAAGGACAGTACACTGAATAAGACAGAAGACAAACGCTATTATATCACAACTATTTCCTTTTAAGTTGCTTACTTCTTTTCCGTGTAACAAAATTGCATGAAATTTTGCTAATCTCTCAAAACTCTAAAAACAAAAGCCCAGGTGAATAATGGATCTTTAGTGTCAACCAGAATATGTGTCATCACCATGTTATTTAATCATATATCACCAGCCATACTTTTCTAGTAGAAAACATTCTGATAAAGCATGGCTCAGTGTTCCAGAGGAGTGCTGAGTTCAAGGATGTACCAACTATCATAACCCACAACACCGAGAATATGGGCTAGACCACAGGGGACTTGAGCCCAGCTTCAGTACTGTGATGTGGAAATGATATTAAACCTATTCACAGGAAGGGTCAATGCATGAATGATAGAAGAGATGCATGGATAACTTAAACTTCTTGGAAGCATCTTGTCTACTCAATCTATTGCCTTTCTGTTTTCATTATTTCCAAATAATTCCATAGGAATTATTATAAATCACATTCTTTGATTTCCACTAAAACCAACTGGCTCTTTCTGGATCAATAAAACTATATCGAGGAGTTACTTATTTCTCTTTCTACCACCATGTGGCAGAGGAGTGGTTTTCTTTGAAAAGTGGAACGGCCTACTATGGAATAATATGATTTCTGAATATGCTTTCTCTCCTTTAAAGAAAAGTCCTGAAGGACAAAGAAGAACCTCTAGTCTTACAATGCTTTTTCAAAACTTACGAACCTAAAGTCAAAATACTCTCTCAACCAGGGGTAGATTATACTCAGTGTCAGGTAGGCACTAATGAAGTCCGGAAATAGGACAGGAGGAGCTGCAAGACCAGCGGAGGGGAAAAGGAATAACTGAGCTGGAGAAAAGACAGAAAGCGAGAGGAAGTGAAGTGAGAGATGGAAGAGGGAGAGCAGTGGAGAAAGGAATGGAGCAGAGGAACAGCATCTCGGCCCTGGTTGTTCAGAATGATTCCCCATATTTTGGGGAGTTGGGCAGAAGCAAATGTTGTCGCTCTGCCTACACCACTGGACACCCTGATGCCTTAGAGAGTAGAATATGTATATATTCCCACTTTGCTTATGGTTCTCTGGGAATTCATGCAGACTTTGAGAGTTGAGCAACAAAAAACTCCATCTTGGTACCCACAAAAATGGAGGCTTCCACATGGACTACAAAGGAATCAGATATTAAATCTGATTCCTTTCAAAAATGTGTCACCTTGAGTATATGTTAAATTTAATTGTTGTTCCCCTTTTTATGAGGCAGAATTAAGGAATTAGTGGCTTTTAGAAATGTAGCTGTCATCCAGTCCACGGTATAATACATCTATTATGTACAGCTCCAGTACGCCCCAAACTCACTTGCTCTTGAGTGCTAGGCTCTCTGCATAAGTGATTAAATTTAGTCCTCTATCAGAGACAAATGCCCAAGCTGTCATAGCTTCCTGAAATATTTTTCTTTTAGATTCTGAGACATGTATAAACCTTTTTAAAAAATCCTCTCATGTCTCTACAAAGTCTTAAAAAAGTATAATTTTTCTGCAAGCCACTGAGAATAGAAAAGGCACACCATTTTTGCATACCAGTGTGCGAACCACCACAAGAAATAATTCTGCTTTGTCCAAATCCAGTACTGAATATCAATTACTTGGAAAACTGTTTGTAATTTAACTTACTGCTATCTCTTTAAAACGGGTTATTTATAATAGGAGTCAGATGATATCCTCCCAAGCTTCATGAGGAGAGTGGATTTCTTTAAGTGAGCTGACTTTCAAAAGATTTTTGATTGGTTCTCAAGCCTGGAAAATTGCATTATCAGCTTCAGGTCCTAAACAAAAGTCTACAGTTTTTAATGATAAACGTAAACAGTAATTATGGCTTTTTCCCCCCTTTCGT
The DNA here is from genome assembly GCF_000325575.1 of Pteropus alecto. Taxonomy (NCBI): domain Eukaryota; kingdom Metazoa; phylum Chordata; class Mammalia; order Chiroptera; family Pteropodidae; genus Pteropus; species Pteropus alecto. Next base: position 15,100,572 of record NW_006442107.1, read on the forward strand.
AGCATGTTAAAATAAGGATGTAGTATTTCCAGTTGAGGGGAAAAATCATGAAGTTAGGCAAAGTCGTACAAAATGAAAATTTATCTTTTTTTACAAGGACATTTTCATACAAAGGAACCTCAGAGCTCAGCAATTTACTACAGAGTTCTACTTATTGCTGTTATCCTGCATAAAGGTCACCATTTGAGTTCTAAAGCAACAAAAGCACCATATGGTTCAACCCACAGTTCTCTAGAGCAATGATATTGTTTTAATTTCTCTAAGAGGAATTAATAGAGAATACAGTAAACCAAAGATCAGGAAAACCCTCAGCATGATTATTAAAAAATTTAACACATGCTGGGCAACCAAGTAACCTACCTACTCAAAGCCCTAGAAGACTGGAGTGTTGTCAAAAAAGAATACACAGAAGTCAACAAGCAGCTCCAAATCAGTGGCCAAGACACTGGAAATATAAAAGTTCCCCTTACATCTCCATTGCCAGTTTCATTAACGAAATAAAAAATAGCAAGACTGTAAAGACTATAACAACTTAGAAGTCATCATTAGAGAATTTGTCATTGTATATTGGCCCCCAAACTAAAGTCACAAGGATAAAAGACAAATTACCTTAAAGTTTGAGGTGAGTCATTTTTATTTGCATAATCTTTGGTTTCTCCAGCTGCAAAGTGAGACTAACAGACCCATTTTGCTTACCTCACGAGGTTACTATGAGGCTCAAGAGAAACAATATATGTGAAAACTGTGTGAGAATTATAAGGTGCTATGTAAATGTGAAGTATTATAACATACCCATGAATTATGTATAGAATCTGTGAGAGATGTTTCTGTTTTTGTTTTCTATTTAGATGGATACAATGCTTTTAAATTATCCAACGTGATTTGCATATCTTTTAGTAATCATAATTATTCTTCTCTCTTTCAAGTTTTCCTCTTGGGCAAAAAAGGACACTACACAGGTAATATTAAAGAAGACTTTCAACATGCAAATATTTTTGCTTATGTTGCAATTTCAGTTCTATAACCATATAGTCATCTTCTGAGGTTAGCAGGAAAAGAAATGAAATTTATTCTTTGTTTTGTTAAAACAAGAAAATTAAAAAGAAAAAATAGTTTGGGAAATAATTCTAATAATATTTTCAAATAGCAAATATGTTGGTAAAATTAATTCACTGCAGGCAGTGATTCTCCTTTTTTTTTTTTTTTGAAAAAAAGATCAGGCTACCTCGTGAGTTTGCAAGTGAAAAACTGCTGGCATAAGACAAGGCATCCCCTTCAGTGATGAGTGATTTGGGACTGAAGAGGGTCTGCAACAAGTTATGCTATTGGCTTTACTAAATGAGATCAAAACGTCGATTTCTTTGCTTGACTGTTTTAATTAAGAGCTGAAAGCTCATCATTTCTGACTCTTATTTTGTGAACTTGCCTTTCTGTTCCAGAATTTGTCTCCCGTAAATTAAAGACACAAACAACAAATACGCATGTGGCCAGAATGGACATGCGTGCTCTGCTGCTTGCCTCTGCTTGGGCCCATCTGCTCTGATGGCGAGGTGCCCACTGGCAAGCTGGCCTATTCTACTTTATCAGAACTGCCAGCCTTCCAAGGGTCTGTGTGTGGGTGCACTGTGATGAGAGCTAGCTTTCCGCAAGGAGCCCTTCCACCCAACCTGCATATGGGTCTGTTTGCACTTGACCACACTTGTTGGCTCTCATGTGTCATAAAACAAACGCTCCTAGTATGAATAAAAAGAGGGCAGAACTGCACTAGTATTTCAGGCGTCAGTAGATATAGAACACATGCAAAACTTCCTGTAGAAAAGGGCTCTTAGCGGACAAGAAAACCATGCAGGAAAGGGGAGGAAAATCATCCATCTATACATTTTTAGTGTGAAAAGTAAAAAGATCTTTAATCTGGAGGTCCCAGAGTGAGCATTTTTGTTGCCCCACGTAAAGGTACGTTCCCCTCTCTTATATACCTGTCTAAAGGTCTGGGAGAGACAATGAGTGTACATGGAGTATTTCCCTGTCTAGGGGGGAACTGATGAGCCGATGTGCCATGCCCTCTTTATAGCCCTCTTTCAACCTAAATCTGAGAGCACTGAAGCAAAGGACAGGAGGCAAAGCCAAGAGACTTCAGAATGGAGGGATAATAGCAAAATATTTTAATGACTAACTGATCTAAGAATGACTCTGTTCTTTATAAATATTAAAGAGCAGTAACAAAAGGAAAACAAGATCATGAATAAAATAATTGACAGAGTCATGACATATGTCACCTACATTTATAGAAATTCCAGTGTATGTCTGAGGGACAAGATTCAAAGCCGTTACTACAGAAGAACCCGGAGGGTAACAACTGCTATATTTACTCATTCATTCATTCATTCATTCATTCAACGAATACTAAATGAGCACTGACTATGAGCCATGTGCTAAGGACATGAAGGTAAACAAGACACAGACAGATTCTCTTCCCTCACAGAGCTTGTATTCTAGTGGGGGAGAGAGAGACAACCAACCAAATAAAGGTATGCTACAATGTTAGGTAGTTGTAAAGCCTGGGGAGGTAAGTGGAGCAAGAAAAGGGGCTAGAGAATGACAGGAGTGCTGTTTCGGATGAAATGGGCAGAGAATGCCTTACTGAGAATGATATTTGAACAGAGAGCCGTATGAAGAGAGAATGAGCCATGGGAAGCTCTGGGGGAGGAGTGTTCCAGGTAGATGAAACAGTAAGTGCAAAGGGCCTGACATAGGCAAAAGCTTGGCTTTTTTAGGGAACAGCAGTGAAGTAGAGAGAGAGGACAAAGAATAGAGTGATATGAGATGAAGCTGGAGACAGAGACTAATCAGGCCATGTAGAACGGGTAGGTAATGTTTGTTAAAGATGTTGATTTTTAACTTGAGTGTTATAGAAAGAGATTGAAGGATTTAGGCCAATGGATGAACGGCATCTCTGATTTGCACTTCTAAACAATTATTCTTGCTTCATCCCTGAAGGGCTAGCCATAAAAAGCAAAAGTAGAAGCAGGTAGTCCAGTCTTCCAGCTACCAAAATAATATAGAAAAGAAATAATACTGACTCGGACTGAAGGGCTCTTAATGGAGCAGGTGAGAAGTGGTTAGACTGGGGTGTATTTTGAGGGACCAGCTGACAGAATTTACTGCTGGATTGGTTATGGATGTCAGAGGAAATAGAAGACAAGAATCACACCAAGATCTTGTTAGGAGGAACTGGTTGACTGCTGGGAACACACTCAGATGAGGGAAAATTGGGATAGAAGCCTATATCAGGGAAGAGAGTTAACAAAGAGTGTTATGTTTGAAATACTGACTCAACAGTTGTAAATAAAAGTCTATAGTTCAGAAAATATAGTGAAAACACTAAGAACTTATCTGTCACATAGTGAATGATCAATAAGTGGTGGCTTCTATATTGTTGTTATCGTTGTTATTGCCAAACTGACACCATCTTTTGCCTCTAAGATGTGACTTGAGGAAAGGTTTGATGAGGGGATACAGGCTGCCTCAGAGAGGGCAGAACAAGTTCTAGTTCTCATCTAGAGAGAAAATCTGGGTAATGTTATTAAGTGTTTAAAAGCAATAGTTACCTAGAAAGGAAATGGCAGCAGCACAGCACTGGCAGCTCTGTGATATACCCCAGAGCAATGGTCCTACAATTCTAGCCTTGCCTGGGAAGCTATAGAAGATGAGATTCTAAAGATCCAATTCAGTTCTACTGATTCAGAATCTTGAATCCCAGAATACATAATTTAAAAGTGTTCCCTGGGCATAACTGAAACCACTGCCCAAGGACACAATATTCTAAGCCCTCAAGATGTGAAGTGTTTGCTAACACTGGCCATTAGGAGAGCAGGATGGAAAAAAACATCACGGTCATCTTTCATATAAAGTGGGTGCATAAAGCCCATTTCTTAAATACATCTGGACATACCTATTAAAAATAGGCTTGCTTTTCAGAATGGTGCTTTGGGGACCACAAGTGACCCATAGAATGCCACTGTACCTCAAAGATGTGCTTTGACACCAGCTAAAATAAGATACTAGCTAAAATAAAACAAAGTGATAATACCAAAATACTGGTGAGGATACAGAAACCTGATCTTTCAAGTTGGCGGGGATGTAAAATGGCATATCCACTCTAGAAAACAGTGTGTCAATTTCTTATAAAACCAAACATCCAGATATTGCATGGTAGATGAATTTCATGGGCTATTAAAACACTTCTTTGGCCACATCTCAGTGGTCCATTTCTTCTTTAAGGGTGCCTTAGATATTATGTTTAAATAATGTACTTTATAATAAAATCAGTGTAATTCATCATGGTCCTTACATGTCATAGTGATGGCTCTCAAAAGTGTAGTCTCTGGATCATCAGCAGCAGCCTTACCTAAGAACTTGTTAGAAATGCAAATTCTTGGGTCCCACTCTAGATCTATGAAATCAGAAACTTTAGGTGTGGGGCCCAGCCATCTGTGTTTTCAAAAGCCCTTCAGGTGATTCTAAAAGTTTAAACCACTGTTTTTATATCTCTATCACTATCCCTAGCTCTCTATCTCTATCTGAGTTGATGTGGGATTAGGACAAAGATTATACAATCACAGATTTCCTTAAAAATGGAAATTGATCCTTCATCCTAATGAATTCCTTTGAGAGCTGAAAGCAAACTTTATAGGCCTTAAATATCCACTGTGGAGAAAATTCTTACCAACTACAATCTCTATGCACAATATAGGCCACATTTTATATTTTCTATTCCATTCCTCCAGTTCTCTATATGCAGGAGAATCTCTTCTGTCAGGAGTCATAACTCAAACACTGTGGTATAGACAAAGAATCCAGAATTTGGGAGCACTCAGATGGGACTCAAGTTTTTGCTGGGCCACCTTACTAGCTGTTTGATCTTTGGTAGATCATAATTCTGAGCATAAAGGAGTAAGGAACTACTAATTCACAGGATTGCTGTGAGGAAATGAGACACTATGTGGGAAAATTTCTTTGCAAGTTACATTTCACTGCACACACATTAATTCAAAAATATTATTCTCCTTCTTCTTTACTATTTCCTTTCCAGAAACAAAGCTGAGCACAATGCATGAACTCTTGCAGTGGACCACAGGACTGGACACCTACTACCTTTCTCCTGCTACGTCTTTTCTATTTCACTGCACGTGAGTCTAGAGACTTAGGACGCCTGTGTACGTTTTCATTGCAGGGATGCGAGGTAGGTTACAGGCAGTAGTTAATGGTGATACCCACTTGTTCATGTAGTTCTTGACTTTTAATCCAAGAAAGCTACCGAGATATCACGTACCTCCTGATAGCCTTCCTGATTCTTGGAATTCCTACACATATCTCATATTTCATACAACAACACAATTTTATCTTTCTCTCTGTCATGTTCTTTCACTAATTATTTCTCTTCTTATTTGCATCTCCCAAGTAGACTGTAAGCTCCCTGAGGATAAGGACCTACTCTGTGTGGTCCAGCCTTCACGTAGACACTGATGAATGGACACCTTCATCTTTCTTCAGTCCCACACTGAGTTACCTGGGTAGCTGGGATGTCACCAAGTAATAGACTGATGGCTTCTCTAATGTGAACTTAGAGCAAACCATTCAGTTGTCAGCTCAGCACCTGGCAGGGCCAGAGTAACATTTCAGGTAATACTAAAAAAAAAAAAATATTTTTGTATCTGAGATCTGCCATACTTTCCTCTTAGTCTATCAGTAGGTAAAGACTGACACAAGTTTTGATCATATAAATTCTTTAGTTTTGTAACAATTCTATGTCAAATTTACTATTAGCATATATCTGTTGTAAATCTTTGTATTTATCTTACGGATTTGCATTAATCTCAATCAGTGTTTTCTGGGTTCATGGACATGGAGATTAGTATAACAGATATAGCCCACAATAATATACACCTTGGCAGTTTTAAAAGATATAGGCAAAAGACTTTTGGAAAATAAATTGAGCTCTAAAAGCTATGTCTGTTTAAAGGCATGGCAATCTAGAACAGTGTGGCTATTACTTTTGCCACCAAATCTTAAGCAACTTCTAAAGTTTTCCATGAATCATTAGATCCATGCAAGTGAACTCAATGATTGTTAGAAATGCGAACCTGATTATAACCATCCTGATTATAGCAGTGGTCACATCTATTGCAAAACAAGTATCATTCTTCTAGGCTGGCTTGCTAGTTTGTATCCCATAATTCAGTCGCTACTTTTTACCACAGTAGAAAATTTCTATTTTTTTCTACCAAATATGCAAATAAAGGATCCTGGTGAGGGGCAAACATGTTTATTTAAGATTTGTTACTAGCCGTCTCTCATACTGGAGTTTATTTTTGAAAAATGTCCATTCAAGGATATATCACGTCCTCCATACCTAGAGCCCTTAAAGTTTCCCACTCTCAGCAGATTACAAACTTCTCACAAGTCTTGCTCACTGAATGGTACAGCCACAACTGCTGTGGAGTTAGGGTTACACTCTCTGACTTAAAATGGTCTCAAAATATTACCCACAAGGTCAGGAAATGCAACTATGCTATTTGTCTTCTGGATTCACCACTGGAGGATGGAAGATTTGTATGTGATGAGGTGTTTTTCAGGGACTGTTGTTTCCTAGATGAGATGGCCATTTGCTTTGCTTTTCTGAGACAGCAAGGGTTACATTTCAATAGTAGCTAAAAATCTGATAGACAGTTCCTACCAGATACATTGAGGAAAACAGAGAATCAGAAATATGACTTACAAATGTATATCTACCACTTTGAGATAAATCTGCACATTTAAAAATAACTTCATTTCTCACCTGGTGAGATACTGAAGCATAAGTTGAAAACGCAAACTAAGACTTTTGTCAGAAATGGTTAAGGGTTTTAATACAAGGGCATATAATATTTCTATTTCATAATTTAACTCCATTGCCCAAATCCTACAGCAAAGTCTACTAAACACATAGCCTGGAGCTGGTGGTATTTGGGGGAATAAAGGATCAAGGGTCAGTAGATGATCTCATGTGCAAACAGGCATTGAACTTGGGAAACAAAACCTGGATTGGTGACCAGGCCTTCAACAGATGAAGACACTTAGAACAGAGGCACAGGGAAACTATAAGCTCCATGAAAATCCATTAAAATGATAGAAAATATGCTTGAGTGGAGCTAGTGGAAGTTCAAGCCAAATCCATTCATACTTTCTGAGACAAGTTCACCTCAGGACATGGGGACAGCCAAGAGGCTGATATATGTAAATTTGTCTACTGTATTTAAATATGCCTATATTACTACTTATTATTTATGGCTTGCTATTTCTGTAGGGCTGTGATCCATCTTTAAAAAGTGTTTTTGAGAGCAGAACCTGATTGTATAGATATTTCACTTAATCACAACTATAAAGAGGTCAGTTAAATAAACAACAAAGTCTGCCCAAGGCATCACTCTTCATCCAACCACTGGCTGCTCATCCTAATTACTCATGACTTGAAAGCATCCTATCTACACAAGCAGTAGTTTGCACATTCCTTTCTTTTCCATCAACTAGAAGCTATTCTGAACCCACCTAATTGCTTCCTTAGATGGCAAGGGCCCAGGCAACTCTAAAGTTACGTAGTAGCTTCTTTCTTCTTTCGCTAATAACGTAGTCATAGAGCCCAAGAATTTAAGCTCTATCACTTGGTAGCTCTGCCATATTGAGCAAGTTACACAGCCTCTTTCTCTCTTTTTAAATCTTTTTCTCATCTAGAAATAATAATACCGGAGCTAATAATACCATTGCAAAGGGTTGTTGAGGGGGATTAAGTGAAATAATACATGTGAAATATTTTAGTAGAATTCCTGACACATAGTAATTCTTCAGTATATCTTTTATTCAACTAATTTTCCCTTAGTGTGACTTGAAATTCAGGGAGCAAACTTCTGATGATAATTTTTCTTTCCATGGAGATTCTTGCCTACAGGGCAAGAATGCACTAGTCATGCTGGTCCTAGTGACAATGATAATTCTAAAACTGGCATTCTTATTTATAGCTCAGTCTCTATAAGCTAAGTTAATGTGATTATGCCCTTGAGAGAAAGATTTGGTTTCTGAAATTTATAGAAGAGGATCAATCCCTGGACTTTGATAAATTCACTGAAATAATGCTTCTCTGTCAACACCAATCTCTGTTCTTTCCTTCCAACTGTAGCTCATTTCCGATTGTTAACATAGGCTGCGTGTTAGAATCACACCAGGCTTTTTAAATTAAAAACTGGTGATGAGATCCATCCATTCTGATTTTTAAAAAGCTACCTTGGGTTGTGAAGCATAGATCTAGACTAGTCCCCATAATTAGTGTTAACCTTAAAATCTTAAAGTCAGAAAGAGAGATGCTGATTCAGTGGGTCTGGGATGGGGTTTAGATACCTGTCCTTTTAACAACATCCCAGACAATTCTGTTACAGGTAGTCCCTGAAACATATTTTGAGTGACACTGCAGAAAATAAAATGGATGGCCAGTTTCATAGCCACATAGAACCAGGAGGGCAGAAGGTAAGGGAGTATGAACTATGCCAAACACTAATTCTCCCACAGAATACCATAAAATACCGAATCCAAATGAAAATAAGGAATGACTAATGATGAGAGAGAAGGGAAAATTAAAGATGTAGTTTTGTCATGGGCTTGGTGAGAGCTTGGAGGAACACAAGCCAGGGACTAAAATGTTTCTAGTTTTGCAAGGTTACTGCTGAGTCTCCTTGCATGACCATCCAATTCAGCTGGATTGTGGCTGAGGGTACTGAAAGAGATAAGCTGAGAGAAAAACAAAATGAAACAAAGAAGATGGAGAGAACAGATGAATTGGTAGGACAGAACAAATGCTATTGGCATCATAAATTATCACCTGTTCACAAGTGGGCAGAAGCTATCAAAGCAAAGAAGAAAGAGAAGCACTGATATCTGTTACCTTTCCCACCTTCAAAACCAAACTCAATCCTAAAAACAAAACCCCCAAAACATTCCACATGCTCACTCATGTGAAATCACGGAGCTATTTTTTTCTTAAACCACTGTGATTGGGTGAAGTTGGATTGTTTTGCCTTTATAATTAGTCCACAGGACTGGTAATCGAACATCACAATTTTTTGGGTCTCGTCTATTGTTTTTCTTCCTTGTCTCTACAAGAATCCCAACTGCATGAATATTGAGCAACTCTCAATCTCACATTAAAAATATTAGAGGTATTTAGAGGACTTTTAATTTTTATAGCTGTTATGTTACATGTTCCCAGAAAATAGGCAAAAGAGAAAAAAAAATTGTTTTAAGCCAATAAAGAGAAAAAAACAAAAGAAAATAAAAACGCCACCAAAAAAAAAAAAAAACAGAAAAAAGGAGGTGTGAGTACTACGCCAACACTGAGGAAAACAAAAAAGAACAGCCAGATGCTTTGAAATGTTCTCCTGTTTTGAAAATCCAATTCACCGTTTCATCAAATTTAAAAATCAACCTGACTCACATATCACTTCCTAAAAGTTGCTTAGCAATATTAGCAAAATGTATTATTCTGCATACATTCTAACGGTAAATGTTACTTTTACAGTGTTAAAGTTAAAAGGAAGAGGCAGAATTTATTTGCATATGGAAAAAAAAAAATCACCTGACACATTTTGTTTATAAATAGAAGCTAGCACTGTAGGGGAAAATCTGGACTGCCACCCACGGAACACACAATGTGCACTTCTTACCTTTCTGAATACCCCTCTTCTTGCCCTCATTTATTGTGTAAGAGCTTTTTCTCTTCACATTTAAGCCTTACCTAAGCATTGTGGGGATGATTTAACTGCCACATTTAAAAAGTGCCAACCAAGTGATTACTCTAAGAATGGAGATATCTGGCTAGCATTGCCAGGGCTGGGGGCCTTTATTTTATAGAGGATGACTGTGTGAGAGAAACATCTGCTGCACCATTTAAAAATATGTTCTTAAAGGGATGGTTCTTCCAACCTGACCAAATGGTATTATTTAACAAACACTGTATAATGAAGGTTTGGAAAAGTCTTATCCCCAAAACATTGCAGAAGCACACCATTTAAATACCCAAGCAAAATGAGTAAATGAGAAATAGAATCAGATTGAATGCACAAAGGGAACAGAAGGAATGAAAAACATAGTACAACTGGTAGTGGGGGAATATTGAAAGGATGAGAGAATAATATTTTCTAAGCCGAGAATGTGTGTCACTTTAAATCAAAAACAGATAAATTGTTCATGAGCCATTTCCCTAGCTTACTCAAGAACAACATACCTTTAAAAAGGTATATGGACTAAAACGTATATGGAACTGAAATTTATGATCTATAGAAACTGAAAAATTCAGCTCAAAAATTACAATAATCAAATATGATAACTAATCAAAAAGCTAAAATATGAGTAACCAAAAATGGTGGATATTAAGTGAACTCAAATCTATTATATTCTCTAAGTTTAGTGAATTGTTAATTGAAAGAGTAAAATAATATAAAATACCATCCTTAAAAGTGAATCATATATAGGACTAGAAATCACAGACTACTTCTCAAATCTGCTTCTATCTGTATTTTATTACAATCACAAAACATTTTTAAATCTTTTAACCTTTTACTTCTCACTGATTTTGTTTTACTCCATCCAGGGTTTTTTAACTGTACCCCAATTTGAAAATCTCTATGCAGAAATGCAGCTTCTCTGTCCTCAGGACAGCCTTGTAGTCAAGATTTCTTTTAATCTCACATGACTCCAGAGAAAAATGCCAGCGTGCAGTAGACAGTGAATCCCCCATGATAGAAGTGATGTGGTAATGACAATGATGAGACCAGACATCTGCATATGCATCTGTCTCTAACAATATTGTGTGACAGACTCTCCTAAAAAGCTTCTCTGTTAAGGGATGTAGAGACGTCCCCACCCCTTTCTCCAAATATCTTCATGACTGGTGTCAGCTCTAGGAAAGAACATAAAAACAGCTTTAAAAAACCCATTGCTCTATGATTTGGCAGCTCTGGGGGAACAAAGACAGGGAAGTGTAGACATGGCTTATGTTTTTGGTTACAACCACAAAATCAGATATGAAATAGTTATGACTCTTTGGATTAAGGATACAAAACAACTGTGCAAATCATTAAGGTGTATTTCAAGAGACCATTGGGAATAATAAAACTTTAATTTCTTTACTATATTTACTTGAAAAATATTTATAATTAAATAACACAAAATGTGAAATACAATAACTAAATTTTCCAAAAAATGAAACTGATTAGTCAAGAATGATGAAGAGCATAAATTTAGTTTATTCTGCAATGCTGGAGGTATTATTCCAGTCCAGAGGTTTCCAGCTTTAGCATACATTGAAAGCACCTGGAGGGCTTGCTACAGGACATTCCTGGGCTCTATCCCCAGAGTTTCCGATTCAGTACATCTGCAGTGGAGTCAGAATTTGCATTCACAGTGCGTTCAAAGGTTGTGCTGATGCTGCTTATCTGAAGACCACACTCTGAGAAAGTTGCTCTAGTACAATAACTTCATGGTTAACTACAATGTCAATAACTTGATTTATCTTTTGGGAGAATTTCCCTAC
>NW_006442107.1:15113348-15123494 GCF_000325575.1 Pteropus alecto
CCCCTGGGTGATGTTACGGAAGGCTAGTGGACAGTCAGGATTGTCATTACAGCTCAACAGTAATCAGGCTGCCTCCCTGTCCCCACTTTGTCAGTGGAGGCCAAAAAGGGAACAGAAAAGAGGCATTTCTACCACTCCCAGCTAGGAAGGTGTCAGTGAAGATTTGGTGAGGAGTCTGAATCCCCACCCTGCCCCATAGTAATACAGAGCCCCCTCAAGTTACAAGGGAGACCCTCAGGTTACAAGCACCCAGTTTAAATATCAGAGAAAACAGACTGAAAACAACAACAACAACAACAACAGAGCCTCAGAAACCTGTGTGTGGCAGGCTGAATAATAGCTCCCAAAGATACTCAGACTGCTCCTAATCCCTGGAAACTGTGACTGCTACCTTAGATGGGAAATGAGATTTTTGTAGATGTGATTAAATTGAAGATCTTGAGATAGGGAGATTATTTAGGTGGGCCCTAATTGTAATCACAGCACCCATAAAAGAGGCAGATGAAGGGAGATTTGACTACAGAAAAGGAAGTAGGAAATGTGATGATAGAAGATTATGACAGATGTGATAATAGATATTGTAGCAATACCAGGAAGCAACTGCAAGTCAAAGAATATAAGTGGCCTCTGGAAGCTAGAAAAGGCAAGGAAACATATTGTCTCCTATAGACTCCAAAAGGAACTAACCTTAATACCTTGACTTTTGCTCAGTGAAACTGATTTCTTACTTCTGGCCTCCAGAGCTATAAGAGAATAAATGTGTGTTGTTGTAAGACACCAAGTTTGTGGTAATATGTTACAGCAGCCATAGGAAACTAATGCACTGTGGGACTACAACAAAAGATATAACATTCATACTTGGAGCACTGGAAGGAAAGGGGGAAAAGAGAACAGGGCATACATAGCGTAGTCAAATTTATAAAAACTAAAGACAAAAAAATTCTTGAGAAGAGCAAGAGAGAAATGACACTTCACCTTTGGGAGGAAAATCAATTAGAATGACAGTAGATTTCTCACGAGAATCCATGGAGGCCAGAAGCAAGTGGCACAACATTTTTCAAGTGCTAAAAAGAAAAGAACTGTCAATTTAGAATCCTATATCCGGTTAAAATATCCTCCAGGAATGAAAGAGAAATTGACATTCTCAGATAAAGGAAAACAAAGATATTTTATCACCAGCAGATCTGCCTGCTCTAAAAGAATGGCTAGAGGAAGTTCTCCAAACAAAAAGAAAGCAATGAAAGAAGGAATGTTGGCATATCATGAAAGAAGAAAGAACAAAGTAAGCAAAAATATGAATAAATACAATGGGCTTCCTCCTTTTGGGCTTTCAAAATTATATTTGACAGTTGAAACAAAAATTGTAACACAGTCTGATGTGGTTCTAAATTTATGTAGAGGAAATATTTAAGACATTTATACTATAAATAGAGGAGGGTAGAGGGATATAAAAGGAGGTAAGGTCTCTATCTTCACTTGAATTGATAAACTGACAACAGTAGTAAATAGTAATAAATTACATGTAGTATACATATGATGTAGTATTTGGAGCAGCCCCTAAACAATCTATACAGAGAGATACACTTGAAATCATTATAAACAAATAATAATGGAATTCTATAAATGCTCAAGTAACTGACAGGAAGGTAGAGAAAAAAACACAGAGAAGCAAACAAACAAAAAAAAAGGGAACAAAAAACAAAAAATAAAATGACAGACATAAGCCCTAGCATGTCGATAATTATAGTAAATGTAAAGACCTAACTATAACTTATCTACAAGAAACTCATCAAATATAACAATGTAGGCAGGTGAAAGTAAATGGATAGAAAAAGAGATATGCAGAAATCAAAGAAAAAAAGGAGTGTCTGTATTATCAGTTATAGTAGACTTTGAGCAAATGAAATTACTAGATATAGAGAGAATAATATATAATGATAAAAAGGTCAATATACCAAGAAGACAGTGATCCTAAATACGTATATATCAAACAATAGAGCTGCAAAATATGTAAAGTCAAACTGATAGAAGTGAAAGGAAAAATAGACGAATCCACAATTATAACTGGAGACTTTACATATTCCTTCGATAATCAATAGGACAACTAGACAGAAAATTAGCAAACATATACAAGAACTCATCAGTAATATCAATAGTATCTAATGAACATTTATGGAACACTCTAAGCCAAACAGTTAAATACACAATCTTTTCAAGTGCATGAAACATATCCCAAAATAGTAAACATTTTGGGCCATAAAATATACCTCAACAAATTTTTAAAAATTTAAAACATACAGAGTGTGGACTCTGACCAAAATGGAATCAAACTAGAAATCGGTAACAAGAAAATTTTAGGAAAATCTACAAAAATTTGGGAACTAAACAACACACTTCTATATAATACATGGATCAAAGAGGAAATTTGAAAAGAAATTTTAAAAAGTACTTGAACCAAATTAAAATGAAAACACATCAAAATGTCTAGGACATGGCTATGGCAGCACTTAGAGGGAAATTTATAGAACTAAATGCATACGTTGGAAAAGAGGAAAACCTAAAACCAATAATCTAAGCTTCCACTCAAGAATAGGAAAATAAACCAAAAGGAAGTAGAATAGAGGAAATAATAAGAGCAGAGATCAATGAAATAGAAAACAGAAAAACAACTGAGAAAATCAATGAAACAATGTGTTCTTTAAAAGATCAATAAAATTGACAAACCTCTAGCAAAACTGACAGGAGTAAGAAGACACAAACTACCAACATCAAGAATGAAGCAAGGGATATCACTACAGACCCTGCAGACATCAAAAGTACAAAAATAAATACTACGAGCAACTCTATACAACTAAATTTGACAACTTAGATGAAACGAATTACTTTCTTAATAAACCTTAAATGAACAAAACTCACACAACATGAAACAGATAATTTGAATACCCTATAAGTATTGTTACAGGCTAAATTGTGTCCTCCAAAATTCATATGTTGAAGCCCTAACCCCCAGAATGGGACTATATTTGGAGATTTGGCCTTTAAAGTGATGATTAAGTTAAAATGTGACAGAATGGTGTCCAATCTGACTGGTGTCTATAAGAAGAGGAAATTTGAACACACAAAAAGACACCAAGGATAGGTGTACAGAGGAAAGACCATGTGAGGACACAGTGAGCATGCAGCCATCTACAAGACAAGCAGAGAGGCCTCAGAAGAAACCAAACCTGTTGACACCTTAACCTTGGACTTTCAAGTCTCCAGAGTAAAGAAGTCCAATTAAAATACAGGCATATGTCTGTTAATAACATATAGTGTCTCCAGAACTATGAGAAAATACATTTCTGTTGTTTAAGCCACCTAGGTTGTTGTATTTTGCTATAGCAGCCCTAGCAAACAAATACGAGTAATAAAGAAATAGAGTTCATAACCAGAAAAAAAAGTACTAAAAAAGAAATTTCTTAGCTCAGATGGAGTCACTGAAGAATTCACATTTAAAGAATAAATACCAATTTTATACAATCTCTTTCAGAAAATAGAAGAGGAGGGAACACAACTTAATTCATTTTATGAAGCTAGTATTACTCTGATACTAATAACAAATATAGTACCAAAAAAGAAAACTAGAAACAAATGTCTCTCATGAATGTAGATGTAAAACTCTTTAACAAAATACTGGTAAAAAGTAATGCAGGCAAAGAATTCTACACAATGGGGTTTATTATAGAGATGCAAGGCTGGTTCTAGCCAAAGTCAATCAATGTATTCCACCATATTAACAAGGTAAAGAAGGAAAATTAAATGATTATATCACTTGGTTAAAAAAAAAAAAGCATGTGACAAAAATTAATACCTATTAATAATTTAAAAACCACTCAGAAAAATTGGAATAAAGGCAAAATTCTTCAATTTGATAAAGAACATCTACAAAAGAAAATAACAGCTGATTTATACTCAATGGTAAAAGACTGAATGTTTTTCCCTGAAGAAAAGCAACAAGGTACAGATGTCCACTCTCACCACTCTTGTACAATATAGCACCAGAAATTCTAGCCAGTGCAGTAATGCAGGAAAAGAAAACAAAATGCATTCAGATCAGAAGGAAAAAATACAATTGTCCTTATTTCCAAATGACATGATGGTCTACATAGACAATTCTAAGAAATCAGAAAAACCCTTTAGGACTGATAAATTGAGGAAGTTACCAGGATACAAATAAACATACAAAAATCAGTAAATTTTTATATACTTGTAATGAATATTCCAATAGGTGTGTAATGATATCTCATTGTGGTTTTAATTTGCATTTCTTTTATGATGTCGAACATCTTTTCATGTGTTTATTTGCCATTTGTATATCTTCCTTGGTGAAATGTCTCTTCATGTCATCTGCACATTTTCTTATTGGATTGGTTGTTGTATTTTCCTATTAAGTTTTAAGATGGTGCCATTGCCCCATTGTGGGTAACCTGCATACATGGAACCATGGGCTCTCTCTGTTTTATTTCTTACAATGGTGTGTCACTTTCTCATTATCTGAAAATAAAGGTTTAATTTAAAAATGTGGATTAAATATATTCTAACTTTTTAGTTTATATTTGGCAATGTTAAATAAACACACAGTATGATTTATATGTTTAACTATACTGCTTTTTATAATAATATATGGTAACACCTACGATACTTTTGTCCCTTTTGGTACAGGTGGCAAAAAAAGATACACACATAGCTATTCTGCTTTCTGTGCCATGTTGATAATATTGAATCTTTTCAGAAAACACAGCTTTGGTGCTGAATGCAGGTGCTGGCGCTGTTCTTGGCTTGTGCTTGCTGTCAAATGGGCTACCTCATGCATTCACTAAAAATAAAGCATAGCTTTTATCATCATTCCTTGACTAAATACAATCCCTACTGAAAATTAAGAATATCATCAAGTACACAAGTTTAGTATCTATCTTCTTTGCTGGTGGTTTTATGTGGAAATTACCTTCCTATGCTGAAGTTCTAAAACACAGTTGTTGGGTAATTCTACTTTTACATTAAATGATAAATCATTTTTTTTAGGTGATAAAACTATTGAATAAAACCGGTTAATATATGTGTCAAACCTAGGTTTGTTCATTAATTTTGCTGTTTTCTTCCATCTAGGCACGTGAAAGCTTGACTTATGAATAGAAACAGCCATATGACTCGCTTTGGCCAATAAAATATGAATGGAATTGGCCAAGTACTGCTTCTTGATGAAAGCCTTTAAAAACTTGTGGGTGATTCACTATGCTCCCATGTGCCCGATGAAGGATGAAGATGTTTTGGATGATGGGGGGTTTATCAACTTGAGTCCCTGAGTGAAGAAAGTATAGAGTCTTTTATTGATCAACATGGGGACATAGCATTAGTAGAAATAAAGCTTTGTGTTTTTTTCAGTCATTGAGATTTTAGAGTTGTTAGGACTACATAACCTAAACTATTATAATAATGAATGTATTTTATATTTACATTAAACACACAAAACTCTTTGGAATAGGATACTGCACTATGGCATCAAATTGTAAACTCCAGTTAATGAGTTATTCTTTGGCGTATTTGATGGCATCCTTCATTCTGATAACACATGCACATACATCATGCACACAAAAAGCAAAATCAAGTCTTGCATCTCTTTCCTTATGGTATAAATTAGAGCAGTAGTTTGCTGGTTACTCTATGATGTAAAGCTTTGTATGAAGCTGAGCATACAGACAAATGATGTATCACATTCTTAATAGGGATACACGAGTCATAGAAAATATATGCTCTACTTTAAGCATGTTCAAAAGCTTCAGAGAAGCTTTTGATACGTGTACTATGTATGAATTGTGATTCATGGTTAATGTTAACATTAATCATATAAACTGCATATTATCTATTATTTGCAAGGAGAAATAACATCGACTAACATTTATTTTCAGACATAGTGCAAACATCTTTATGTTTTAGCACATTTAACCAATCAGTACTTCACTTTGCTAATGACATGTGCCATCTGTCTTAAGTTAACATTATTTGGATAATATTTAAAAAGACTAAGTTTTTTTTAACTTATACAATTATTATGATTCCCGTCGAAAGATCTCAATGTAAAAATTAACAGGGTTTTTATAATTTTACCAAGATAATTTAACAGATGTTTTTATGTTATACTTTATAGCCTCCTTGTAGCACATACTCTGGACAAAGACTTGGGGGATAAAACAGGTGACTTAAAATTCTTAAGTTTATTAATGCTCATAGTACTGTCAGCTGTTAAAGATATTTCCCTAATTTTTGACATGCTACAGTACATATTCTTGATGCTAAAACTTTCAACAGTTTCAAGTGGTACTTGTTACTATTTTTTGAATTTTAAAACTATGTAATATATAATGAGACATAAATGTCACAGTGTTTGTCTAGGTATTCATATGTCTCTTACTTCTTGATATATATATATGTGTATATATATATATATATTGAGAGGAGGGCACTGTAAAATACAGGCAAAAAGCATTGATACAAAGAAAGTCTTATTTTTTCCCACTGATTTTTATGAAGGGAAAACTAACCAAAAGATCAAATCCGGAGGTATTATTATTTTTAACAATGATGGGAATTTAATGCACCAGAAAATTTATGAACCAGGTGTTACACATCAATAGTTCATCACAGTATGCACTACGGAATCAGAAATCTTGAGTTTAGGGCTGATCTCTACCTGTGCGACAGTGGTCATGATTATTGTCCTCCTTGTACTTCAGTTTCCCCTTCTATAAAGTGGGGATAATACAAATACATGCAGACTTCATAAGGCTATTGTGAGGAATACATAAGTTAATTTTTATAGAGCCCGTAGAATGATGTCCAGCACATAGTAAGTATTCAATTAATTTAGATATTATCATGTTTGCTTTAAATTGTTAATACCTGTTTCCTCAGCATATTAAACACTTAATACCACCTCCTTTACCTTGTGGCCTCTTCTCCTTTGGACACTTCTTAGGTACTGGGTGATGAATCACAAACCTTTCTGTTCTGAGACATTCCATCACTTAACACACACACACACACACACACACACACACACCCCTTTTCTAATTTCAAAGTAGTTAAGGAAAAGAAAGAAAATGACTACATTTCATTAAACTTAAATAACTCTTGGCAAGTAGGATAATAACCAGATAAGGTTATGGCTCTGTGTGCTTTAAAAACCATTAATAGGGGTTTTGTAAACCTCCCCATTTCCATAGGTTGATAATGAGGGGGAAATAGTATGTCTTCTGGTAAACAGAGAAGTGTAGAGATAACCAGAGTGAGACATAGGTCCTTGATTCAGAAAACAATTCAGAAAATCTTTATGAAAGCATTTAAGAAGACCATCGGACTTAATGAACATTTCCTCACAAGTCATTCCTCCGTAAATATGTGATTTATGGGCATCCTGTTTCAACCTCCCTGTCTGGTCCAGAATCCTTATTACACATTCTTATAGAACTCCTTCTTTCAGAGACTTTACCTCAATATGTAAATAAGAATTTATCTGTATCATTATTTTATTAACATCTGACCCTTTGTGTTGGCAGGGCTCACTCAACTTTTTGCTCACTACTGATTTCCAGTTCTCCACTGAACAGAGATGCTCTCAAGAAGCTGAGACAGTACAATTCTCCCAAAACTAGAGGTGAGTAACTTAAAAGGAAAAAGTCATGTCAAATGCATCAGGAGAGGTAAAAGTAGCAAAGGAATGTTTTCTCTAAAATAAGTAACAGAAACTAGAAAACTGAACAGCTCTGATTCAGTTAAGAAAGGACTTATGTATGTGTCATAGGATTTATGCCTTAAAGACAATCAACATTCTATATAAATAGTCTTGGAAAATTCAAACTCAATTTCAGTATTAAAAACACTTGTGTCTAATGCATGCAACTCTTCCGACCACAACACTGCACTCCAACATCCCAAAATAACACTGTGGCCATAATTTGGGGGGTGTACTGGCGGAGGTTAACCAATGAAGAGCAGGAAATTTTTTTTTTCACATCTAAAGATCATGGTTCCAAGTAGTTCCAGTTGGATTCTAGTCTCTCTTCACTTATAATGTTGGGTAGGTGTGGATTTAGAATATGTGTATTGTATTTAATTAAACTGAAAAACAAGAATTAAGGAAATCTATGAATGTCAAAATAATTTTGAAACTTGTTATGTGAAGAAGCAATTAAATTTACTAGAAAAAAATAACAGATAAAGATTTAAGAGCGATATCTGTCCAACAGAATAAATATCACAAGAGCGCCATGATAAGCTCAAATAAAGAATAATTCTCCAAATATGTCTAGTTAGAGATTACCCCACTTGAAACCTTTCTCAACATTATGGTTCATTTAAAAGAAGTGAAGATTTAAAAAGTATTTCTACTTATATCTAATGAGAAATTTGATTTCGGTCTTCATTGCTCCACAACTTTGTATAGCGTATATACAATTGGCTAAAACGTATGACACACACAAATACCCTCAAAATATAGCCTGCTTTTAATTACTGATACTTGAAAGAGAATTACATAATTTTTCCTTTAAAACTGCCAAAGCTCTTGTGAGAGTGATTGGATTAAAGATGACTAAACTTGCTCAAAAATTTTTACAAGATGAGATTCTAAAGAAAACGATGACCATGCTGTGAGCAAAGGACAGACTAATATCTTAGGAAATTTAAAATTAAATGCAAACAAATACATACATTCAGCTATCTGCTTTAGAATAATTTACTTTGGTGGTAAATCTTAACTGCTGAAAATCTTAACTTTGCTGGTAAATACTACATTAATCTATAACTGTTGTAGGAAATGTGGTTAATTGTGGCAAAGGAAACTACTCAAAGAATCTTTGCCATAATTATAGTATTAAAAATTAGAAAAAGAGTTAATTGCCTCCAACTTGTAGCACATAGTCAGTTAAGGGGTTCATCTTGGTAGAGAAATGTGGGCAATATGTCAAATATAGAAGACTTTAGGTACAATTGGGTCCTATTTTTATGAAAAAAAAATGTGAGTTGGTTAAGATTACACCAAGGACCATCTGGGTTCTAACATTTCATAACTGTATGACCATGGTTAAATTATTTCACCTCTCTATGTCTGGCTTTCCTCATATGTAAAAAGTGGATAATATTATTATCAACTCCTTATGGTTGCGCAAGAATTAAGTGAGAGAATAAGGCTTAAATAACATAGAACTGTGCCTGGAATATGCAGAGAGCTGCTTTTCTCCCCCCCCCCCCCCACAAGTTTCTATCTTTGGCAATGGTAAAATAAATATTTTTTTTGTTAAAGAAATTAACAACTCTTCATACTTCAACAATTATTGTATATTCAAAAGGAAACACAAACATATATTAAATACCAAGTGATACAAAGTGATAACAGATAACTGGACAACTTGAACGTAAACATCAATTCAAAAGACCATTTTTTAGAGCAAGAATGAACCCAATGGTGGTTAGCTTCACGAGTGTGCAGCTAATATTTCCCCCCTAAAATCTACAGTTATCTTCTCAAAGCCATACCCCAAGCCTGCTAAACGGAAAGTTTTACTTTACCAAGTCCCAGCCATGGTACCTTTGAGCCCAAGCACTGAGTCACCACCCCTCTTCTCTCCTTGGCTTTGGTCTTTTGACAGACACTTCTCCACCTACCACTTCGGGTACCAGAACCAACCTCCCGTCCGCCTTCTGTCCAGCGGAAAACTCCGAAGTGGGCAACAGGCTACAAGAGCGGAAGACACTCACCCTCCGTACCCAACCGCCCGGCGCGACCCCCGTACGGAGTGCCCACTCCCACACGGCCATCCACCCGGGCACCGCAGTGCACTGCAACACGCGCAGAAGCCGCTAGCTGTTAAGGAACCCATCGTGGATTTCCTGGTTAGTACTCCCCAGACTGCTCCCCAACGTGAGTGTCATCCCTAATGGAGGTGGCCACGCCACCACCCACCGGCTCAGCCCGCGAGGACGACCCAAAGGGCAGCAATGACAACAAAAACAACTCAAACCGCGACGCGAGGGAGCCGGCTGCCATCGTCAGCCCGGGAGCGGCGCAGCGGCGACAGCGGGGGCTGCGGCTCTGCCCCGCCTCAGAGGCCG
>NW_006442107.1:15123876-15155202 GCF_000325575.1 Pteropus alecto
CGGCCGGGGCAGCGCGCAGCGGCCGGGTCCGGCACCCACTTCTCGCTGGTCACCCCGACCCCCTCCATCCCCGTGCCCTCCCCCACTCCGGAGATGTCAAGAGGAAAACGCCTTGCACACACCTTGGAATGGACGGGCGCCTCAGTCACCGACTCGCCAAACTCTTAGAAGGTGTCCATTGGTCTGTAGGGAGGTTCGGGCATGGAGTAGGAGCTGCTTTCTTATTATTTAATAATGTTAGAAGTGCCGGGTCCGCTGCCAGAGTTGTGGGTCATGTGGGCACAGCAGAGGCTGGCTGCTGCCAGTACCAGGGTTTCCTGAGGATCCTGAAACTATGATCTCATCCTCCTCATCCGCCTCCCCCGCCCCTCTCCGCGGGCGCGCACGCCCAGCACACACTCACACACACACACGCACACACACGCACATACACACTCACACTGCATGCACTATTCTTCCTGGACCGAAATATTCCTCCAGGGAAATACAGTGTTCACGCTCTTCATTGAAAAAAAAAAAATTCTTCCTGATATTTTTCTTTCAAAGCTTGATTTATGTGCTTTGTTTATTTTCCTCAGTTTTACCTCACACGTGCAAGGGATCCGAACAGAGCCTCAGAATTAAAATAAAAAATAATCATCCTCTTATGTTGACCCATATTTTGGTCAGAACCCAAGGACTTGAACAGTACAATTTAAATTTAAAACAGAATCAATAATATACCAAGCTTGAACATGGAATAGTAATAATATCTGAGAGTATGAAATAGGTTTCTTTCCCAAGCTGCAAACATTACCTCATTTATTTGCAGAGCATCTTTGCAGAGGAGGCGGATGAGAAGGCAAATAAGTAGTCACTTCAGAGACACAGAAGCATAGGTCAGATAACATGACCTACCCAAGTACACATAAGTCAATGTCTCACTATCAATATTAATTGTACAGCTACTCACAGTTGCTTATTCACTATAATGCATTTCTGGAAACTTAGGTTTTGGAAACTAATGAAGATATTCATGATTATTTTTAAGTTACCTACTAAGATTGCAAATTAATGAATTAATTTTTCTACATGTATATATTTTTATATAATTTTCTCTTGTGTATTTGTATATATCTCTGGTTTCATGTTTTCATATAATTTTTTCTTTTTGAGGTGTATGTGTATGTGTTGTATGTCAATGTATCTGTGTGTGTATTCATATTCATATGCATTGCTTAACTTCTTAGATTGCAATAATATCAAGCAATTTTAGTCAATCTTTTGGGGTTGCTCACCAATTTCATAATGATTTATATATTTCACTCAAACCCCCTTAAAGTGCCCGATGTATAAATAAAGAGCTGTGCTATGTCTTAAAAGATATAGAGAAGTTTAATATTTGGAACCTTGCCTCTATTAGTTTACATCTCGTTGTTGAGACAAGATATATATACTGGAAAGTCCAGGTGAAACTCTTTATTTTTGATGCTATGAATTGTCGCAAAGAAAGTGTAAGATACACTCCTTTTCTTTTTACCTATTTAATTTCTGTTTCGCATTAAAATTATTTCATTTGTCTTTCTGCCCCATATTTCAGTCTATCTTTGACCCCCCAGAGCATCTCAATGGCCAAGGTAATAAGTTAACTTTGCCCTGCACCTACATATACATCCTACTCACATAAACACTACATGGGGATTTTTTTTTTTTTTATGATTGTAAAAGTTCTCACAAAGAGCACCTTTTGTTTAGGTTACATATATAAGAAAATTCAGCAGCCTTCTAATAATACAAAGAAAAGAAATGGTGCAAGGAGAGAATGTGTCAAAGAGAAGATAGAAGGGTAAGTCGTGAAAAGAGGTGGGGGAAAGAGAAGAATAAAAGAGAATTGAGGATTACAAGATGAGGGAGAGGAGAAGAGAAAAAACAAAAGGAGCAGAAAAAGAGGATGAACTTTCAAGTGAAAGCTAAAAATTTCCACATTTTGCCATATGGAAAACAACTTTAGGAAATTATAGAGTTTCTTGGTTTCTTACTGCTATCAAAAATCATTTTTTGATAAGCTTACAGAAATTTAATGGCAAAGACACCAGGTGTCAGTCCTGCAGAGACTATGCTGAATGATCTCATTTGTAAAATCCAAGTATAGGATTCAATAGAAGAAAGAAATAGACTGACTTATCAATATAATGTAATAATAAAAATGACAATAGGATTATATAGCTGTGGTACATAAACATTTTAAGAAGAAATTAACACCGAAATTCAGGGATATGACTGGGAAAACAAAGGCACAGAAATATTAAAACTGGAAAAGAAGGGTTAGGCTTGCAGTATTTAAAGCAAAAAATAGCAATAATAACATCATATATTTTTTAAAAGTACTTCAGATTGTTCAAAGTGCTTTTCCTGCAGCCTTTATGGAGCCTGATAATAATTAGAGGTAGGCACCTTTGTGAACTTCATTTGAAATGATAATTCTCTCTGTTTTTCTATATGTCGAATAGAGACATGCTGAAAATTTTCACTCATTGTTTTGGAAATATTATTTATATTTTTTGTTCAGTCAACCTTAAAGATGTTGCTCAGTATCCCTTCCTCCAATTGTCATAAACAATATGACTAGCTGGATTCCTGGGCATAGGTCACAACAGTGATTTATAATCTAGGATTTTACACAGACTACTGGTGTTAAACTAGAAGCTTTAGCATGTAGCAGACACTAATGGCTTTGCAGTATTTCTGGGAGATTTTTGCAGAAGAGGTGGAGGCCCAAATTGAACAACAATATATTAAGAGCACTTTCCTTTTGATCTGCACACTCATGGCAGGATTTATTTTAATTAGAGGTGTATTTAGGTTTGATGATTATAACATTTCGGAAATGCATTATAACTTCAGTGGCTCAACAGTTACTAGCAGTTTGTGTCAGAATACCTTCAAGTAGGGAAAACTATTTTTAATATGGCTATGTACACATATTTGTGCTTCATGCTAATTCAGGCCATCTTTACCAAGGAAAATAAATTACCAATGTTTACTATTTCGCTCTTATAATTTATCAAATTTTAAAATAGTTCATAGTTAATGAGACTTGCTATAAATAAAATCAGAATATTCACTATGTGATAGTGAAACCATGTGTGTGTATGTGTCATAAACATAGTGATATATAGAGTGTATATGTGTTATAGGTCAAATAAGAGTGATTATTATTATCTATAAGCTGCTAATAGTTTTGGGGCATGAGGAATTAAACATTTCAGAGTCTTTGAAAGATTTGAATGACAAGAGTAGAAAAGGAAATGGGTTTAAAAGAGTTGGAGAAGTGAAGACATCACTATTTTATCAATGAGAAACGCTTATATACCCCCTTGGCGTAAACTATTGTTCCAAGGAAGGATGATATGGGGACTTGAAAACACAATATATACATATATTCTGCTTCCCTAAGAAACTGATTAGTTTTCAAGAACGAAAGGTTTATTAGCAGTCCAATACAAAACTAAAAATGATGAGCTGTGACTTGGAGGATTCCTGGTTAGATTTTTTTTTTGGTGTGAGAGCTATCAAGTTTTGAGGCCAAAGTGGACAGGAAGAACCATTTGCTCTTCTCTGACTTTTCAAGATACCCCCATTTTGGAGCGCATCAACCTCAGACAGAACAGTCTTCTGATCTCCACTGAGATGGATAAATTGTGTCCTAAGCATTCATGAAACCTGAGGGGACGAAAGTGTGTACTTGCGTTAATACACACCAAGGCTGGTCATTTAGTCTCTTTATACATCACTTCGAAATGTATATTTATAAAGTTAAAGTTAATATTTAATTGCCTGAGAAATTCTACATTGAGGCATGGTCCTGTCAGCTGTTAAGGAATAATTGCTTAACAGAGGTGCTCCCTGCCCCGTTAGCGAGACTGAAGCCTCCTGCACACAGGGCAGGGCCCAGTAATTCAGCTGCTCTGGCAGTATATATTATGGTACCACAGTGTCTCCTTGGTTGATCTTTCTGTCTAAGATCCTCAGGAGAAATATTGTTTACCCTCTCCATGTTCTCCTCGGACTGAAGGGGAGAATATAGACTAAGAATGAGTATAAGCGGTCAAGTATATTTTGTTTTCTCATGTTAGTGTTGGCAAATCTGCATTTTAAGTAGCTGTGATTCCTCCCTGTAATGGTAATTCATTAAATACATATTATGGTGGTTCACATCTCTCAATGGCATCACACTAGTGTGCCCTTTACTCCTGGGAGAATTTATTTTCTCAGTGGACCATAAATAAAACACAAATGTTTCAGATGAAACTTAAGTGTACTGTCACAATGGGGACAGTGAAGAAAAGCCAGGTAGAGAGTACAGTTTATCAGAGGGTGCTTATAATCTACTAACTTTGCTGCTAGAATTGTTTTTAACTCTATTTTTAATTATTTTAAAACTGAATGTTTTGTTTTTGTTTTGCCCAAGAATACAGAATACCTTGATACATGGAACCAAACATAATATCGAATAAATAGTAAACATCATAACAAATAAAATTTGATCAATGCTGATGATCAATCCAAATAATTAAGGACAAAAAATGCTATTTATTGAACTTCATTTGAAATGATAATTCAAATAAGTTAAATCAAATAAGATAAGTTATTTGAATAGCTGTCCATATTAGTTCAGAAAAATGTCAAATTTTTCCTTGACGGTTCTAAATAAAGCCTAATGTTTTTAATAATACCAAAGAAACCTCCTACAAAGTGAAAAGCTTTGTCAAAACAATTTTGTTTATGTGAAATTAGTTTACCTAGCTTATTTCCCAGTGAAATGATTTTTTACATATTATATAGATATAGCCCAAATCTTTATATCGTCAGGAAGCATGTTAACAAGTGCATGTTTTGATTTAAAAGTTAATCCCTACAAAAAAAATCATATAATTATTTGATGTTGCAAAGCATTGCATTTTATGAAAACTAAATGAAAAAAAAATGGGAGTGGGAAGAGGAAACTAATCAAATTGTAATCTTTAAAACTGTATGACCAATATGTGGGTAGATCTATAATTAAACTTTATCACTGGAAATAATGGTATTTTACCTTATAGAGAATATATTTTGAGATAGTTCAAAGTGTATTTCTATGAGGTGATTATATATTTACTAATACAGAAATTTTCTTTGTTAATTAAGATGCTTATCTTTTATTTGTGCCACAAATATCATGTGTCATTCTCCTGTTTGTCTTTTTTTTTTTCCTTTTTATCCCTGACCTTCATCACCGTTATCAGCTTGAGCATTCTTCATGGTTTCAATGCTTTTTTATTTACGTATTGCTCTTCCTTTTTCCTTTTTTTATGCCAGTCAGCTAGACTGAAAGGAACAGGAATACTTGGCATTTTTCAATGTTTTATCATAACCCCAAAGCTTATTTTGTACCCAGTTCTTAATCAATGGTTAATATTGTCTGTGCTTCTCACTACACATACGTGAAAATTTCTTGATTTTGAAATTGTCATTTTTTTTTTTAATTTACACATATCTCAAAAAGCATTTTATGATTTTCAAGGACAGAGGCCATGATGAAAACATCCTTTCTTTTTTTTTTTTTCCTCCCTAGAGAGTTAAGCATGTTTACCTCATATAGGAGGTGCTTGGAAAATACTTGTAGGCATAAAATAAGGATGATGGTGATGAAAATTAAAATTTTACTTCTGGCCCTATGCAGCATATAGAAACAATTCTTTTAAACTTGAAAACACCTTTGACAGAACATGCTTTTGTATGTTTTATATGAACAAAATGAACTAAATACCATGTGTGGCTTGCTTTTGCTATTGGGATACATACAACTTTTTCTTTGTATGTTTAAATCAAACAAACCAAAAAAATTTTTTGGATGACAGAATTATATACATGTAAAGGTATTCACTTAAATCTTGTGATTAAGAGTGCAGTGTATTTCTCTTTGTAATGATATTTCTTCAATTTGACAAAGAAAAATAATTGTAACTCCACTCATCTATATCTGTCTTAAATGTTTAGAAGAAGAGACTCTCAGCATTTAAAATATATTTTATAGTTTACATTAAAAGAAATAGTGGCTATTTTAGATCTGTTTTTTAATCTCAAAGATAGTAGAAATAACTTGCTTATTTTATAGGAGTGAATATTTTAAGAATTATACGACAAGCATAAAGTATTCTGTTTCAAATCCTTTCTGTCCTTTTCTTACCATCATTCTAAGTACAATCCCCAGCCCAGTGTTATCTAACCCTCCTTACACTCATATGACTTACTCATGGAAACACTGTCTTAAAACCTATTCACATAATGTGTTCTGTTTTTATCTAATCATTTTTATGTATATTAGACATCAGGATTGTCCACTCCTTCACCAGGATTGTGAACTCCTTATCCTACATATCTCTTGTACATTTCATAGCATCTTGTAGTTATTCAGTAAATACTTGCTGATTGCTTTGTTGATTAACCAAAAATAGGTTACTGTTTTGACATGACATTACCCCCAAAATGAAAGTAATGTGTTCTCTTTCTACTTATTGTTAATCTTTAGATATATATTGTTAGATATATATTGTTAGGACATTATTAATATTTTTATAATAATGACTTAAAGTTTGATAACAGGAATCTTCCTTCTATGTCTATAAATGAATAAATAAGAATTAAACCCAAATCAATTTGTTGTTTAGTTGCCAGGAGTAATTACTATCTATGATCTCTTAAGTTTCTACCTTAACCAGATAAGATTACTATCGTATCATTCATTTGAAGTAATATAACTTTAATTTTTACTTTAAGAAACTTTAAAAAATAAATGTGGATGTATTTAGGTATAAAGGATTTTCTTTCTTTAGTATTTTTTCTGTGTCGTAAATTTTTGATAATCTAAAAATTTAAGCTGGTTTATTTTTTCCAATTATTTGCTCATCGTATTACAGAATGGCTTATATTTGTTCAATGAACAAATATTTCAACTCTGAGAATATGTATAGAATGCCTAATGACTATTAAACACATTTGTTTTATAATAGGTCAGTCATATCAGAGAACTGCAATCTACAATCAAAAGTCTTTCGGAAATTCAAATTTATTACCTTCGTTTTTATTTCCAAAATCTCAATTATAATTTTCTCCGTGTCCTTAATAGAAAAACTACAGTAGGACCTGTTCTGCTGGTACTTCTGCCTCATCTGACATGAAAATATTTCTGGTCCTTTCTCTTATTTGCTGGGATGCTTCCTACCAAGCAGTGACACAGGATTTGGCTCCTTCTCTTAGTTGTTATTTGCACTGCCCCAGAGGCTCCTTTAACTTGTGAAACCTTTCTGAGATAAGGCAGTAACAATCCTCAGTCTAACCAGAATGGAATTACCCAGTAGGTATGTTCTGTATAGGCTTTTAACATTAGTAACAGGGACACTAAAATAGTTAAAAGATATTTTTTAAAGCTTCTAAGTAGTTATTCATGACAAGTAAATAAAAACTTTGCTGGCCTTACTTAACACACTTATTTTATGGTTACTACAGTTTTCTTTGACTTTCTTTCAAACATACATAATAGTACCCATTATCCAGCTGTAACAATTATTAAATCATGACCAAACACATCCAGTGACTCATTCATGTCTCTACCCATACTATTTTTGAAGCATGTCCTAGATATTATATATATTCATCCATAGATATTTCAGTCTACAGTTGCATCCTTTTAATTTAGAATTATATAATGGGGATAGGTAGAACAGAGTACTATAATATTGTCTGTGTTTAGGGGCCTTACAAATTTTAACTTGGCTCTTATTGCACACATACACACTTATAGCCACTGTGGTTATTTATAAAATAGACATTACACACACACACACACACACACACACACACACACACACACACACAATTACATGCATTAGAGAAGTAGAGTAAATAACTTAAAGATTGTTCATTCCTGGAGTCTCTTGTCCATTCTTTAGAGACTACTCCTTCTTGGCATTTACTTCTGAGTTTTCCAAGTCAGTTTTGTTTTGTAACTCCTTTACACCTTTATACCTGGTCCAGATTACCCCAAGATCCTACCCGGTTCTGTTTTCTTTTCTTTTTTCTTAAAATTTTTTGTTCTTTCTTTCATAATCTCTCTGTGTCCTGCCTTATCTCCTTCTTCTTCTCCCTCTCTCTCTTTCTCATCATAGGCTAACAATCTGATGATTTAGATAAATGTATACACCCTTGTAATCTACTCATACCAATCAAGACACAGGGCACCAAGAAAACTCCTTTGTGCCCCTTTCTAGTAAATCCTTGCCTACCTCCTCCACCTGGAGATAATAATTGTTTTGCTATCTACCACTATAGTTTTGATTTGTCTGTTCTAGAACTTCGTATACAGTAGTAACTCTGTAATTCGTGGTTCCACTTTCTGAAGTTTTAGTTACTCATGTAAACCGGGTCTGAAAATATTAAATAAAAAATTCCAGAAACAAACAATTAATAAGTTTTAAATTGCGCTCTGTTCCGAGTAGTGTGATGAGATCTCGCGATGTCCTGCTCAGTCCTGCTCGGGACTTGAGTCATCCCTTCGTCCAGCGTATCCATGTTGTTTACACTCCCTGCCCAGTCGCTTGGTAGCCATTTAGGTTATCAGATCTGCTGTTGTCATACTGCAGTGCTTGTGTTCAAGTAACTCTTATTTTATCTAATCATGGCACCAAAGTGCAAGAGTAGTGATGCTGGCAATTGATATGCCAAAGAGAAGCTGTAAAAGTGCTTCCTTTGAGTGAAAAAGTGAAAGTTCTTGACAAGGAATTTTATCATCTCACATCATCACAAGAAGGGTGAGTATAATACAATAAGACAATTTGAGAGAGACCACATTAACATAACTTATATTATGGTATATTGTTCTAATTGTTCTATTTTATTATTAGTTATTACTGCTAATCTCTTATTGTGCTTAATTTATCAATTAAACTTTATCACTTGTACGTATAGGAAAAAACATAGCACATAGAGGGTTCAGTAGCATCCCTCAAGGCATCCACTGGGAGCCTTGGAGCATATCCCCCACACATAAGGGGGGACAACCTGTAAATGGAATTATATAGTATATATGCTTTCGTGTCTCTTTTAGCTCAGTTTTATGTCTATGAGATTCATAACAACCAATGTCATTGTGTTTATCAATAATTGGTTTCTTTTCTTTGCTGAGTTCTAGTCCACTGCATAAATATATCCCAATTTGTTTATCCATTCCCCTGTTGATAGACGTTGGGTTGTTTACAGTATTTGACATTTACAAATAAAGCTGCTATGAATATTTATGTACGAGCATTTTTGAAGATCTATATTTTCATCCCTTGAGTAAATATGCCTGATTGTTTTTATTTTTTTGAATCTATATTTTTATTGCTCTTTGGTAAATACTTGATGATAACTCTTATAGAGATTATCAATATTCTTTATCTATTCAAAAAAATCAGCCTTTGGTTTATTGTCTCTTTTGGGGTTCTTTTTTTTTTAATTGATTTCACTCTTTATTCCTTCTTTTTGCTTATTCGATGATTGATTTACTCATTCAAGTTTTTTATAGTGCAAACTTAGATTATTGATTAGTGATTTGAGATGTTTCTTCTTTCCTAATATTAAAGTTTAATGTTATAATTTTCCAAGCACTGCTTTAGCTGCATCTCGCATATTTTGATATACTGTTTTTCATTTATATCCAGTGAAAATTTTTTTCTAATTTTCCCAGTGATGTCTTTTTTGATCCATTTTATTCAGAAGTCTGATTTTAATCTCTGTATATGAGGCGGTGTTTTCAGACATTTTTCTGTGGTTGATTTCTCATTTAATTCCATCGTGAACAGAAAACATACTTTGAATGATTTAATCCTGTTAAATTTATTGAGGTTTATTTTATAGTTCAGAATATGATCTATCCTAATAAATAATCTGTGTTCATGTGAAAATAATTTATTTTCTTCTGTTATTGACTGAAACATTTTATAGGGTAGATTGGTTAATATTTTTAGAATCTTCTATATCCTGATTTCCTATCTATTCATTCTATCAATTATTGAGAGAGGGGTGTTGATACCTCCAACTATAATAGTCATGTTAATTATCTATTCCTGCATAGCAAATTACCCCCAAATTTAGTGGCTTAAAATTGACGACACATATTTCTTACCTCTGAGTTTCTGGTTGCTTTCACAATTTTCTCTGAATCTTTGGTTTTCATCAGTTTGACTGTGATGTACTGATGAGTGTTTTTCTTTATATCTTTCCTGCTTTTGGTTTTCTGAGAATGTGGAAACTGTAAATATATATATTTTACCAAAACTTGGAAATAGTATTATGTATTCAAATATTATTTCTACCTCATTCTCTTACTCTTCTCCTTCTTAACTTTAATTACATGTATATTAAACCTTTTGACATTATCCCATAGGATCCTGAGACTGTCACTTTTTCAACTTATGCTTCAAATTGAATAATTCATATTCACATACCTTCAAGTTTATTTTCTCATTCTTCTGTATTATCCATTCTGCTGCTAAGCCTATCTTGTGAGTTTTTATTTAATATATTATATTTTTTAAGTTCTAGAATTTATTTTCAGTTCTTTTTGACATTTTTTACTTTTTTCCTGATTCCCTACCTGTTATTCATTTTGAGACTATTTTTCTTATGTTGATAAGCATAGTTAGACTAGCTGCTTAAAAATTCTTGTCTGCTAATCCTAATGCTTGGGTCATTTTGGGGTTGATGTCCATGTCTTTTCTCTTGAGAATGAGTCAGCACTATTCTTGTTCTCTGTATTTTAGGTAGTAATTGGAGTTTATTTAGACACTGTGAATGTAAGTCTGTGAACATATTTTCTTTTAAATTCTACCTTAGAGTGTTAATTTTTTCTTCATTTGTTTTAGTAGGACTCGAACTGCAAACTCAATCTCTGTTGCAGCAGATCAAATCTTAGTTCAATTCTTTCATCCTTAGCTGACCTCTGTGATCTGCTTCACACATGTATGATTTAGGGTTCTGCTAGGTAGGTGAGCACAGTTTGTTTACAGAACTAAGTGTCTTTTTTTCTGTCTCCCTCCTTTTGGTAATTATTCCCTCACTTTCCAGAAGCTGTGGTTTCCTTGAAGCCTGTCCTCTGCTGCTTTGGATCAGAAAGTCTCTATATTTTCTGTAGGAATTTTATACATTCTGTGCATGGTGACTCCTGAAGCATTCTTTTGGGCTAAGAGCTGTAAAAAAGGTTAAATCTACTCTGTTATTCCATTTTGCAAGTATTGACTTCCTTCGATATCCACCTGTTTTTGTTTTGTGTTTTTTTCACCATACATTGCCTTCAGATGGTTGTTTTGCAATGTGGCAGTCCTTGCATGCACATTACTATGTTAACTGAAACCTATGAATTTTGTAATCATGCTCTCACTTTACGCAGTAACTGCTACTATAGAACTGCATAGAGCAAGGATGCAGTTCCAATATGCACAAATTTCAGTTACTGTGATGTATTGTGCAATATGAGGGCTGCCTATATCTTGTCTAGAGTCTATATAGTTATCCGGAGGATGGTTTTTCTGCTTGGATCCTTCTTGTCCACACCAGAAGAGGAACCTCTTTGCTGCTAATTTTCTCTCGTGGTCTTATGCTTTCTTTTCTTCATAGCACTTTCCACAACTTATAATTATTGATTTAACTTATATAATTTTCTTATTTATTTTTACACTCTGCTGTTAAAATTGTATGACAAATAGGAAACACACAGTAGATATGCATTGAATGAAGGAATGAAGCATCACGTAACTAAATGATACCTTCCATGATGCCAAAACTTAGTTTGCAAAATGGTTTCTATTACACTCCCAAGATACTTTCAGGGACCACACTCAGATAAACAGCATCATTATGGAAGCCCAGATAAGATCCCCCTGTGTGTTTAAGATCTAAGATAGACACTTTGGATATTATAACAATGAGATGATCTGATCTCTAATTTTATAGGATATTTTCTTAATAATGTCTAACTAGAGAGAGGGGAAAGGTCTGGAAGTGTCGATAGTTTATAATAAAGCACAAATTTTTAATGTTATTAAATGATTGAAAAGCTGTTTTTAATAGTTGCGACAGATCACAGTAACACCAAATTTATATGACAGAGAACAGATCTCAAGTTTAACATTTTAGAGACCCTGGTTCTTTATATGAAATATCTAGTGTAGTACTAAGCACAGAATAGATGCTTAAGAAATGTTAGTTTATTTCTTTGAGTCTCTTCCTTCTTTAGCAAAGCAAATAAGTACCCTTTTCATTCAGTTCAGTTTACTGATTTCTAAACATCGTGGCAACCGTATATTTTAAAAAGCTTAATGAAGCTTATGCAAGAAATAGCCCTCTGTGTGTGACTTAAGCTATTTCTATAGCAAACCTGTAAAAGAATGGACCATTTATTACAAAATTAGTAGGAACACATGTATCTTCTGCATAGCTCTCCATATTTGTTTTTGCTCTGGTAAATGAAGGAACTTGGTTGAGATTTTTTTTTAAAATTTTTTTATTAGTTTCAAGTATACAGTACATTAGTTAGACATTTGTATAGTTTTTGAAACTAAATTTCTCTGAGTTCTCCTTGGCTAGAGTAGAGGAGGTTCCCATTCAGGGCCTGAATCATTCTTTTTTTCCCTCCAGTTTAATTGAGATATAATTGACATATAACATTGTATTGGTTTAAGGTGTGCAACATGATGATGTATGTATACATTGCAAAATGATTACCACCATAAATTTAGTAAATATTGATCACTTCACATAATCACAAATATTTTTCTAGTGATGAGAACTTTCAAGATTTACTTTCTTAACAACTTGCAAATATACAATACGGTATTATTAACTACAGTCATCATGCTGTACATTATATTCCCAGAACTTATTTATCTTTGTACTATTTTTACATGAAATCTAATTCAAGCTATTTCCTTCAAGATGGATCTCTTCAGTTTCACATATCTTCTTTTACTAAGTGTATGACATTAGGGCAAGTGATGTTATAAAGTTTGATAAATTGAAGACAAGTGAGACAGAAGTGTATCTATAGGTGGATGTTATAAATTTCTCTAGTGAGTGTAGATCTAGTAGAATTGTTTTCAATATTTCTCAAATTTTAATGTACAAAGGAATCACCTGGGAATCCTGATAGAATGCAAATTCTGATTTAGTAGTTTGGAGAGGACTCTGGGATTTGACATTTCTAATAAGATCCCAGGTGATGCCTATGACCTTGAGGAGTACACTTTGACTGCCTAGGTTGTACCACTGACTTACTATGTCAACTAATGTGGGGCTTAGAATATTCGCTTTTATTCCCTTCCTTTTAATATTGTGATTTCTACAACCATAGAGCTCATTAAGCTGCCTGGATAAAAAGACTGTGTAAAAAATTCCAGATAATATCAATCATTATGATTTTAGATTTTCTTGACAATTGTTCCTTCTGGCATATTTTAGTACACCTAACATGTTCGATAATAAGTTATTTTTGTTTTCTCAAGATTTAGTGTTTACATATAATAAAAAGTACAAACTAAGAGGAAACTTAGCTGTTATTCTAACTTCTCACTTCACAAATGAGGAGACTAAGGCTAGATGAATTATGTGACGGCTTCTTTAACATACAAAAAATTAATGTTTATTTATTTGGAAGCAAGTCATTGTGCTTTTATCTATAAAATTATTAAATTTTTATTGTGATTTAACCAATAAGTTCCATAAAACAGAATATTTCCCATTACCTTGAACCACTTAGTTACTTTGATATTATGCAGACATAGCATATTTAGAGACCTCTTTTGCCAGAAAAACAAACACTCACATTTTATTGGAGATATTAAATGGGAACATTCACTTAAATGGTAAAAAAAAAAAAAAAATCCCCTTTGATAATAAACATTCAGTTTACTAAGCTAATCTCTGCCAAATCAGAAGACATTGCTTATAATGTTCTAGCAAAGCACATGCATAAAAAAAAACATGATTAAATTCAGAATCTAACCAATATATTTGAGTATAAATTTAAAACCTGATAAGTAATATGAATGACTATATTCTTCAGTTTTCAAATGTGATGTTCAAGCTGAAACTTTAATATTTATTTGCCTATTTTTTCAGTGAAGTTTTATTTAAAATTAAAATGGATACATCCCTGACCTCTCACCCAGTTCTGCAGTTTCCACTGCACACAGCATATTTCCTCTCAAGTATCTACTTACGCTTCAAATTAAAAGTCTCTAACACTGAACTCGCATTTTCTATTTTCTTTAAATGCATTCCATGTTGAACTAAGTGGAGACATAATTCTCCCAACATTAAATTGGAATTGTCTTTGACTCTTTCTTCTCATTAGCTCTGTATATTATATCAGCCAGTTTCACTGATTCTCTTTTCTACATGCTTTTGTTACTCTATAAATTTTACTGACATCAACTTTGCTCAAGCCTTCATTAGCTCACACTTAGTTTAGAAAAGTTCCTCTCTATTGATTTTTCTTCTTTCAGCCTCAGCTTTCTTTTAATCCATACGTAATTGTTAACACCAGATCATTTCTTTTAAAACCATTTTTATGCTCACCTTGACCTGAATCTCTACAATAGCTCTCCATTATCTGTAGAATAAAATACAAAATTCTTCATCCCACTATTCAAGGCTCTTTAAAAGCTGGTCCCAACCTACCTTCTAAGATTTACTTCATACTAATTCCAGCATAAACCCTCTACTGTAGTCAAATTGCTTGCCTGTCTCTCAAACATGCCATGTATTTTCCAGCCCTCATGTCTTTTGCCATTTCCCTTACTTTTTAGGCATTCCATTCTCTTCTGTTCCCATGGAGATAAATTTAAGTGAAAACTAAAAAATTTTTGACTGGTAAGTAATGATAGAGCTAATTGAATTCAACTTCTCATGTCTTCTAACATTAAAAAAAACTAAAACCCATAAAAATGTACGTTCACACTTATTAATGTCTAATGACCACTGTAATAATCATTGTATAAAGTCACTTATTTTGAAAATTATGTGGTTCATATTATAATTACATTACCTAAGTTTATTATAAATTTTCATAAAGATAAAAAATTTACCAAATTTGACCATCATAAACTATCTCAAGGATGTTCAAATGAAGCCCAATTTCCTACATTTTTTATAGACTGGCTAACGACAAGTTCTGAACTGACTTTTCATTGTATCTAAGATGTTCCTGGTCCCAAGAAAAAAGTGCTCATACTTTATACTCTGCTCATATCATAAAGAGTCTAATAAAATTCAGAAAGTGGGCTTTAAGTGGCATATTAAAATCTCTCAAACTTTATTAGTATGTATGTGTCTGGGCTGAAGGCAGAAATTTACTGATTATAAAAAGTAAATCAACTAATATTTAGTGAGAATAGCCCTTAATAGGGTATGATAGTGACAGAGGAGAATTATTTTCCTCTATACTGAGGATGAATGGAGTTTGCCACATATAGGTTAACATTCTTAAGATTAAAAATTAAAACATATTCCATTGTGGCAGTGAAATAATCTATTCCAGATGATTTTATTGGTTGTACAATATTCTGTTAAGCACGTGGAACTTATAAAGTGAATCAGCTGCAGCTGTTAATGATGATTTGCTATAACAAGATTAGAAGGGATATGATTTTCCAGACAACCTGTGTACTGTGATATGAATTTTAAATATAAATTAATTGCAGATATTTGATAATAACCTGTTATAGTTAATGGAGGTACTTTCAGTTGACAAAATAAAATAGTGTGTAAGCTTTCAAAAGAGAAAGAGCATCAATGATATAAAGATATCTTTAGGAAATTATCTAACTCAGTGATGGCCAGCACAGAGCAGAACAAGATTTCGCTTCCTCACTGATGTAACAGCATGATATACATCCCAGAACTTAGAATCAGGAAGGGAAATTAAGGAAACAAGGTGAGTAAGAATATGAAATCTTTATTGACTGGGTGAGTTTACTTGGAAATGACTTAGATTGCATATGTGGTCACCAAGTAAAATCATGTCTCAACAGAAATGTAGTTTTAGGAAGATAAACAGACTTTTATGTACTCTTGAGTTAATGGCTTCTGCTATAAGAAGTGACTGTTTTCAGGCTGAAGTCTACCAACAGCTAAATTAGATGTTCTCACGTCTCTTTTCTGCAGACAATGTCCAGTTGGCTCGTGCCAAGTGAGTCACAAAGTCAGTTATGCCGTGGGTGATTCATTTGCTGTACAGGGGCATTGTTGTGATCTATTGTTTAGTCTGGATCTGGAATTATAGTCCAAAAGCCAATTAAAAGAATGTTCACCACAGCTTTATTCAAAATGGGTAAAAATTCAAAACAACCCAAAAATCCATCAACAGGAGAATGAATAAACTAACTGTGGTATATTTACACAATGGAATACTACTCGGCAATAAAAAATAATAAACTGACCACTTCCTATTTCAGCTCTAACATGTTAAGAGCTTTAAAGTCATCACTTCTGTTACTATATCAAAAAAAAAAAAAAAAAAAAGCAAAACAAATTGCAAATTAATGACTTTTCTTGGACCCCATCAAAGAACTGAGGTTTCAGGGAAAACTATTACCCTGAACTCTTAAGAGAGAGGCAAATGCAGAGAATCACAGTCAAGATATACTTTTATGGAACAGAAGCCAATGAAGGCATGAACTGGAAGGAAGATTTAAATGGTTAATTTAAATGGTTAGAGGCTGATTGCAGACTAGTGTGAATGAGAAATTCTTGGCCTTACTTTGCGGGCACTCCCACACTTTTAGAGGTATTACTTTTAAGAACTCCTCCAGGTTCTCATGCTACAGATCTAAAAAAGAACCTCTTACAGAGATATACTTGTATAGGTCACAGCCCAGAGGCATATGCCTACAAATTTAATAAAAACGAAATGGAAGTTTAGGTTCCTTGGAAGTCACAAACTACCAAAACTCACACAAGGAAAATTGATAACCTGAGGTACTTAGGTCTATGTCAATTAAAGAAATTGAATCGATAATAATTAACATTACAGAAAAAGAAAGTACCAGGCTCAGATGGTTTCACTAGTGAATTCTATTGAACGTTTAAAGAAGTGAGACTTAATCAAATTCTGGCTCTGTTGAAAGAATAGTTTCTGAGGTCAGTGTTTGATTTTCATTCTGACCTCAGAAGAACTTATCCCAGGTGTCATTCCTCTGTTCTCTCCTGCAGACTAGCTGGTTTACAGTTTAGCCTACGTCTTGAACATTCTCCCAGTATCTGCTGCGTCCAGCAAGTGGTAAATTCTGCCATGTCCAGCGCAGCCCTGGAAAATAATCCTGAGTGGGATTGGGAGGCCCACTATCCACTGATGATGGAGTAGAGTGCGATTTTATTTTTGCAAATTGCTTTAATACAATAGCATACATTTGCTGGCTAAAATAAGATTATCCCCACCTAACCTCTACATCCTACTATAATCATTTGCATTTCCATAGATTACCCCCATCCTACACAGCCTGCTATAATCATTTGCATTTCAACACCCGCGTTGTTCTCCGATCAGTTCCAACTTCTCTATTCTTAGAAGGATTTGTAGAGGTGAGGCAACCTTTGGTTGGCCTCACAGATTGCAAGGACCTTGTCAGCTGACAACCCGCTCTCCATAAGTACCCTTTCGCGGCAACCTCCACTTTTCTTCAGAGCACCTTTAGGCTTGAGCTTCTATCTGTTGTAAATGAAATCAGTTCCTTGAGGAAGAGTTTAAGAGCTACCTGTTTTATGGCCTGTTTCTCCCCCACCCCAGCAGACGAAATCTTTGAGCTGGGGCTCTAAAGCTGAGGGTAGGAATAACTGACTGACGCACCCACTCTAAAAGGACACACCCACTTTAAAAGTGAGCACTGGGTAGGTGGGGGCCAGCAACCTGGGCACTCTCCACTTGCCTCTCCTGGCATAGAACCTCTGCTTCACAAGCAGAGGAAGGGCAATTGTTGCTTTAATATTTCTGGCATACTACATTCAAGCTAGAACTTCTGTTTCATTAGTGGAGACTGGCCAGAAGAAGGGAGACCCACCTCCCAACCATACTCAACAGGGACTTAACCTCAGTATTCCTGACTCTTCTTTGGGGAGTCTGTGTGTACACATTAGACAGAAATGCGCTTTCTCACCTTCATCTAGTGACACTAACTTCTCTTCTTGAAACCAATGGTAATCAGAATTTTGACTATAGGGGAGCTGAATATATATATCCAAATAATAAAATATCTCTACTTATTGCTAATTTACATTATTCTACTATATTTATTTTTTAACTAGAAAGGAACCGAGTTGGAAAGCCGATTAGGCTTATATTAACATGTCTAAGGGAGAGTCACTGAAGAGAGAAGAATGTAAGCAGCAGAGTGTTTTTAATTAATGATAAGGGCTATAAGATATTAAATTAATAGATTAGCATGTCTCATATCATTCTCATTATTTCGTCAGAACAAAATACGTAGTGTTAAATGTAGTTTTAATATGCCATTGCTTAGATGATGTCAGCATTCAAGGGGCTCCTGCAATGTTTACTGTAGCAGATTTTACATTGATAACCTTAACAGTTTATAAAATGCTGGCACATACATGATGGCTTTTAAGTTATTTTCTCTTCATAATCCTGGAAAGCAGATAAAACTGAGGGTTTACCCAACTGAGAGGTGAGTGACAGAGCTTGGGCTCAAATCTTCACCTATTCCTAGTTATTACTTCATCTGATAATCTCCCAGACACTATATGTTATTAACAGACATATGCCTATATTTTAATAGGACTTCTTTAATCTGCTGCTACATCATCTCTATAGCAACTGCATTTAAAGTTTAAAATCAGTGAGTCTGATAAGACAATAAGAGATACCGTAGTTTTAAACTCTTGTTTAAAGATAAACTGAGGTATATTAAAAATTTTAAGAGTTTATTTGAGCAAAAATTGATTAGAATGGTGCGGCACCAAAATGGAAGTGGTTAGGAGTGCTCCCCCACAGAAGCTCAGATTTTACAGAGAAAGGTGGAAACCAAGTAAGGAGATTATTGATTAGCTAGATCTGAAAGCCTAGATGGCTGTGATTGGTTGGTTGTCCTTAAGTTTCAAATTTATAACCATAAGGCATTTACGGGCTTAAATTTGGGTTTGCTTATGTAGGTGTCATGGTATCAGAGTCACTTCAGTCTAATGTCCTCCTTGTTTAATTAATTAATTAATTCAGTACTCCAAATGCTTAATCTCCATTCTTAGTTGGAACATCTCTCTCTGACCATAACTTTTTACCTTGATTATGGAAAGTTGCCTTTCAGAGGAGCTATCTGAGTTTACCTCTTTTGTAGTTGTTAACACCTGATTACAAATGTTTCCTCTCACTAGAATTAGCATAGTGTTGGGCACATACAAGATAGTTAAGGAATGTCTATTGGGTGAAGAATGGTTGACTACATAAATATGTATAGTTCTACCCCCTCTTAATCAGTTTCTGTTTTCTAGTTGGTTGATTTTTTTTCACCCTTGTTTAGCCTCTTGGTCATTAGCATTGTGCCTTTTTATCTCTCTCTATAAACCACCATCAATGATATGCTTCTAGGCTTACTAGTATTCCCAGAAGAACTGAAGTAAGTGGGTAAATGTTATATCAAACAATTTTCAAGAAGAAACATTATGTCAATGTTATTTTATCTTAGGGAATTAATAAATATTTGCTTAATGAATAAATAAAGGAGAAAACACTAAATTTTCTCAGTGATGCAGATAAATGGGCAGAGACAAAATCCAAAGTAAATTCTGTTCCCTAACTCCAACAGAAGCAGGAGAAGGTAACTATTACCAGAGACTACATGATTCTATGAAGGCCTTTTGCAAATAAGTAACTGGGGGAACTTAAATAAA
Organism: Pteropus alecto; assembly: GCF_000325575.1. Taxonomy (NCBI): domain Eukaryota; kingdom Metazoa; phylum Chordata; class Mammalia; order Chiroptera; family Pteropodidae; genus Pteropus; species Pteropus alecto. The sequence continues at coordinate 15,143,830 of NW_006442107.1, forward strand.
ATTTAACCAGTCCTCTAACAGCTGACATTAAGATTGGAAAACATTTTTTAATGTAAGTTTTATTTACAAATTTTAAAACATTTATATATGTTAAATTTTATATTTATACATTGTACATTGCATATTATATATTATATAACATGGTACATGATACCATTAAAATGGTACTAGTAAATTAATGTTTAATCATATGTAAAAAAATTTACTATAAATTAAGGTTATACAAAATATGTTTCTGTGTTTAAAAAGTCAATATCGACATGCTCATATATGTCTAGAATATTCTCTGGAAAGATGTACATCAAAATATTAATTATGGGTCCTCTAGGTAATGAGATTGAAGGTGACTTTTACTTTCTTCTTTGTATTATTTTATCTGCATATTTAAAAAATAAATAATTTTTTTGAAATATTAAAAAAAAACAAAATAAAACTGTATATTTATTTTCCACAATTTGTAGTGGAAGACAAGAAGGAGATGATCCATTGTTCTAGAATGATACTCCTGTACTTCTAGCAGATAAAAAAACCATACAATCCACTTATCTAGTTTTTAAGTTTTAAAGAAAAGTGGAATTAATTATTTTGAAATTTGCTTACATCAGCTACTTGGAATTTGTTCAATGTCTCTCAGCAAATTAAACATATGTTAAACTAAATCGAACACCTATTTTTAATATATTTCATCCCTAATGAAAACAATAGTTCTACAGAACATGGTGATTATCAACTGCTAAAATTCATTAATTACATTTTTTAAATGTCACCATATTCTTAAAGTAAAATCAAATTGAAATATTAGTCCTAATACTAGTGCTTTTTTTGTTTGTTTTGTAGGGGGAAATTATCTGGGGATTGGGGGATAATCCAAAGGGAGCCTGTAATTTTTATGATGTTATTGTTGACAACATAGAAATATTATAATAAATGAAACATAGAATCAAGAAATTATATAGAGCTTGAATTTTTACTCTATATCATTATTAATTCTACTGTATAATAGTATTATTGTTGTGCAAAAATAGTCAACCAATTAAACAAGTGATGTCAAGGTCAATGATGATAAGTAATATGATTCATAATTTTCAAATGGTTATATTCATAATAGATAATCAAGGAGGACATCAACATCCAAGGGATGAACTGGGCTGGCTAAAAATTTTGGTGACATCTAATTTATGAGTTTATCACTTGGCTTCCTTGATCATGTATGAGGCAATTTCCTTGTAAACCCTAGGACCCCAGTTTGGGTAGTGGCCCCCAAATGAAACTTAAGCTTATAGTTGTTTAGAAAAAACAAACTTTCTCTGATTTGGAGACCCCAAAAGTGAAAAAGATGATAAACATACAATTGAATCATTTAGGTTTTTCTACAAGATAAAATATTATTATAAAAATAACAATAATTAACAACTGTCTACTTTCTAACACTTGCATACTTATTGTAATAATCATTATTTAGAAAACTTATTAAAATATATTCAAATAATTAACTACAATTTTATATTTTCCTCACCAAACTTTATCTGCTTCCTATCTTGCTCTTTTTTTCCTTCAATATTTCATCTGAAAGTTTGGATAATCACTCATTTTAAACTTTGAATTAGTCACATTTATTCTGTCTCCATTTCAACTCCATGTCTCATATTTTAAATCTTATTTACAACTCTTTAGGGGAAAATAATTAAGTTGCCTTTCTAAACATCTATTATTTATGTGAAAATGTTAAGTAACTATAAATTGTAACTGTATTTTAGTTATTGTTATTCTTTTCTTTTTTCCAAGGAAAAACTGATGTTTGAAAGTAACAGAGAAAAGTAATATAGAAGTGATATAGATCATTGCTACCATTCATGCATCTTGATATGACTCACATTTGGCGGGAAATAAATGATTAACATAACAACTTCAGCGAGGCAGCAACATTTATTGTTTCAATGAAGAAATAGCCACAGAGGAAAGACTTTCCTGGTAAATGAAAAGGTTTTCTGATATGTAGTGATTATGTACACTGGTTTTGAAGTCAGGTAAACCTGAATTATTTTTCAAAACTCTATTAATTTTTAATCACACAACTGACATGAATAATTTTTTTCTGTAAGAATTCAAACACAACAGATAAATATGAAAGCTCCTTCGACTATCTTTCCTCACTCTTAATCCTAGTCCCTTAGCAAAAATAACTATTGTCGTTGTGGATATATTCCCCCCAGTTTTTCTAAAACTTATATAGATGTAAATATATTATAGCTGTTAGCAGATATACATAGACCTCCATGGAAAACATATGCTTTTTGTTGATATTTTATTCACTCAATAGTATGTGTCAGGAATGTTATCATAGCTAGCAATAAATACTAATAGTTGTTTTCATTTATTCGCTAACAGTACAAATAATAACAAAATAAATATCCTCGTGTCAGCTTTTTTATGCAAATATAGGAGGAATGTTATTGTTGACTTATGGTGTGTTGATATTTTTCATGTTTACTGAGCACTAATATGCCTGGCACTCTTATAACTGTGAGGTGGCTATTATTTCCTCATTTTCCAGATCATGAAACTGAGGCATAGGGTGGTTAAGTATTTTTATTAAGAAAATGAAAACCAAGATATGATATATTAAGTAACTCACTGAAGATGATATGGAGATTCAATGGCAGAGCAGAGATCCGAGCCCAGAGTACGTCTTAGTTCTTGACTATGTTCCTGCACTGTCTCTGGAACAGATACCACCAAACTGAACAAATGGTTAAACAAATTTGCACTCTCCCTAGTAGTGTGTGTGAGTTCCCCTTACCCCTCACCTCACCAATATGTGACATTATAAAATGTTTAAATATTTGCTGATTTGATGGGCAAAAATTAGTATCTTGTTATAAATTTTCATTTCCCAGATTTTTGGCATTGTTGAACATCTTTTAGTTTATCAGACATTTGTATTTCCTTTTCAGGGATTTATTGTAAATGTCTTAAAACTGAATAATTAAATGTAAAGTGAAATAGATCTATACTCTGGATCTGGATCTCTCTCTCTCTCTCTCTTTCTCTCTCTCCCCCTCTCTCTCTCTTTCTCTCCCTCCCTCCCCTACACACACACACACTAAGGAGTTAATATGTGTTTCTATGTTTAAACAAATATATATATAAAAATACATGGTCAGTATGTACACCCATATAATACAAACAAACGGTTTACGACATATAAGGTGGCCTTGTTTGTTAATGAACAATACATTCTGCATGGATTATTGCCAGCTAGCTCCATTGTCTGCCTTTCTATGTCCTGCCCTGGGAGAATGACCTCTAAAGACCGCACCAGGCTGGCTCCTTTGCCCTTTGGCTTCTAGTTTAATAGAAAGAGCTGCAGGAGTTCAGAGGGCAGTGGGAGAGACAAGCTCAGCATTTCTCTCTTCTCTCCTGCTGTCTCACTGTGGTCATGGTGGTAGCTGCCTACTCCATGGCCCCAGCTCCTGTTGGGCAGACCACTTTAGAGCTTCAGCTCTCACAGGATTCAGGTTGTAAAATTTTCTCCCCTTTTAGGTCCTGGACTTGTCACAGTTTCCAGCAGTTCTACCTCCTGGGTGTTGCCTATCCCTGTCACTCTGATCACTCTTCTGCAAGTGGTCCTTTCATTACAATCTCCTCAGTTAGATGATTTTGATTATCTCATTTATTTCTTGCCAGGCACAACTTCTAATTAGAGTACTAATCACATTCTAATCTAAGAGTAGCTAGAAAAATCTCTTTTCTGATTTTGGTCCAAATCCTCTTCTTTAGGAAATCAGATTCCACATAATCTACTTATTTATTCCACATTGAGCAGATCTATGCCAGTTAGCACCATACTGAACATTTGTGTATCTCATAGCTGTGATTCTTTCTGGCAAGAGTACAATTTGATGTTTAGATAATGTCACCAATTTTCTGTTACAGGATACATGTCTGTCCCAAATAACATATATATTCTTTGGAAAATTTCAAACATATACAAAATTAGATAGAATAACATAAAGAACCCACATATACCTTGAACTCAATTTCAATAATTATTAACACATAGTCAATCTTATTTCATCTATACCTTCACTCACTTGCTATCTTTCCGTATTATTTGAAGAAATTTTAGAAATTATATCACTTCTTCCACAAAAATTTTGGTAGATGTCCTTAATATCATTAGATATATAATGTTCAACTATACAGTTGTCTTATATTACACTTTTAATAATTTGGATTAATTCTCCACATTTCAGTTGATTATGTCTTTTAATTCTCCTTTAATCCATTGGTTCCTCACCCATTTCTCTTTTTTCTCTTGCAATTTGTTTGTTGGAGACATAATCGTTTAAAGGATATCCTACAATTTGAAATTCGCTGTTTACATCTCCATTGTGTTTTGCAATATGTCTCCCTAAACTCTGTATTTCCTATAAATTAGTGGTTGGAAAGTGGTAAGGGTTTTTATCAGTTCTGGGTTAGTTTTGTATGTTTTTAAAATACCATTTAAAAAATGATGTTGCATTCTCCCATCAAGAAACATCTAACCTCTACTTGCCTCTCTTTCAGTGATGTTAGCAGCCACTTATTCTCAAAGCCTAGGTTGACTTGAAGTTGCAAAATGGTAGTGTCTGTATTCTATTATTTCTTCTTCATTTGTTGTCCAGAATACTTTTGCTAAAAAAAATCTAAAGGTAAATTTTTCTTTTATCTACTATTTGTTTACCCAGTGGTATAATTCATACTGAGAAGGCAGGAGAAATGTTCAATTCTTTTGATTACTATTTTAAAAATATTGAGTTGGCTCATTATATCCTCCGGTGGTGACTAATTTCTTTATTTTAATATAATTAGGAATTCATGAATTTAAACACATTGATGTCTTTCAGTTATTATCCTTAATGAAAATCAAGTTGTTCCATCTTTGGCCAGTGGAATCTTCTTCAGATTAGCTATACATCTTATTGACACAACCCTAATAGCCTTTGATAGCTTTCTTGGTATCCAGTATTCCAAATTCTCTTGTACATTTCTGGCTTTAGATCTGGAATCAACCTCTTCTCTCAGGATCCTTGTTGCCATTGGTTTGCTCTTTGTTTCTATCCTTTCCATTGTCCAAATTCAGGCAGAAATACATAAAATACATTATGAGTTCTTGTTTATACCTTTAATTCAAATTTAGATCTACATTTTAATCACCTTTTTCCTGCACAAAAATTAGGTCTCAAGAACATTGGCAATAAGAATTAGAGTATTACATAATTTTGTTTTGTATTCCAAAAATGTATGTGTAACAGTTTCAGGATTCCATCAGCGGCACTACCACCAAAAATGTGATTACTTAAAATAGTTGAATTATTATTAAGTTTCTAGTTCTTTTTGTCTTAAGTTATATCTGAGTCAAATTTTTATGCTTTGAAGTCACTTAGAATTGTGCCTTTTAATGTAATTATGCCACAGACTGTATTCTCATTCAGGTTCAATTGTTTTATTTTATATTCAATTTTTTTGAGTCTCTTTGTTAAAATTTAGTTTCATAATAATGCAAAGATATTTATACAATTTCAAACTCAAATCACCAATCCTTGTGTTTCTATCTCTTCAGTGCTTTGGTTATCTGAAGCTTACTCCCTAGCAGATTTCTCAAGATGGATACTTATTTCTTAAATTCCTGGATATTCATTAAAAATTCATAGCTTTTATAGTAAAAAATGATTATCTGATATTTTTTATTCTAATTCTTTTAGCACTGAACAGTACCCCTTACAGAATGGAATCCTGAAAATGGCTTCACATGGCACATGCATGATATGTCCAACAAGGCTGCCCTTTTCTAATCAGGGACTTCTCTGATAGGTATGTTAGTGATTCTTCCTAATTCTCACGTCTTTTCTTTTTATATTTGCATTGAACTTCAATATATATGTCTTTCATTCTGCACATATCCTTGAAACTTTAAAATATTAAAATTTTATATAGATTTGATATTCTCTTAAAAGTATATTTTAAAAGACCATATTTTAATTTATGCAAACAATGTAAAATATGTATAGAATATGTAGGTATATATTATGTATAATTAGGGATATACAGTCAAATTATGTATAACAGAATATTTACTATACATGTGTGCTTATATAGTAAGCACACATATATTATACCCGAAATTGAGTCTTTCTTCAATTTCTATACCCGAAATTGAAGAAAGACTCAATTTCGGATATAATATATTTAAGTGAAAATATTCTATAGGCAATTGTAAATGCATACATACATACTACACACACTCACATATAGTACATAGTATATAGTCTGTTTTATATACATAATTTGACTATACATTCCTAATGATACGTAACCTACAGACAACACACATACACAAACATATCTATAATGGTTTTCTCACAGTCTAAATCATAAAAATGGTCACAGGTTCCACAGAGACCAGTATTTTTAATTTCTTTTAGTCAAGATACTGTGTTAATAAATAGAATCAAATTAAAATGTGCTTCCCAATGTATATCTCCTCTTAAATGTTATTTTCAAATGCTTCTGAAATATTTTCACTTAATTATACCCAAAACTGAGTCCAACTTTCTCCTTCACCACTTTCTTCTCTCACACACATATCACACACAATCCACACACATATCAAAATATCACCCCAAAACAATTTCCCTTCATATTTATCATTTCTATCTTGACCAACCTTATAATCCTCCAGGCTCAAAACTTTTTCATCATCTGTGATTCTTCTCTCTCCTCTTTCATATCTTCTATATTCAATCTGTCATATCTCCCTTGGGAAGACTTCTTGGATTCAGTCCTTAATCTCCAGTTCTGCTACATAGTTGCTAGTATGCAGCATTTATAACACCAAAGCCATGTTCTGAAATGAGACTGAGTTTTGAAACAACAGAGGCTTTGGTTCAAGGCATCTGGCCCAACCATTTACTATTTGTATGATTTTATTAATGGATTAGTTTCCTCGTCAGAAAAACTAGGTAATATTAATTCCTTACAAGGCTGATATGAGCACTAAAGAAATAAAGGTCCTAACAAGAGCACTGTGTCTGGGATATAGTAGATGTTTATTAATGTGGAACTATTTATTTCTGGGCTCTTATTATCATGCCTACCTGATTCCAAATATTCTGCTTTCTTCCTCTTTTAACAACTCTTGGCACTTAAACAGTAGACAAGACCTGTCTCTAAAAACTCTGTGTATCTATTTTTACTTTCAACTGGTGAATATAAAGAAATTCAACTACCAAATAGTCTATTCCACACTATTTTCTCTCCTTTACGTGCCCCAAATCTGGACTGAACTTTTATGTTTTCCTAACCCTGATTTTCGCATTGCCCCCATTACAGTGAGTGGATCTTGGTTTTACTCTCTGTCCTCATGCCCCTGCATGCCCCTGCATTAGTAATCTGTTTAGTGATCCAGTTCCTCCTTGATCAAGGCACCTGCTTTGCTCTCATCAGTATCTCTTCTAAGGGCTGGATCTTTCTTCTCAATCCTTGCTTGTTAATTGGAGCTTTGCCAACTGTTGGCAGATTTTCTTGATATAAGCTACCAGTGCTGCTTCCCTTCATGTTCAGGTCTCTAAATATCACATGATTGTGCATTCCTCACTAACTCTCTTGCAAACTTCATTTGGTTCATGTTGGATTGCCTTAATAATAACCACCTCATAGAACTTCTGATTGTCATATCAAGAATCCACCCCAAATATGCTGCTGGGTTTATCGGCTCAGTGTCTAGTCCTTATGGTTCAAAAATATAACTGTCTTTATTTGTTCTTTCTTCCTAGTTAATTGACAAGGAGACGTACCCTGATATGTGACATCATTACCTTGTCCTTGGAGTTTTGAAACATCTCACCTTCTCTTCCTGCACCCAGATATCTTTTTCTGTGCTCAAAGTATCCAGTCGACTAAAGCTAGACTAATCTCCAAAACACACAGCTCTTGCTTTGTTTTTCCTTACTCAAGGACCTCTCACACTTCTCTGTTAGATCATTCTCATGTTTTAAAGCCTGTCATTGAAGTTCCTTTGTAACGTGACCCTTTTTAGAGAAATGATCTTACTTCTACAGACACCTTTCATTCCCTCGGCCCTGTCTACACTCGCCCTTATCAGTCATATTTATTCTTATCATCTTGCCATTGCTTATGCTGTTCCACTCAAAGGAAGCATCTTCCATTTTTCCCTCTGACAAATACCACCTTTCCTTGAGTCCCAGCCAAGCTCCATTTTTCTCAGAAGACTTTTCTAACATTGCATCTATCCAAATTCCTCTTTTCTTCTAACAACTCCTACAGTCTACACAGCTCCACTTACATTGATAATGTAATTCATTATGCATCTAATTAAAATATATTAGACACAGTTCAGTTAATGACCTTTACAGAGTAGGCCAAAGCAGAAACCTGGCAGTCATTCTAGAACTTTCTTCAATCCTTCCAGATTATATTCTTATCAATTTTCCCAAAACTGTCCTGAACCCATTCCTTTCTAACTATTTGTACTGACCTTGCCAAAGTACTCCCCATTTCTCTCTTGGTTAGCTGGACCTTCCTCCTAACTGGACTCTCTCTCTCCAGTGTTAACTCATAAACATCTATAATCTATATTCCATGTAACAACTGGAGCAATCTTTCTAAAAGGTGAACTCCCACGTTTAAACCCTTCAGTGGCTCTCTTTCTCTTAGAGCAAAATCCAAACTCATTCACATGGCTCAAAAGACCTGTATGTTTTGGCCCCAATCTACTTCCCTAGGTTTACTTTTAACATTTCCCACCTCTCCCCATCCTGCATCCTTTGTACTGCATGCTCCAGGACTTCTGAACTCCTTGTAGTTCCTCTTGTAAGCATTCTCTATCCCTTCAAGGCCTTTGAACAGGTTAGTCTCCCCTCTGCTAGGAAACACTGCCTTCCGTCTGGCCCCCTTCTCCTGGCTAACACTCTTCTTTCCAGTTTCAATCTAGACATCACTTGCTTAGAGAAAGCTTCTCTGAGTCACCAAATCTGGGCTAGCCTACCCTTTTCTGTTCTTCTGTACCATAGTTTGTCTCTTCATACAACTTATCACACTGCTGGTGATTACCTCTTTACTACACCAGTTGGTAAACTCCCTAAGGATAATGACTGTTGTCTATCTTATTCAGTATCACAGTTGCAGGCACAAAGTAGGCATATAGTAAATACTTATTGAAAGGAGAGCAGAAGAAGGGAAGGAAGGAGTAAAGTTTGAGAGAAAGTAATGAAAGAAGAAAAGAAAAAAAGAGGGAAGTAAAGAAGGAAGGGAGAGGGAAAAGGGGACTGCTTTCACATCTAAGCTATAAACTCTTTAAAAAGCAGGCAGAATCTATACCTTGTACTTCATTTGAATAACCCACAGACTCTGTTACCTATGGTCTTTGTAGAGGTTCTCACTGCTGGAAACTTCTCCTTCCATACAACCACAAGCCTGGCTCCCTTGCTTTATTCTACATTTTGCTTAAATATGGCCAGCTCTTAGATTTTTATTTCCATCCATTCTACTCTCATTCCCAGCATGCCCCGTCACATCTTTTCGCTATTTCTTATATAGCATTGATTGGCTCCTAAAATACTGTATTAGTTTTCTACTGCTGCATAACAATGCACCACAATTTTGGCAACTTAAAACAATACTCGGTTATTAGCAAACATTCTGTAAGTCTCAAGTTCAGCATGCCATGGATGAATGCTTAGTGTCTCACAGTGCTGAAGTTAAGGTATTGGCAGGGCTGAAATTTCATCTGGAGGCTCTGGGGAAAATCTGGTTTGGGGCTCATTCAGGTTGGCAGAAATCAGTTCTCTGTAGTTGTAGAAGTGGATCTATTTCTCTTGCTGTCAGCCAGGGGCCACTCTCTGCTCCTAGAGGATGCTCTCAGGTCTTTGCCATATGGCTCCCATTATCATCAGCATCAGAGAATCTTCTACACATGAATCCTGCCACACTTCTGAATCTCTGACTTTCCTTTTTCCGACCTCCAGATGCAGATAAGAGTTTATGTTATTAAGTCAGCCCCATCCAGATCATCTCCCTATCTTAGATTCAACTGATTTGGCACCTTAATTACATCTACAAAATCTCTTTTTTCATATAAGGTAACGTAATCATAGCAGTGATTTCCATTATATTCACAAGTTCCACCCCAAGCTCAAGGCCAGGGCATTACACAAGGGTAAATGTCACTGGGAGATATTTTTGAATTGTCTACCACAAATACCACAGGATATCCTTGTTCATTTGTTTATTGGTGTCAGTCTCCCTCCATTAGAATAAGAAGGGAGACTTTCATATGTTTTGTTCACTGCTGTATTCCTTTTGTGCTTAGAACAGTGTCTAGACTATCAAAGATGTTCAATATTTCTTGAATGAATGAATGTCTCAGATGCACAAATATAACACCTTGCCATAATCTTGCAAGTTTTTTGAGAAATTTGTGAGATGCAGAAATGAAGTTTTAATATCTAAGTGGATATTATTTGAACTCATTTATTTTTGTAATAAATACTTCATAATTAATTCTTTGTGTCAGAAGAGATAATAGTGGTGGTAGTTTTCTATGTATGTCCCCTTTTTGTCACCTTGAGCATGAAGCAGAGCTATCCTGGCTGATAATGAAACCATTCATAGTAGCTTTTATAAAATACCAATGTTACATTTACTTTGATTTTCTAGACCTTGAAAAACCAGAAGTTGGCATTCTCTTCTCTCTCTCTCTCTCCCTTTACCTCTCCCTCTCTCTCCACATACTACCAGGACACTAATAAGAATTGATTTAGCATGGCTTTAATTCAAGCCTTGAACTCCCGTTGGCCTAATGAAAGAATTAGTTATGCATGTAGGGTGAGAAATTAGGTTTATATATAGCATTCTAAAATAAAATAAAAAGTGAAACTATAGCACAAGGTACTATTAAAATGAAAGAAATATATTAAGGTGCACTATTCTGGTAAAATAACACATTCTATAAAAGGAAAGGAATATATTAAGAAACTCGTACCTAAATATGAAGCAGTTATATTCTACATTATAGAACCAAGGTTTTCAAAAATGTGAATCAATTTCTTCTTTCTAATATGCTTAAGAAAGAGGAACCAAATTGGAGGTATCACAATACCTGATACCAAACTGTATTACAAAGCTATGGTAATCAAAACAACATAGCACTGGCACAAAAACAGACATATAGATCAGTGGAACCCAGAAATGATAGCCCAGAAATACACCCATGCTTATATGGTGAATTAATCTATGACAGAGGAGGCAAGAATATGTAATGGAGTAAAGACAGTCTATTCAATAAATGGTGTTGGGAAAACTGGACAGATA
>NW_006442107.1:15155313-15157818 GCF_000325575.1 Pteropus alecto
ATATGTGTTGTTGGGCAATGTAAACAAAAGGAAATAAACAAATGAGACTACTAAAAAGTTTTTGCGTCTACAAAATGGAAAGAGAATCTACTAAATGGGAGAAGATATTTGCTAATGATACATCTGATATGGGGTTAATATTAAAAATATATAAAGAACTCATGCAACTTAACACCAAAAAACTAACAATCCAATTAAGAAATGGGCACAAGACCTGAATAGACATTTCTCCAAGGAGAACATACAAATGGTCATTAGACATATGAAAAGATGCTCAATGTCATTAATCATCAGAGAAATGCAAATTAAAACCACAAGGAGATTATCACCTCACACCTGTCAGAATGCTATCATCAATAAATCAAAAAACAAGTGTTTGCGAGGATGTAGAGAAAAGGGATCCCTTGTGCACTGTTGGTGGGATGGCAAATTGGTACAGTAGCCATTATGGAAAACAGTATAGAAATTCCTCCAAAAGTTAAAAATAGAACTACCATATGACCCAACAATTTCACTTCTGGGTATATATCTGAAGAAATTCAAAACACTAGTTTGAAAAGATATATGCACCCTTATGTTCACTGCAGCATTATTTACAGTTGCCAAAGTAAAAACCAACAAACAAAAAAGCAACAACAAAAAACCAACCTACATGCCCATCAAAAGATAATTGAATAAAGAAGTGGTACATATATATAATGAAATATTACTTGGCCATAAAAAGAATGAAATCTTACCATTTATGACAACGTAGATGGACCTGGAAGGAATTATGTCAAGTGAACTAAGTCAGACAGGGAAGGACAAATACTCTCACTTATATATGGATTCTAAACAAAATAAACAAACAAGACAGAAAGAGACTCAGATACAGAGAATAAGCTAATGGTTGTTAGATGGAAGGAGGTTTAGGAGGTGGAGTGAAAAAGGTGAAGGCAAATTGGTAGTTACAATATAGTTATGGGAATGTAAATAAAGTAAAGCATAGGGCGTATAGTCAATAATATGGTAATAACTATGTATAGTGCCAGGTGGGTACCTGACCCATCAGGGGGATCACTTTGTAAGTTATATAAATGTCTAACCACTATGATGTACACCTGAAACAAATATAAAATAATACTGAATGTCAACTGTAATTGAAAATGGTGAAGGGGAATAAGAGGATCAAACTTCCAGATATAAAATAAATAAATGGGAAAATGGTGAAGGGGAATAAGAGGATCAAGCTTCCAGATATAAAACAAATAAATCATGGGGATGTGATGTGCAGCATAGGCAATATAATTGATAATATCATTATCATTGTACGGTGTCAGATGGTTGCAGGACTTATCATGGTGACCACTTCTTTAGGTATGTAAATGTTAAATAGCTATGATATACATCTGAAACCAATACAATATTGTATGTTAGCTATATTTTAATTAAAATCCTTTTTAAAAAGGAACATACACAAAAGGAAAACGAATTGCGAAGGAAAAAGTAAAGCTATCTTCATTTTTAGTAATGTTATTTTTATAACGAAAAAATAATAAAATTGGAGGAGGTGGGAAAAAATGAACTATGTGAAATTTTTACCACCTTTATCGAGTTTGTGGTCAATGAGTGGGTTGAAAGTATTTTATTTTTTTAATAGACAAACCAGTACAGACAGAACTAATTTCATTAGAGAGAATAATAAACATGCTTAATCCATATTCTTTTCAAACCACATAGCATCAAAATATCAATAGATATAAAACACTTTATCCTGCAAAGTCAAACAGTCATGAAAGTATTACAACTGATCCTTGAAAACAGCTAGATCAATGAAGCATGGGGAAAATTACTTGTGGAATAAACAAGTGTGGTATTTATCTTCTCCTTTCAGACTTATCCATATAATTTAAGCATTAGTTTTAGTAGATAAGTGATTTAAAAATCTGGAAGATAAAATGTAACTGTCATATTCTTTATATTTTATTTATTTTATAAAGAAAGAGAAAATATAAACATAATCATGTCTGTTTGATTTATAATTCAGCCTTTAAACATAGATTGTGTAAAATTACAGTGAAACAATGGGTAAGTATAGGTAATGATCAATCACAGAGGTGATTTCTGTTTTTTTTAACTTGTGTTTTCAGATTGGCTTTGTAATAATTGTGGCTTATAACTTCTGTTCTAAAAGTTCTAATGGAAATAATGCAATTGTTATGATTGTGAATATAAAATTAGATATTTTGACACAAAGCATTTTCTGTCTTGGAATTTTATTATGAACAGTAAAGAAAAATGTTGTATTAAATAAGTAGTAAGTTAAATTGCTGGGAAAATATTTTATACCCTAAACATTATAAAGAAATTTTGTCATAATTCTTACGTTACAACTAGTAAAAGGCCTGTTTTTTTTAGTATAATTATTCATATTCGGAGATTTACTTTTCATATTCTCCAGAGTATAACGGCATCTATGCAGTGTTTTCTTATTTTTGGAAAGTAAATGTAAAGAAAACACTCTTT
>NW_006442107.1:15157831-15198823 GCF_000325575.1 Pteropus alecto
TTCTTTCACCATTTTAGTCCTGGTAACCACTGTCTGGGTATCTGTCCACATATATCCAATAACCTCCATCACTGTGGGTAATATTATGAAGTAGAAGGCATACAAATAAGGATATATAGGCTGTAGTTTTGTTTGTGTCATTAACTTGTTATTTATCTGTGGACATTTGAATTTTGGGGGCTTCAGTAGTTCTATCAGTAAAATAATAATTTTCTCATATATTTTAGATATGAAATATGTGAAAATTATTTAATTCATATAAATATACCATTAAATGGGCCATTTAAATGTGATTGACAAAATCTTTAGCCTCTATAAACCTAGTCATTAATTTGTTTCTTAAGAAGAGAAAGTAGGGAGCAGTAGAAGGAGCAGTTCTTAGGACGAATCAGATCTACATTTGGATCCTGGCACCATCATTTACTAGCTGTGAAATCTCAGGCAAAATACTCAACCTTTTTTAGTAAGTCTGGAAAATAAAATCAGTAGCTTCTTTTGGAGTTTTGGATATTAGAGTTAATATATAATGTATGTGGCACACAGTATATAGACTTAATATAGGTGCACTTATTATTAGATGCATGATCTTCTTTCCTCTGTGCTTTAGGAGAACATTTCAGAGCTGGAAACAGAATGAATATCTGTTTCATCACTTTATATACTGCGAGCTTAAGGTGGATTATGGAAGCAATATCTGTAGGAATATCTGCAGAGTAGTTATAATATCTGGATGACCTTGAGTAATATCTATATATGTATTATGTATGTATTTATATATATATGTTTTGTTCATATGTATATATAGTCACTTAGCACTGTACCTGGTACATAGTAAATGATTGATAAACAAGTAATTGTTTTATTAAACTTGGTAAGGATAGAAAGCATGCATTTTTTCCATTTTTACCACTATTCATTATACTTGCTCCATGAATTCATTTTTCTTCTTTCCTCCGTGAGATCTCTGACATGCACTATAGATTTTCTCATTCTTTTTGAGTCACAAGAACAATCTCATCTGAACAAAATAAAAGCCTCTCCAATGTAATAAGTAGACTTTTAAAGTCACTCAAGTTAAAGTACCTCCCTGTTCCCAGCTAAGACCAGGAAGCCTACAGCAGAGGAAGGGAGCAGGACTGACTTATTATCCTCTTGTTTATTTTTCTTCCTCTCTTCTTCCCAGTTTCATAGCTGTCCCTCATTTAGTATCTAGTGTTTCTGAGCCCAGGAAAGAAGGCACTGGGGAAAAAGCACTGTACTGCACGGCTGTTTCTTTGGGGGATGCACACAGATGCTGACTCTTTCTCTCATGAATGCACTTTTTGTGACTTTTAGAGAGCCCTCCAAGGCATCCCTTGTCCACATAAATGCCTCTCTTACGGCTGTACATTTCCCACTCTCCCTTTACCTGCTGGTGTTTTGGCTTCTACCCATCATATATTATCTCTGTTGGGATCTCTTTGTTCTCCGAAAAAGTAATCCTCTTGAGGAGAATCCATTTCAAAATGAACTCAGGTTTGTATTTTCCAAAGATTAGCAACAATTACCTTAGCCCAAGGGAATATTCATGCTTCATTGCCCCACTGTTTGTGGAAACAGTTCATTCTCACTTCTGTCCCTCACCTCCTTTTTCTTGCTTCCTGCTTCAGGCCCAAATTCCGTGGAACACTCGTCAGACTCTCAGAGTGATCTTATTGAAGCTCCTGTGGCAGTGTGTCAGTCAATGCTCATCCTCCCTTGCAGGGGTTGGGTAGGGGAAAATAAATGCAACCCACAAACAACTACCCCCAAACTCAATTCACTTTCTTTTGACCTCCTTATTTTTCAGACTTTTCTTTCCTTAGCTTGTCTTAAGAGGGAATCCTTTAACACTTCGAAGACTCTCTCCAAAGTTCTCTTCTCCCCTCTTCTATAGGAGTGAAGGTGGGTAATCTAAAGTTGGTAGAACCAGTGTCACAGTCCAGTACCATGTTTTGCATGTAGTCTCTCACTTTAGGATCTGGAAAATATTTGGTAACTATCATATTGTTCTTAGACTTTCAGGGTAAGCCTAAGGCAGAATAATTCTATTTTAGCTTTTTGTTAGAGATATTAAATATTGTTACTCAAATTAAAGTTGGTGGCCTCATGCCCAGATATAGCACCATTCTTTTTTTTCCCTGCTGCAAGAGCAATTAGATTAATTTTATTGAGAACAACAACGACAAAAAGAATCAACAATTGGGTTGCTTGTCAAATACTGTCAATTTTTTTCTAGTTTTATTGAGAAATAATTGACATACATTACTGTATAAGTTTAAGGTGTACAGCCTGATGGTTTGATTTACATATATTATAAAATGATTACCACAATAGGTTTTAGTCAATATCCATCATCTCATATAGATACAATAAAAAGAAGAAAATTCTTGTGATGACAACACTTAGGATCTATTCTCTTAACAATTTTCTTCTGTATTATACAGTAGTGTTAACTATATGTTATATGTTGCATCCTAAAACTTATTTATTTATCTTATTATTGGAAGTTTGTACCTCTTGACCACCTTCCATCAATTCCCTTTCTTTCAAACCCCTACTCTGGTAACCACAAATCTAATCTCTTTTTCTATTAGTTTGTTATTTTTGTTTTTAGAGTCCACATTTAAGTGAGATCATACAGTATTCATTTTTCTCTATCTGACTTATTTTACTAAGAATAATGCCTTCAAGGTCCATTTATGTTGTCACAAATGATAGGATTTCCTCGTTTTTTTTATGGCTAAATAATATTCCACTATATACATATATCTCACAGCTTCTTTATCCGTTCATCTAACAATGGACACTTAGGTTCTTTCATGTCTTTGTTATTGTAAATTATGCTGCTGTGAACATGGGGTGTAGATATGATTTTGTGTTAGTGTTTTTGTTTCCTTTGGAGATATTCCCAGAAGTGAAATTCCTGGATCATATGGCAGTTCTATTTTTAAGTTTTTGAGGAACCTTCATATTGTTTTCCATAATGGCTGTACCAATTTACATTACCACCAGCAGTGCACAAGTGTTTTATTTTACCACATCCACACTAGCATTTGTTATCACTTGTCTTTTTCATGATGGCAATTCAAACAGACATAAGGTGACATCTCATTGTGGTTTTAATTTTCATCTCCTTATTCACTATTGAAGTTAAATATCTTTTCATATACCTGTTGGCCATTTATGTACCTTCTTTGAAAAAAGTGTCTATTTCAGTCCTGTGTTCATTTTTAAATTATTGTATTTATTATATTTTTTGCTATTGAGTTGTATGAGTTCTTTATATATTTTTGATATTAACCTTTAGTAGATAAATGATTTGCAAATATTTTCCCATTCCATAGGTTGTCTTTTCACTTTGTTTTAGTGTATATGCGGCCAAGCGAGAACTCATTTCACTTTGTTGATGTTTTCTTTTGCTGTGTAGCTTTTTAGTCTGATCTAGACCCACTTACTTATTTTTGATTCTGTTGCTTGTGCTTTAGGTGTGATTTCTAAAAATCACGCAAATAAGTTTTTTCCTTTGTTTTATTTTTTGAGTTTTGTGGTTGCAGTTCTTACATTTAAGTCTTTAATCCATTTCAAGTTAATTTTTTGTGAGCACCATTCTTTATTTAAAAGACATGCAATGCCAATATCCATAAAAGAGAAAAATACATTAATGGTAATTTAAAACTTTAAAAATTTGTTCACACCTAAAAATCCCAAACTTGGAATTACATTGCATCAATTGTGCTATCACATTATTATTAACTAGCATATTAATAGTTATGAGAGAGTATATCAGTAGATCAGCAAATATATTTAGTTTTTATGAAATATGAGAGATAGAATTAGAAGGGATAAACAAATGGCTTTCTTCAATTAATGTAGAGTCTAAAGTTATATGATCAGTCCATAGATTTTTTTTTTTTTAAATAACATAGAAGGGTTTCTCTGGTTACATAGGATTACTTTAAAACCCAATTCTTTATAAACACATTTGAAAGCATTTTTGTTTGCTGAAATAGTCTATGCCATAAAGAGATATTGTAATCTTTTCTCTGATGTAGACATGGTCATAGAACCATTGTACTTGCTTATAGAAAATTTATTCCTTGGTGAAGAAATTTCTTTTAAAAAACCAACCAACCAACCAACCAACCAACCAACAATCAGACAAGAAAAGACATTATTATCACTGCAAGTCTTTAAACAGTTGAGCATATTTTATGTTCTAAGCACTATGCAAGTGGAGTTCATAGTTTAGTCAAGGATGATAGGAGTAAACCTGGTCAAATAATTGTCAGCAGTGGCAGAGATATTGGGGAGGCTAGAAATATTAATTTCAGAGCTTGAATTTCAGTATGGTCTTATATTAGAATTTGGGCGGGGGAAAGAGGGTCATCCATAGAAAAGATTAACGCTAAAGAGTTGACATGAAACTGGATCATGTAGTCATGTTTACAAATTTAGACCTTATCTTAGAAACAATAGACAGTCAATTAAGAATTCTAAATTAGATAATAATCTTATGTGTCGACTTCCTTTATAGACTGTAAATCCCTTGATGGCAGGGTCCATTTTGTCATGCTTTCAATGATATAAACATTTGTTCCAGTGTTGTGCACAAAGTAGCTGCTAAAAAAATGCTTATTAATAATGATGAGGAAGACGTGCTCCTAGAACATTAATTTTTTGAGAGCACATAACTAAACATAGTCCCCTAAGAGCTACTGGATTTTAGGTTAAAAGAGAATGTAATATATACTTCTAAAAAATTTGAGTAATTTTCTCTGTATATGAGATGGAAAAAATAAGGGTGGTGGAAAAAACACTAACTTTAAGTTTTTATTCTCTACTTGAACATATCTACTTCCTGTGTGACCTTGGTTCTCAGCGGTCTTCATCTATGAAGCAAAGATAATGACACTTTATTCATAAAATTGTTGTGAATAGCAGACAGCAAAATGAGTGTAGTAAAATACCTGATTCAATAAATAATAGTGAGATTTTACATATACATAATATTTTAAATACAGTTGACCCTTGAACAATGTGGAAGTTAGAGGCACCAATCCCCTATGTAGTTGGACATCTATGTATAACTTTGGCTCTCCGAAGCTTCACTACTAATACCCTACTGTTGTTGACTGAGAGTAGTACCGATAACGTAAACAATTGATTAACACAAATTTTGTATAAGTACTATATACTATATTCTTATAATAAAGTAAGCAAGAGAAAAGCAAATGTTATTAAGAAAATCATAAGAAAATATATTTATTGAAAAAAATCTGTGTAAAGTGTACCCATGCAGTTCAAAACCATATTGTTCAATGGTCAACAGCATTTTTGTTTCATGACCTAATAAAATGTTTTACATTCATGGTACCATTTGTTCAAATAATAGAAAAAAATCCATTTTTTTTTCTGATTACAAAATAACAAATACAACTCAAATTGTAATTTTTTTTTCCAGAATTTAATTTTAGTTTATTTTCCACATGGTCAGTAAGTAGTAAAATGTTGAAAAAAGTTCATATACAAATCATCTGTGTAAGAAAAGACAATGAATTCAGACACTAATAGGTGAGGGACCAGGAGGGAAGGTTATGTGGGACAAAACTGTGTATGTTCTGAAGAAAAGCTCTTAGTGAGGGAACTCACTTATTTAAGCTGACTAAACCCAGGGTTCCTTTGGAAATGTTAATAACAGCGTGTCTAAATTTTGTTTTGAGAACATTTAGCTGAGAAAAGTTTAAAGTAATTTCTTCAAATAATAAAATTTATGTGCTAATAGTTTAACATTAGCAGTGAAAATTAAAGGTAGAAAATAGATTGTGTGCTCATTTCTTTTAGTATAAAAACAACTATTAAATATACTTTTATGTTCAAAAAAAGAGAGAGGGGGAGAGAGAGAGAGAATTCCTAGTTACTCTATCATTTATTCTAAACAAAATCTATAAAAAATATTTTTAATGAATAAAAGCGCAAGCAAATTCATTTATCATGTGGCTCTTTGACCATCTAAGAGATTCCATCATCATCATCATGATTAAAAATTGCTCTTTCACAATTTCTCTTTTTTAAAATGTTGATGTTCCACATGGATGACTGGAAAATAATATAGGAACAACGATAGACCATGGCAGAAATAATGGAACAGCAGCAAACACAACATATACCAGAAATACATGTCCCTATTGTTACCTCTTCATCCTTAGATGTCAGCTCAAGATGATCTTGAAAAATTCTTTTCTTACCCTACTGTTGTGGACTGAATCGTGCCCTCTAAAAAGATATGTTAAAATTATAATGTCCTGAGGGAGAGAGATTTGGAGACACAGAGACACAGGGAAGAAGCTCATATGACAACAGATGCAGAGATTGGAGTGATGGAGCTACAAGCCAAGAAATGCCAAGGATTGCTGGCAACTACCAGCAGCTAGGAAGAAGAACGTAGCTCTGCTGAAACCTCAGTTTAAAACTTCTAGCTTTCAGAACTGCTCTAGAACTTCTAACCAAAGGAGAGAATAGGTTTCTGTTGTTTCAAGCTACCCAGTTTGTGGTGATCTGTTATGGCGCCATAGAGAACTAATATACCGCAGACTAGGGCTATTTCTCTGTGATAAGTCTCCATGAGCGTCTATTCCTCTTCCTCAAAGCCCTTTCCAAATTGAAGTGAATGAATTAATGTATAGTTAGTTTTAAATGTCTTTCTTATCTATTAGAATGTAAACAAGACATTCCGAGAAAAGGAATCATACATGTTTTGTTTACCGCTGTATCCTCAGCACTTCTTCATTGCCTAGAGGAAATAGGTACTCAATGATTTTTTTTAAATGCAGAAATGAATTTATCTACTGTGTTACCTGTTAAATAAATATATTATATCATAACTTCGTATAATTCTGAAGTCAAGTCTATCAGTTTCTATGTCAGTTAGAAATCTTTTAGATATGTTCAGTGGAAAACAAAACTCAGTTAAAACAAATGAACAAAAGAATTATACACTGGCTTTATCTTAAAAGTTCAGTGGTACAGGCTAGCTCTGAGTGAGGACTGATCCAGCCAGCTGTTTAAACAATATCACTAAGATCGGCTTTTCTGTCCCTCTGCTTTGCCTCCACATCAGTCAGCTTCATCTTCAGACTCTACATGTGGCTCCCCTTCTGCTCACAAAACACCTAAGACAAGCCTCACATCCTTAAGGCCATCTACCATCTAAATGTAGATCCTTAAGGCCATCTACCATCTAAATGTAGATCAACTACCATAGCTGTGCACAGGTCATGGGACTTTTTCTTAATTGGTCCAGAATGGGAAAAATTTCAGGGCTTAATTCCAAGGCTGTACCTGGGGATTAGTCCCATCCCAAGCAACATTTATTGATTACTTATACATATATACAAATACAAATACAAAAAAAACAAAGAAACAACAAAAAAAATCCAACCCATAGCTCAAATGCCAATGACACACAGGATTCTGAAATCTACTAAAAATGTGCATTGATTTATGCTTTATTATATGTGGTTGTTATTTTCATGTTTTAAAAAGAAGCGAACAGACAAATGTGTATGCATATGCAGCACTCTTCTAGGAGAACAGAGAAAGGCGTCCTAATTTGGCAGGCTCAAGTACTATGTCTCTAAAGATGGTTTCTCTGTGTTCGGGTATTGATAGACTTCCCTACAACTTGAGTGAAATATTTTTCAAAAACATCTAATGATCTGTTATTTTATGTACACCGGATAGATTTTTCTAATTACCGTCCTCAATGCCTGATTTGTAGGAAAAGATTTGCCCTGGCTAGTGGGCAGACGTACTGATGTGTATTCTAATTTAAATTAATAAACTGGTGTTCTTGTTTTCTAAACAGTGTCTTGTGAGTTTGACAAATTTGCATCTTATCAGTTCGGGGAGAACTGATGCAATTACATTCCTGGAGCAGCCCAGGTGGGCCCAAACATGGTACCGTGCTGACTGCTTCACAATATGGTTCATCCGACAGGGAATACCTGAGTATCCTGCTGCCTTCTTCTTTAGTTGCAGTATTAGGGCAATAATGTAAAGAAAGGTAATCGGAGAGGAAAGGCAATTGTCACTTTATAAGGAAAACTAAAGAAGAAAATAACATGTTATAAACAAATTCAGATAGTGTTCAGGATCACTGGTTAAGACATTGTACTGGAACTAGATAAATAAGGCATAGAATGCAGCTATAATCTCTAGATTCAATCTGTTGCTCTCTGTTGTTTTGGTTGAGTTATCTGATAAATTTTTAGAAAAGAGAGCAGTATTTTAATAGCCTTTTCAGATAGTAGAAATATTCTTTGACACTACAACAATTAGTAGTATCTTAGAGGTTAGTTGCAATGTATTTTCTCACATAATATCAAGGAAGTTTCCTTAATATGTTATATGTTAAAATCCATTGGCCAGTTTTGCACTTTGAATAGATGTTTCGCCCACGTAAGATTTTATAATATCATGCACTGTTCATTGGAGTGATGCATATCTAACTATGGACATTTCATTATGTATTTTAAAAATCATATTCGTTATATTACCACTTGTCTTATCAGAAAATTCATTAAGTATTTTAAAGCTGAAAAGCTCATGGTGGCAGATACAAGTTTTCCAAAGTTTGAATTTTCCCTTGAAAGCAATATTTTATCATTGGTAACAAAATCTGTTGCTTTACTCAACATGAGATGCTCACCTTTATTTATGTTTTTAAAAGTATGCCAAATACTCAAATCTGAATAACTATAGTATGTCTGCTAATGTTTCTTTCAAGAAAAAAAATGGTGTTGCATAAAAATATTTAGTTAGTTCAACTTGCAACTCAATTGCACAGGTGCTTTTCCTCGAGAGCCATCATACTCTGGAATGCAAAGGAAGCGCTTTATGTGAACTTTCCATTTTGTCACACAGAATACTCAAAGTACATATACTCAAGGTCTAAGATGTAATAAAATTAATTTTTTTCTTCTTAAATGCCATTTTGAGTGAATCTGGAACTTTTACTGTGAATGCAGTTCTGCTACAGGTACAGTTTGGTGCTACTGCCTTGAATCATGCTAAGGTGCCAGCAGTTATACTCACCATTGCTTTTCTACAATCTGCAAATGTCAACACAATGAAAAAAGATGAACATTTTAGAATTATTAGGAAAATAATTTTGACCTCATGGGCTACCTGAAAGGTTGAAGTTTTAAAAAGAGAATATTGCAGATATTTTTGAAATTTTATCTCCTCCAATCTAAAACTTATTTGCCACCCTTCCTTTCTAGATATGACTACTGTCCTCAAGTGGGTATGCATTCTTACCACCATGCTTATAGCTTGTATACTTTCACTACATATACACATATTGACAAACCATATATACCATTTAAGGTTTCAAACATTATCTGAATTACATTTATGATATGACATGCATTATTATGCGACCTACTTTTTTCCTGTCAACAATATGTCTTGAGGTTTAGCAATATTGGTTCATGTAGGTATACTTCATTTCCTTTAATGCTTGTACAATATTTGTACAATTATAATTGTATAAATATTCTAACTGTATAAAAATATTCTAACTGTGTATAAATAAAAATGTAGGTAATATGTATCTTGATCCATTCACCTGTCAGTAGACATTGTGTGGCTTCCAAGTTTTGGTATTACCAGTGGTGCTGGATTTAATACCCACAACATGTATCTTCTCTTGTACAAATATGAGACCTTCTTACAAGTATTTATTTAAATGTAGTCCTGAGTAATTCTGGTACGTATAAAAATAATGTAATATAAGATGATAAACCTAATCTACATATTGATGTTATAAATCTGTATGTTTATTGGTTGGCTACATTAAGCTTTTATGGTTTTAGTCTGCTTTTCTCTTTTCTATTCTCTCCTTTCCTTTCCTTTTCTTTTTTTCTCTTCCTTCCTCTCTCCCTCCCTTCCTTTCTCCCTTTCACCCTCCCTTCCTCCCTTCTTTCTTTCCTTTTTTTTTTGAGAAAAATGAGGCTTTATTGGGAAGAGAGCATTGCACTTGACTAAGGCAGCCTAGTGGGCATTCTATACATTGAGCTCATAAAGATACACAAAATGTTTTCCTAATAATAAGAACAACAGGAAGATGGATTTCTCTAGGTAACTTCCCCAACCTCATTCCTCAGAGGAGTCAGGACACTTCTAACCAGTTCCTTGAAGGCAACTGTGGTTTGCTAGAGATACAGCCCCTAGCAGTCCCTTCTTTTTTTTCACAAAGAAAATTTTCTTCAAATTTCTTGAAATCTTCATTTGTTACTTTAGTTCTAGGTTCTCCCAAGCTCATCAGCTTAGCTTCTGTACAGGTTGCCTCGATTTCGGCATGAGAGACATCCTCTCTAGCCTTGATCAAGTCACCCAGGGTTATGTCATCGACCAGTGTCATCCTGCTGCTGTGATGGAGACATGTGCTGCTCAGTCTTTTTGTCGGGCAGAGGAACTTAATCTTCCTGGGAACCAGGTAGCTATTTGTGATATTACTTCAACAAGAAAAAAAATATTTCCAATATTAAACAAAACAAAATCAAGGTACAATGTTTTGGACCATAATGTGCTTTTAAGTTGAGAACTGCTTTTCTTTTTAATTTCTTACTTGGGAACCTAGTAATATGATAATAAGGAATAACCTTTAGAAATAATGTTAACATTGGTACATTCATCACTATAAACCTGTCCTCAGCAAAGGTAAGTGCAAAGAGAATCCCATTTCCTCCTATGTAAGAGAATCAAAGAAAGAAGATGGAAACTATTTTTCACGAGAGCCTGTAATCATTGTTCCAATTTCTGAGGACTGGAGGGTAAACTAAAAATATTGGATAATGGAGATTCATTATTATGACTTAAAGAAGTTACTCACCCATAAATTCTAGGGAATTTGTCTTTTCCAAGTAATCTAGTAATGAATTTCTATTTGTTTACAGAATGTGTAAGAACACCTTTATGAAAATGGCAGGAAAACTTGCATCTTTTATCTGTTTTCATTTATCTGAAGCTTGTGTGCCTCTGGAATTTTGATTTTTTTGACCCCTAAGCAGATAGGTAAGTATGTAATTCTATATTTAATGACTAACAAGGCATAACCATTTCTAATGGCTAATTCCATTTAGTCACAACTGTACTATTTCTTCAAGAAAGATGTAGTGGAATTGTCAGTATATGGGGAAAACCTGAACTACTGCATTGGATGTGACATAATGGAAAAATTAACTGCTTCCTATTAACAGAATATTCTTGTTAAAAATTCTCATACACTAGAGAGAAAAGACTTCAAATTTTTTCTAAGCAGAGAGATGGTAAATTATTAGTTGTGTGCAGTTTATTTATTCTTCACGAAAGATATGTACTGCCTGTGGGAGCTTTTAGGAGGCAGTTAAGTTTATCAATTCTTATAGTACACACTTCTAACACTCGAATTAGCTAAAGTACCTTTCAAAAAAATCCAATAACTGGTTTATTATTAATTTCTAATAAATAGTCTAAAAATATACCAGCTTCTCAAAGCTGTTTATGATTGCATTTTGCAAGACTCATTTTAAAGGAAAAGCTAAAAGCCTGCCTAATCTCCTTAAAAATATGAAAGTTGGGAAAGTAAATGTAACTTTTTGAAGATTACTGACAATCGGAATAAAAACTCAGGATGAAATCAAAAGATTTAAGTAAAAATGTAACTTTTCTTTTTACAGTTGTTATGTGGAATAGTCAAGAAATTTATTCCTGACCGCACACAGATATTTTTCTACTGAGTTGTACTACATCTTTATATAGAAAAGAACAAATACAATAAAAAGAGTACTGTGTAAATAAGATTAAGCTGTTCTCTAACTATGCTATGAAAATTTATACATAAGTATTAAGATATTATAGGTTCATAAGCAAAAGCATAGAATGAGAAGGTATATAGAAATAGAAAAGTCGCTTTGCAACCACAAACTTCCTCTAGGACCTCCAAACTCTTCTGTCCCATGGGCTAGAAATTAAAAAAAAATTTTTAATAACTATTAAAACTATAGGAAAACAGCTATGTAAATTAGAAAACATAAATCATGGTTTTTTTTTTCTGTAGTAATATAAAAATCAGAAATATCTATTAAGTCAGAAAATAAATCACAGAAAAGATGTGAGGGCCTTTTCCTGGAGATATCAGCTCCTAGAGTGCTAGCAAATTGATGGGAGATGAGCGAGGTAAGAAAAACATCTTCGATTATAGGGGATATAGGTGGCCAGGACAGAGTGGCCTACCTTAGGAATCAGGGACTGTGTTGATCACCAGGATAAATTCAGCTGATGTGGACATAGATGTCTCACAGGAATCTAGGTTTATTTTAGGAACTAGAAAAGAATCAGGCACAATTCCATTTTCTCGGTCTTGTTTCTGATCTGTCCCTCCATGAGTTTTACTGAGTAGTTCCCTCTATTAGGAAGCTTTCAGTTTTTCATGGCTGCACCAACTTAAATCCACTATTTAGATTTAGTATTTGGAGGCTCAAATGTGTCTTGTACCTGTCTTGTCCATAGGCATAAATCACATTCTCCATATCAATTCTATCAAAACAGAAAGAAATAATTTTATTTTCCCACCTGCCTTCTCATTTTTCTTCTTATGTAGTTGGTTCAGAATTTGGGGAAAAAAACTAAAGGATGAAATTTATTGAGCCCTCTCAGATCCTGTTATATTCTTCTCTATTCTTTCATAAAAACAGAGATTTTTCACAAAAAACTTGCCAACATTATGTGTTATTTCTGTTATTACTAGAGAGGCACCAAGATTTTTCTATACTTAAGAATAACAGACAAAAGTCACACTTTACCAATCCCAATGGATTCCCATGGGAGAGATATATGCCCTTAATTATATTGTAAGAATTAGAATTTCAGGCATATAAAGGGAGATATGAGCCTAACCTTTCTTTGAAGTGGTTATCTACCCAGATTAAGCAAGTACGTTCTTTAGGCACAGGTATGAGTACTTCCTGTGCCTGACAGATCCAACAAATAACAGAAAGATGGCAATAAAGATGGCATGCTAGGGGCTCAGCTCTGGAAAGTCTGGATATAACTTTTCAGAATTGGTTTCTCCTTCTGATATATGCTGAGAAAAAAAAAACAGATAAGATTGTTTAATTAACACCAGTTGAGAATAGGCTGGTAACAGATGGAAGACAGACTTATGGATCCAACTGCTTATGTTTTTTTCCAATTCGTCATATGTAAATTCTTCCTCTCTTTAAGTACCACCTTGTGTTTTACTTCCTCAATGAAATGTTCTGTCCACCAAGCAACCAAAGGACATATTTTTCTCTCAGCCATCACAGATATCTCTTTTTTCCATGTCAGTTTTTTTTTAGGACACCCATTACTTTCTTTCTTGGATTAATTTAAGGAACTATTTATGGAACTGCTAATGCATGGGGTATTAGGAGGCCCAGCACATAGCAGCTACCTCTTTTTTATCTGAGTTTTGAACAAAATGAGAAATAAAAGTCTAGTAGATGGGAATCAAATGGCCCCTTAATTACCGATAAAGCAAAAATATGATTTCTAGCACTACTTACCCACTTTGTCACCTATAATGCTGTCCCTGTAAAAATTTATGGTGTAGAGGAAGGCACTATTCTGTGCTTGTTGTAGGCAGCCGACTTGCAAGTGGAAGGAGAAGAAAGGAAATGGGCTTTGAATACCCAGCTCCTCTCTCACACTCTCAGGCAACTTACTTAAATTCTGTGGGTAAGGCTGTGCATGAGGCAAGAAATGGGTAGTATTTAGTGATAGTCCTTCCTCATGAAAACCATGTGAGGTATATGCAAATATATACCTAACACTGCTTAGTTTTTCGGTTCCTTAACCCTTTCGACTTTATCGTTAAGCCTCTGGTCATCCAGAGGTGTGTCTATCCTGGAAAACTGACCAGCAAACTATTGGGAAGTCCGCCTCCTACCTTCCTATGGCTGCTTTCTGTACATCACACCTTATGGGTTCCCCAGGAATGCTGTTTAGTGAACATTTTGTATTAGAAGAAGATTTAGAAATATACCTAAATAGTTCATTATCCTAAAAGATTCCAAGGCCACTCTGTATTCAAGACTGAAGTCTCACTTCTTATTCTACTCCCATCCCAAATTATGTCCAGCTGTGTTGTCCCCTGAAAAGTCACAACTCTTTAGTTGCTGCATCTGGGCTGAAGTTCACTGGAATGGCTGCAGTCCCTTCTGGGCTCTGATGTGCCTCACTGTTAGTATCCAGATCACACACAAGTAATTATTACAAAACGGACTCTCACTCATGACGTTTAAGATGAACACACATTGCCAATACCTAATGAAGTAGTCTCAGGCAAGCGTATGTTGCCAGACCCGTTACTTTATATTGGCAGAGCAGAGATACAGTGATTCCTGAGGGCACGGGGATAGACAGGGAAAACTTTGGCTTCTGCTTCTCCAGAATCCTATTCAGTCTGATCCGGTTGTCCGGGGTTCACGACCTGCAAACAAATAATAGGGAGATATCTTCCTGCATGAATGAGTCATTATATCGGAGGGGGGGAATAAAAATTTGCCTATGCACATTACCTTCTATCATCCTGAGTGGGATTTGAGAACTGATGACCTTTTTCAATTAAAAAAATGTACAATTCTGGTTGCCCCAGGCAGGGGTTTATTTTGAGGCATATTTTTAATGAATCATGTGCAGAGCCCTTTAATTTCTACTTCTCCTTTCAACCCCAGGGATGTGTTCTAAGAAGATTTCTCCAGACTTTTTCAAGAGGTATTTTTGGTCCTGTGCCTTTGCCATGTGCTTCTAAAACTTTATGAATGTTTCAGGCCTTGCCTGAAATAGCAAGAGCAGTTAGGAGTTTATTTAATTATCAATTGAGAGATCTTGGTGGCATGCATCCTGGTGGCAATAGTGGAAGTGGGTGAGATGACCAAAATCTGGATTCATTTTGAAGATAGAGCAGCCAGGATTTGATAATAGATTGCACGTGTGATGTGGAAAGAAAGGGAACAGAGATTCCAATTTTCTTGGCCTCATCTCTGGAAGTGTAAAGTTGCTATCTACAAGGAGTATTTCCTAGAACGTACCCAAAAATGCTGTCAGTATTTTAAGTTCTGTCTTCCTCATCTTATCCCTTAGATTTGTCAAGAGATTTTACAATCTTGCTTGGTATATCTGTTATCATTAAGGGTTTTTTCCCAATTGCTCACACTGTGACTTCTCTATTTCAGTCTCTACCAGTAGTTTTTAGTAGTCTCAATATGGGCTCCCTCTATGCTGGCAGGGGGTGGAGGTGGGGGTCCTAACTATTTTCTACCATGCACCCTTTTGTGAGGTCTGGTATAGCCTAGGGGCTTCTTCTCAGAATAATGCGTTCAAAACCATAGAACAAAGTACACAGGATTATAATATTAAAAATAGTTACCATTAAATGTTTAAAATGTGTATCATAGTTATATTCGTGCTTCTTGATTAACACAGTAAATAAAAAGATCTAACACTGAGTTCAATAATGACTTTAATTTCAAAGTGATGATAAACATCAATAATATTTCAAGATACTAGCAACAGATTATGTGATAAGAAAATATATGTGATTTATGTTGGAGACAGAGTCATAGGTACTGCGGATACTACTCTGGCTTATTGTGTGCTGTCATCATTGAAGGAAATGCTAAATTTCGGTTCTCCAACTGAAAATAGTTAGTAAAATGCAATGTATTTTTGTCCCCTTTCAAGTTTATGGAACTCCTTTGAGGATAAAGGGACTGACCTGAACATGGAAACTGTTTAAACTTTGGAGTGTGGTGAACCTAGTATGAAAGACAGGAAAGTAGGTTTCCCCACTACGACCTATTAAAAGCAGAGCACCACACCAGATTTTTAATGTGTCATTCTATTTATTGTCAGAATAATGTTGCATGTTAGATATTATTTTTATTTTATAGATAGGGATTTGAGACATTGAGAAGCAGAGTGATTTAGCCAAGTTCCCATGACTATGAGTTTTCAACCTAGGATATAGAGCTAGGTTGCTCCCATCCCAAAGGACATACACTTTCATCTAGAATCACTGTGACCTCTGAGCATTTTGGTAGAAATCTTATTACCTCCACAAGATTGTAAACTCCTTCATGCCAGGATTCAAGTTGAAGCCATCTCGACATACCCCACGACTTTGCAGTGTTTCACATCTCGCTTTAAGCCTCTTAAATTTTGATTTGTAATCGTTTACATAACTGGATATCTTTAGAACACAATATAAATGTCAAAATATTTTAAATGCCTCTATTCTTGCCATTTTTATGACAGAGCCAGTTGATGGAATGACTAGAAGAGAATCTGATCTCTGGTAAGATCATGGATAAACTTATTCTGTATTAGCTACCGAATAATATTGTGAATTGAAATCTTTCCTGGAGTGCTTTACCATGCTAGTGCATGTATTCTTGTTTATGAATTATATACAGAAGCTGTATAGGAAACAGCATCTAAATTAATGATAAACACACCAAAAATAAACAGACTAATTAACATTAACTATAATGAAAATACAATTACTGTTCAGTGGTCCTGATTATATAGTTTACTAACTAAAACACAGGCTTAGAAATTTCTTTAAGTGAGAGAAGTAATGATTGTTCACATTAAATCTTCCTTTTTTTCCATTAAAGGCCACTAGTATATTAATTGCATCATCAACCCGTTTATTGATTTTAATGCCTTGCAGTTTGCTAAAAATGAAATTCTCTCTAGTTGCTTTAGGATTCCTTGAAATTTAATACATACAGTGATTTGGGGATAGAGAGGTTCCACTGGCCAGTTTTAATTAAAAAATACAATACAATGAAAAATAAAACTCTAGATTCACCAAATTACTTTTTGTTCAGTGGGGAAAAAATCCAGATAAATCAGACTTTCTTGCACTTACTTTACTAATGAGGAAATACAAGCCAAGCAAAATAAATGTCTTTTTGCTGAAATGGCAATTTGTTAGTGCTGGAAGTTTTATGTCTTATTGATTAGGTAATAGATATAAAGAGACTCATTATTCTTGAGTGCTCTGACCTGAAGAATGCTAGCATGCGACATCTTCAGAGAGAATTTGAGTAATTCTAGGAGTCCACTTATAAAGTATATGCGAATTCTCTTTTCCTGCTGTTTGTTTTTACTACAGACATTCTTTTAAAAAAAGAAGCAAGTACGGTTGACAAATACCAGATTTTTCAATTTAATTTTAAAAATCCAATTCAGCACTTGGAAATACACTGAAAAATACTTTTTGTTCTAATAATTTAAATTCCTCAAGTTTAATTCTTGGTTTGTTTCCCCAAAACACAACTCATTAGATTATCGAAAGGGGTCTGGAATCTTAAAGACTTGAAAAAAGTAAGATTTTCAGGTACATCCCTGTGTGAGCAGCAGTCCTCAGACTCTGAAGTAATATTTACATGTACAATGTGGGAACCATTCCTGAACTATTTCTAATTTGACATTTTGAGGAACATCTTTCTATTTTTTGCTATTTGGCAGAGTACGTGACAGAGACCGAAAAACATTAGTCATTCTTATTTTTATTGTGCTGCTATGTGATTAAATGGTTTGACACAAAGCTATCTTTGGCTTTCTTTGAAGAGTTCTGACTCCACTCAGTGGTTTGGTGGGACATTAGTGAAGCCAAATTAACTAGTCCTTCTACATAGTTTGTTTTCCAGTAGAATCCCATTGTATTACTCTAGGAAATAGGCATAGCCTTCTGTGGATTTCAGGAGTTACCAGCCAAGGCAACAGATCTAAGACTTTTTGATTTAGAAACCTGATGCTATCAGATTATCCGAGACTCCTCAGGCTGGTGGCAGGGAGGGCTAGACAGTGGACTTAGAGACCAGAACCTTCTAACTGGGCAAGGGTTCTAGCTCAGGCAGATAATAGCTTCTAGATGATTGGGCTTAAACTCTTTCAGCTGCATTTTCTTTAATTGTGACGTGAGGAGAGTAAGATGAATACTATGGGCCCATGGTGAGGAAAAGTGATAATATAGGTGAAAACCATATTATCTGACTGAATGCCCAGCACATAGAAGGTACTCAGTGTGGTAGCACGGCATGGTATAAAGGAATCTTTTATTTTAGAAAGATAAGCCTGAGTGAAGCGGGGCAAATCCTAGCAGCAGAAAGAATTTTCCACTAGACTCTGAAAGTCTAGGATAATAGCCTAACTCAAAAAACCAAAATGCTAATTTGTTTATTTGTGCTGGGGTAACCACAATATTTACGTCTACTACATGTGATATTGATATTCTCTAACTTAAAAAAAAAGTTCACAAATTAAATAGGGATACAATATAGTGTTAATGATTTTCCAGTGTTGGTTCTACCCACAATGGCACTGTCATTCTGTTTCTTTGTCAAGAGAAACAAGGATTGTTTCATTTGACAGTTAAATGAATTGTGCATTTCTCAAGAGTCTAAAGGGCACTTGAAAATTACTGTCATGAGCACTTTATGCAAGTGTGACCTAGCAAATGACATGTTAAAAAAAAGTGAAGATGAACAGACCCACTGGGTAATTGGCATTCATTTTGCATCAGTTTCATTTTCCAGGTGGGTCTATTTCAAGGCCTTACTCTCCCCGCTAGGGTTCCAGACTGACAAATCCATCTTTTCTTCCAGTGAGATTTAACCAGATTAATTATCATGTTCTGCTGGCAACTAGCACACATCTTCCTTGATCTATGTAAAATCATGAGGCAAGGTGTTCTTCCTGGATGTAACTGAAAAGTTTGTCTTGATAATCACCTAGCCTTTAGCACTGAGCTCACTAGCACTGTTCTCTCATATTTGCTTATGGTTTTAAGCACACTAAAAATCATATGCGGTCCAGGGACCACCTGCTTCAGAATCATCTGAGCTGCATATTGAAAATTCTGATTCTGGAGTTCAGCTCAGACCTTTAGAGTCACCTGAGGTAGGTTCTAGGAATCTGTACTGGATCGAATGGTGGTGGTGATGGGAAAGCTCCTAGGATCCGTTCTTCCCTCTGCTGCCAAGAGGAACTCTGAAACTCTCCGGAGTCCACCATGTGCTGAGCGTGGGAAGTACGTGACTTAGCTTTCTCTCCTAAGACCTCTCCCACGTTAGCACATGCAGTAAATGGGCCCAGATGTCTATCCCCACTCATTAAAGCAGAATTAGAAAACACAGCTGGGCCCCAGAAAGAGGAAGGAAGGGAATCCCTAGGCTCACAACTGGCCTAACTCAGTTCACAGGGTTGGGAAATTAGACAGAGTTGAGGGATCCAAACTTCAGCAAGTCATAACAACGAGCATTTGCTAGATAAGTGATTTTCAAACTTTTGATCTCAGTACACCTTTACACTTTTAGAAATTATTGATAATCACAGAAAGCTTTTATGTTCAATCTTTCAATGTTTGCTGTATTGGAAATGAAAACTGAAGATTATAAATGTTAATAAAAAAATAAACTCATTAGAAGTTAACATAATTAGCATTTTTTTATTTGAAAAACTACATTTTTTTCAAGATAGTGAGAAGAGATGTTATATTTTACATTTTTACAAATATTGTTAACATCTGGCTTGATATAAGACAGTTCCTATATCTGCTTTTGCAATTGACTTGTCGCAATATGTTGTTTGTTTGAAGTATATGAAGAAAAATGTGGCCTCATATAGATATGTAATTCAAAAAGGGAGAAATATTTTAAAAACCATTCAGACCATTGTACATTCTTCTTTGATATGATGCCAAAAGCTAACCAGTGGTAGTTTTTTAAATCTTGGTTGTAATGTGTAAAACCATATCAATGAACTCTTTGTACTCTTATATTAAAACCTATTAAAATCTTGAATGGATATTTTGCCCACATATGATTATATAATTTCACACATTGATATTGGAAAAATATTACCCATCATAGTATACAGAACTTTGATATATTGACACATTTTATTTTACAATATGGAAAAAATGCTGTATTAGTTTCTTAGGGCTGCTATAACAAAATATCACAAACTGGGTGTCTTAACAGAAATTTACTGTCTCACAGGTCTGGAGGCTTGAAGTCAGAAATTCAGGTGTCAGTAGGGCCCGCCTCCCTCTGAAACCTGTAGGGGAGGACCCTTTCCTTGCCTCTTTCTACCTCTGAGGGTTTGCCAGCAATCTTTGGTGTTCCTTGCCTTGTAGATACATTGTACCAATCCTACATCTTCATATATCATCCTCCTTGTGTGTCTTCACATTGTCTTCCCTCTGTGCATCTGCATCCAAATTTTCTTTTTTTATAAAGATGCCAGTCATATTGAATTAGAGCCTACCTCATTTTAACTTGATTGTTTTTGTAAAGAACCTATTTCCAAATAAGGCTACAATTTGAGGAGCTAGAGGTTAGGACTTCAACATGTCTTTTTCTGAGGAACGCAATTCAAGCCATAACAATTATAATCATTAACATCATCACTGAATTCATTACAAAAAGTCAGGAATTACCATGAAGTGGTCAGGCTCACAGTGGTAGATACAAGTTTTCCAAAATTCTAATTTTTGCTTGGCACATTGCATTCTATCATTGGCAACAAATACTCTCAGTTGTTTTCCTTGAAGTGGCAAGCTTACTTTGTTCATTTTCAAGAAAATGCTTGCCAAATACCTAAGTTTCAATAACCGTAGTTTGTCAGTTGTTCTTTCAAATAAAAATGGTGCTCCATAAAAAAGGACGTAGTTCAGCTTGCAACTCAATCACTTTTCCCTGTGACATTCAATCAGTCAGGCTCCTGGTTAAAAACTTACGTGTGATTGTTTAGGCCTGACCATATGCCATTATAAAGGCTTTACCTTGCAGGCCTCACAGGAGGAAGCTTCCCTCCCTAGACCAACTTGGTGCACAGCCAGCGCATTGCAATCTCTGAACAGAGTTGCAGCCAAGCGCTCAGGCCACCCTGGTCTGTCATGCTCTTTGCATAATATTTCCTTTCCCAGCTCATGCACCTTCGTTCCTAGATCTTTTTATCTGAGGCTTTGGGCAGAGGCCTTCCTCAGGTGTCTCTGCCTATGGGGAAGAAGGGGAAACCCTTGCAGACATATTCCTCCACTCTGATTCAGTACTAGTACTTTTCTGCCCCAATCCTGCCCCCGAGCCCTTCTTGCTGACCTCAGAGCCCATAAGACTGCCAGAGCCTTTTGTTTGAGGCTCCCTTAACAATGAGATGACCCCCATGTCTGTGCTGATCCATTTGACCCTTGACTGGTGTGCCTTTCCATGAGAGGACACAGCGTTTTCTCCTGTTTTAGCCTCTTGCTTATACCGTCGCAGTAAGTGACTAACCCTTTCCTTTTTGGCTTGTTGCTTTAGTGGGCCACTCTGACACATGTCAGCTGAGTTCTCTATCTTCCAGCTCAGCTGAGCTCCTGACATGCAAAAGACATTTTCTTGCAATGACTATCATACTTTGGAGTATAGCAAGAGTACTTTGTGTGTGCCTCTCATTTAGTTATATAGAATATTAAAAAGCAATGCCCTCATAGATTGAGTTTAATAATAGTTTAATATTTTTTACTATACAATCAAGGACATTCATAAGTGAACCTGGCCTTTTTTTTTTTCTTTTTTCTTTTTTTCATTGCAAGTGCATGGCAGTGAAGAATTTAAAGACCTCTGGTATGGTAGCTGCCACTACCTTCATTTGCTCTAAGGTCATGGTAGTTTTATCAACCATTGCTTCTGTATAGTCAGTACAAATATCAATACAGAGAAAAGCAAGCAACATTTTAGTATTATTATGAAAGTAGTTTTGACCTTGAGGACTCTCAAAATGGTTTTCGGGACTCCCTTGAAAATGGTTTCGACTCTGCCCCTTGCAAGGATCTCTGTATCACACTTTAAGAACTACTATGAGTATATTCTCTGAGCTACATATCCTCCCCCTTAGTAACCTAGCAGGGTAACCTAGCAGGGTGGTGTTATAGAAGCTGATGGGGGGTTTCAGGATTTAGGAATTCAGGATTTCAGCTATCCTTTCATCATTAATATCTGGTAATTTGTCAGACTAAGTGAGTATATAAGTGCTATTCAAATTCAACTGCAAAAGCTAGGCATATTCATGAGTACCAGGCAAAATTCCTGAACCAAGAGAGGGTCTGATACGGATTTGTTCCTTGGGCCAAAGGCAAAACAAGAGAAGGCATACTTTCTTTTCTTGTGGACCAGGTTCCATGTGGAGAGAGCACAGCATTTGCCACATACTCTAGCAAATATCTCGTACTGGCAAGAAATGCTGGTTTTCTCAGAGACCACTGCAAATTCTTTTAGGGATCTCAAATTGTATCTGAATGTTTCTATTTGAAGTGTCTCCACTGCAGAATCATTGGAACCTGTGATGGTTCCACAATAGTAGCTAGTGATCCACAGTGAATGGGTACAATAAATATAGACCTGACAAAGAAATGAGAGTTTTGGTCTTGTATTAATATTTGTAAAACAAAAATACAGTCATTCCATTTTCTTGTTTACAACCCTCCAGGAGTGTTTAACCGTAAGTATGATAACCATACTTAGCTGAGAACACAACACAAAGCCTTTAACTGATCACTCCAGTCCTGATTACCTTTCTAATTTCACCTCTTTTAGGTTCCTGTCCTGGCATCCCATGCGCCAGACACTCAAAGCAGAACAAGTCACATTCCCTCGCATTCCTCTATCATTACCTATCCTGTCCTTCTGCCTGTATTGGCTTTCTTCCCCCTCCCCTAACTTCTTCAGTTGTCTAAACTCTAAGTCATCCTTCAGGACTCAGCTCACTGAAAATCTTTCTGGTGCCTGACATTTTGACCTTGTAGACATTTTGATATTTGAAGTACTTGTGACCCTGAAGTGTTTTCTAATACCAACAACCAATTCTCTGATTCTTCAGACACCACCTGGGTATTCTACAATTAAATTCGGTTCTGACACTAACTACTTAGTTAAATGACTCAGTCCCACAAGTTAAATGACTCAGTCCCACAGACTGCTCCCACTTCAGACATCAGTTACAAGTCCTGGGCCACTCGTCCTTCTGACTGACTGGGGATAATTTGGGGATTTCCATGACCACCTCCTCAGTTTCAATAATTTGCTAAAATAGCTCACAGAACTTTGGAGGCACTTTACTTAAATTTCCTGTTTTATTACAGAGGATATACACAAAGAGCCAGATGAAGGAGTGTATAGGGCAAGGTCTGGAAGGGCCCTCAAGCACAGGAGCTTCTGTTTCCGTGGAGCTGGGGTGCACTATTGTCCCTACACACAGATGTCAACAACTCCAGAGCTCTCTGAATCTCATAGTTCAGGATTTTTATGGAGGGTTCATTACATGGGCATGATTGATTAAAATTTTAGCCATTGCTTATTAACTCAGGCACCAGTCCATCTCCCTCTCTGGAGGCTTGGTCTTTCTGGCCCCCAATCCCTATCCTGGATCTACCAAGGATCCTGTCAAGAATTACCTCAGTAGTAAAAAAGATACTTTTGTCACACTTATTACTCTAGAAATTCCAAGGGTTTAATTAACTCTGTGCTAGGAACCAGGGATAAAGACCTAATACTGTTCGATGATACCAAAGACCCTAAAAACCAAAGTATTATAACTCATCTGTATCAGTCATCCACTCAATTCCTACACTTAATCCATTCCCATAGTTCTATGTCTCAGACCAGGGCTCAGGGATGGGGTGACATCTAGACAAGGACTGAAGCTCAAGGATGTGATGAAGAAGTCTATGGCATACATCATTTGATAATTTCGAAAAGGTGAAAATTAAAAAAAATTTTGACTATGAAATGTTTGTAGTCTTTAATAGTTGCATCTAGCCTTTCTTCTTTATACCCTAATTTCACAGGCTGGTTTAGTATCATAATATGCATCCTGAGCATACTTTGCCATAACACCACATTATATCATTAAAAAGTTAATTATTAAGTCAAAGGTAGCATAACATTAATGGATAATTTTCTTTTAAGAGGCTTACTCACTTCTTTTCTTCCTTCAGTACTTATTTATTATCTGCTACATTCCAGATGTTGCTCTAGCACTTTTTTGCCCTCTAAGAGTTTACAGCGTGGTTGGCTAAACATACATATATAAAAAATACATTATGGTATATTTTATGATAATTGCCACAATATTTATTTGCATATTTATTCAGAATATATTGTTTGAGCCTCTACTATGTGCCGGACACAGTTGTGATATTAATGAACCATAACTTTTGTGCTTTGAAGTTATGTGGTTTTAAAATATTTGTTAACATCTTTGTTAAATTTCATTTTTTTATTAGTATCTTCAAAAATATTTAAAAATTCACTGAAATGGTGAAATCTTAGTAAATAAATAATAATGAGTTTAAAAGATTGTCAATATTCCATAAAGAGAAATTTTAGCTTTTCATACATTCTGTAAGGGAGAAAATAGTCTCATTAAAGGATTAATCAATTCATCTATCTATAAGGGAACCACAATACCATTGCCTATGAGTCCTAGAAAAGGAATATTATTTTAGTAGTAAGTGGATCCTTTGAAATGTAAAAAAGTGGTTTACTTGTTTAAATGAAAAGTTAGCTAGTTTGGCATTAAGAGAAATGTTTATATTACTTAATTTTCCAACAAAGATTATAATTCGCTATGCTCTCAGCATGAGCATATTTCAGTGGCATTAATAAAATTAAAGATGACTAAGTCAGATGGAGAAGATAGTGCATTAGTATGCCTATGAACTGTTATTTCCTTACAGAACAAAATAAAAAAGAGTCTAGTACCTTTTTGATGTATATACTTATTTCTTGCATCAAAGGAGAGTTCTGTTAGGAAAATAATGGTTATTTTTTCTCCTAGGGAGAAAGGACAGCTTTAAAATAAAGAAGTGAAAATTGGCTCTGTAACTCAGAATAAAAAAGAATCACTTTTGCTTGAAATATCCGGAGGCTCAGCATTGGAAACCTGGAAGCTCTCATGCCAGCATTGTCCGGTTTGAAACTGGAGGCACTTGAGCCTTAAAGCGAAAGGTGACATCAGTGGCATTCCTCATTACAGACAAAGAAAACGTAGTAAGTCACACATTGTGTGGAATATTTACTTTTAATTGAATACATTATTAGAAAATAAAAACTACTCTCAAGTTTTAAGCTATAAGGTTGGTAAAAGTACCATATTCAGGAAAATAGTTTCCCAGACATGTGAGAAAATAGAACATTATTTCTAAGGAGATAATCGATGCTCAGTAATACATTAGTTTTAAATGGGAGTTGTTAATCTGAGGTTCAATATTTTCATTTTTATACTCAATAGAATTACCCATTAAATGATAATTTTTATGATTTTAAATAATTTTATAATTATTATAACAAAAGGAAAAAAAGAGTTAATAGTTTTCTTTAAACATTTTGGCCTACTAGATTTCAGAAACCAAACAATAGAATTGCTATTTAATGCTTTTAGATTTATGTGTTATTGTACTCGTTTCTGCCTTCTTAACTATTCCAGTTCCATTGTCTCTGAGTATATTAACTGAAAAGATTAAAAACATAAATTATCATAACTAATAAAATGCTTTCATAGGCAATGTAAGAGAAAAAACTATCTTTCTATGGGAATGTGGTTCATACTGACCATGTTAATTACTACTCTGACCAAATTTTGTTGGGTTGGCATATATTTTGTAGCAAAGGAAAATAGAAATCTTTGAGATCTTTGAGCTAATCCCTTATTTAATTATTCATAGCCACCATAATGGCTTATATATTTTCCTTTTTCCATTTATTTGAATCAAGATTCAAATAAGTCATATTTTAGGATTGATTGACATGCTTCTCTAAACTTTCTCATAGTCTGGATTGTGCAGATTGTATCCTTGCAGAATTGTTTAACATATTGCTCTGTGTTCTAAATTTTCTATAAATTAAATTTAGCTCTCAAGGATTGATTGGATTCGGGTTTGATTGCCTTGGCAAGATGGTGAATTCTTCTATCAGTAGGCACTCAATGTCTGGCTATTTCTCTTTTGGTGATGTAACCACTAATACTTAGTGCCTAAATTCAAATGGGGGTTTAGAAAATGATGACATTATAAAACTATCAAACTATCTTTTTCTGGTTATTTTTTATTTGAGATACTTTTGTAAATATTTGTTCTCTTCATCTCTTATTTGACTTTACCCAGTGGTATAGTTCATATAGAAAACAGAGGATAAATGATTTGTACATTCTCTTTACCAATATTCAAAACAGTGACAATTCCTTATCATTCTCCAAAAATGACCAATTCAATTATTATTATTTACTACCCTTGTGAACTTATGAACTTATTCATACTGGGTTTTCAATTCATGGTAATTATTATCATTTTTGAAGCTAAACATAGCCTATTTTTGGCCAGTTTGTACCTCTTAAGCTGATGCTTAAGTCCTGACATGACCTTAATAGTCATTGATAGTTTCCTTACTATCTATTATGACAAGATATTTCAGATTTATTTTATACATTGTGTACCACAGAACAGGAATTAGCCTTTTCTCTAAGGATCTCTGTTTCCTTTTAGCGGGAAATGTATTTAGAGACCACAATCTGGGTACTAAGGATGCTCATTGCTACTGGGTTCATCATTTCTTTCAGTTTTTTTTTTTTCAGAGGATAAAGTGAGGAAATACATATACCTAAAATATACAAGTATAAATAGATATTAATATAAATATTTATGTAATTTATCATGAATTTTATTGATACATCTAATCAAATTCAAGACTATAGTGATTTTTTTTTTTTTTTTTGCCTAAGATCTTTTATTTGCACTACTTTTCCCCACCAACAACCACAATAAGAATAAAGAATCTTGGTTTATAGCCACACAAGGAATATAACTAGAATATAATATAATTAGTTAATTGGTTTATTCCTCAATCCACATATAATTATTTCAAGATGACAATACCAACCTGCCAACTACCAATACTACTGTCAATATATGATTAATGGAAAGAGTTTAAAACTTTTTCTTTTAACAGTTATTTTAATCCTTAAATTATATCCCTATAGGCAGTGAAATTATTGTTTTAATGTCACTTGAAACAATTTTTTCCTATGTGTCACTAATTAGATACACATTTAGTTTTAATTTATTTTCTGTTTTTACAAATCTTTAAATTTTTAATTTTATCTTATAAGGGCCAAATTTAATCCTTAAATATTTTTTCAGGTGAGGGATAAGTTAAAGAAAGAAATCAGAAGTAAAGAAAATGTAGGTTCAGTGAAGTCTAATAAATCATCCAAGTTAAACAGCTAGAATTTGAACCTACATTTCTGCAGAAGTCCAAAGTTTTAATATTAAATTACCATAATGACTTTGAATAAATGTCACGTTACTCTAAATGAACTATCAAGTTATAATCAGAAAGTTAGTTTCTGATTTTGAGTATAGTTTTTGCTGAATGTTTAAGTAAAAGAAAAAGGAATTTTGCTTCTGCTCTAATGACACAATAGTTTTGTAAAATTATGCAGTTTGTTATATATTTATTGTCCTGATTTTGGATATATAGCAGATATATTTTATAAGAATGTGTCCTTACCATCAATCGGTTCCTTTATCTGTAAAGTGGTGCCAGCATTTATTCATTTACTTATTTAGCAACTATTAATTGTTTCTACTGTGCTAGATAACATGCTAGTTATTGATACAGAACAATAAATAAGACACTTTCCACTGTCAAGGAGACTGCACTCTAAATGAGAAGACAGAACTGTAAATAAGCAATTGTAATATAGTATCATACATGTCAAGCTAGAGTTATGTTCTAGGTGCCATAGGTACATGTAGGCAAGGCAAGGCATCTTGTCTTGTAAAACAGATACAGGTGGAGAGGTAAAGGTGAGGTTCTTCTTCACTTGGTTGAGTGCTGAAGGAGCAGTTAAAATTAACCAGGTTGGAGGATGAGAGGAATGAGATATTTCTATAAAAAAATATAGAGCATTAATATTTTAAAATATTATCTAATACGTGTTTCTGTCTGTGTCTCTGTGATTCCTTTCACCCTGAAACCTTTCTAATATTAAACTCAGATTTCAAAATAACAAAAATCTTCATGAATTAATGTATTTAAAATTAATGTTAAAATGGATTTTGCTAACTTATTAGGATCAAAGTTGAATTATTTTAAAGAAAAACATTAGTGTCCTATTTTATTTTTAAGATATGTAGAAGGAAGAAAAAAAGCAGTATTTATTTATGAAGTACAAAATAAAGTAAGATTAAGGAATTATTCAGCAAATTTCATCTTTCAGACCAGGCTGGGCAGACTACAGTGATAAAATTTACTGTATAATGCCACATCATTCATTGCATAAAAAAGATACATTTGTTTTACTATCTTTACATTCTGTTCATTTTCTATTATTGTACAGGAGTTCTTACTGAAAGTCTAAAATTGTAATTTTTTGTTGTCATAAGTGTGTGGGTGTCAAAACCAATATGTCTCAGTAATCTATTAAACTTATGTTCTAACAAGGTAACATTTTTTTCATATACTTGAGTGTATGTAAATCTTTAAATTGTATGGACTGTAAAATGGACTCTAGCTAACATATTGTTCTTTAGATCTTTTGAATTAATATAAATGTGCGTATTCTAAAAAAGTATTTAAGGTTTATTACTTAGGCAAGGGAGAGAAGAAACCCAAGGAGAATAAAGAATCAAATTTTTTTTAACTTTGAGTTTCATTATGTATTTTTTGATAAGTCTATAACAAGCAGTATCTTAAAAGCAATTCTGAATTGCAAGAGGCAAGCACTTGAGAAGAAAAAAATGCTTTGGCGTGTTAAGGACTTTTCTTTGCGTGTGAAATGCAAAGCCTGGCTGAATCAGGGCATTGAGCTCTATATGTTAAATCACAGAAAAAAGAACAAATTATAACAACAAAAACTAGTTTTCCACTATTTGGAGAGCAGATTACGATCCTTCTGAATTAAAGTGGCACCTGAAGAACATTGGTAAGGATAGAAAGAACACTTAGATCACTGCTACCATCCTCTCGCCTCTTCTTAAGAGAAGAAACCTTGGAAAAGGAGGGGCAACAGAAGTTCTAGATGGGGATGGAGATCTGAATTCT
This sequence comes from Pteropus alecto, assembly GCF_000325575.1. Classification (NCBI taxonomy): domain Eukaryota; kingdom Metazoa; phylum Chordata; class Mammalia; order Chiroptera; family Pteropodidae; genus Pteropus; species Pteropus alecto. Next base: position 15,187,030 of record NW_006442107.1, read on the forward strand.
GGAGAGAGGCCATATTGTAGCCTGCCTTAATGCCAATGGAGTAGAGGTGGTGAGGATGAGAGATGGGTGCCTCCACAAGCCTTTAAGCTCCTGTGGAAAATAATGGAGATCAAAAAGTTCCAATGTGCCAAAATAGGGTGCAGAAGATAGCTGAGATTTAAGAACCACTGTGCCTCCCAAAGGGTTTCCCTAAATGAACTCAGAGATTTATTAATAAGAGATGAGATAGGGGCTGACCAGCAGGAAAGACCAGTAAATGCTAGCTTCCAACACAATGACCACCATACTTTATCCATGCAGAGAAAACAGAAGTTCTTAGAGTAGTTAGAGTCATCAGCAGAGCAAACTCAGGGCAACCACTGAGACAAAAATAGATAATCCTTACACCAGCAGAGACTAGCAATAGAGGATGACACAGTGACCAGATGCCTCTTTCCAAATACAAGCAGGGCATATATCACTGAGGTGACAAGAGAAAGAGAAAGGAGATAGCTGAGAATTCTAGAAGTGTTCTTAAACCTGAAGTCTCCTTTATAAGGTCCTTATCTTAAAAGTAGGTACTTACTAGAGTTCTGACCCAGCCCTTTTGTCTCCTCACTTGTAAACTTCTGAGAGATCACATTCAGGGATATCCTGCACTCTTGTCATTCTTGTACTAATGCTGCTCAAATCTCTTGACCAGATATCTCCTTTTAATTCAGACCCATGTATATCCTTGACCTGTTCAAAAGGAAACTCATCTTTGCCTCTAAATTTTTTCCTCATTGTGGTGAATGACAGCCCCTTATCCATAGGTATCCAGATTTCTTGCATTATACCCTCTCACTCCATTGTCAGCCAATGAATTACTACTCTAACACTCTCAAATGCTCCCATTCTTGTTTATTCCCTTTGCCACTACCTCAGAGTAGATCTAAGGTCTTGTCCCATCTACAGTATTAAACAGTCTAATTGTTTTTCTTGTTATAAGCCTTGTTCTTTTTCTGATATTCTCTAAACCATGGCCAGAGTGATATTTTGTAAATTTGATTTTGATTAAGTTACTTGTGACTTAAATTCTCCATTATCAACAACTGTGTTTGTTTAAACTCTTTAGCTTGTTTAACAAGTCTTTGTGTGATATGGTCCCAACTAACTTTCTATTCTTATTTTACTATTTACTGTGTTAAACTATAACCTCCAAGTGTATTGAATATCTTTCATTTCCAGAATCTCTTGGCTTTCTGCAAATGGTAGTTAAAATACCTGAAGCATTCCTAACTACTCTTCTCCACACTCACAAATCAGTGCTGTAGTTTACCATCTGTGATCCTTGTTTGATGTTCCTATGCATCTTCTGGGTCCATCCCCCAGGGAGACTTCTGGGACATATTTATATATAGTTTTCCTAAATGACAAAAAAGAAGAAAAAAGAATTAGTCTTTGTCTTGGTGAATGGTACCACCAATCTCCTGAAACCAAATCAGAGACTAAGGTCTTCTCTTCTTTTCACCCTTTATATTGAGTTTATCATAAAGTTGTATTAATTCCGTCTCCCAAACATTTTTTTGATCCCACTATAATTGTTCCAGTTCACACCTTTACCTTCATAGCCATTTAACAGTTCTCTTTATTTATAGCTTTGCTTTTTGAGCTATCAAAAGTGGAAATCCAATTTTATTGCTATACTATTTAAAACTTTTCTGCTTCACTAGCTCTCCATCACATGCAGTCTGCTTGCATGACATCTAGGAAGGATGCTTACCTCAAGTCTCACTTCCTCAAGACTCTCTGTTCCAGTCACACTAAACCAGGACATGACATACTTTCTATAAAGAGCCAGATAGTAAATATTTTAGGCTTGTAAATATTTGAGGACAAAAAGTCTCTGTCATAACTATTCCAACTCTCCAGTGTAGCACAAAAGCAGACATAGATAATACATTTAAAAAAAACCCTTTATTTATAAACACTGAAAATTTTAAATAATCATCATATGCTAGGAAATATTATTCTTCTTTTCGTCCCTCCCCGCAACCATTAAAAAATGTAAAAAGCATTCTTAGCTCAAAGACTGCATGAAAACAGGTGGCAAGCCAGCTTCGGCTCATGAACAATAGCTTACCTGCTCTAAGAGCACTGAACATACCATGAGGTTTCAGGCATATGTTTTCTCTGCCTGACCCTACCCTGTTGTTTAGACTGGAGAGTTTTAACTTAAGTGGAGCTTAAATAGAAGCTAGCTTCATTTCCATCTCCTGTGAGGTTTCTCCTAATCCTCATACTCCACACCTGGGAGAAGTCATGTCTTCTATTATGTTCTTGAAGTATCTTGTAGATACTTCTACTATAGTACTTTTCATACTTTATTGCAACTATTTGTTTACTTGTGTGTCTTCACCATTCACTGAGGGTAATGGGTTATGTTTTATGTGTTTTCGAATTTCTGGCTCCTTGGTACATGAAGCCACTTAACATATTTGTTTTATGGGGTAATCAAGGAAAAGGACAGCTGGAAGACTAAGTCTATTTTGCAGATAATCATCTGATGAGCAGAAAAGTTTCAATACATACAATTAGAGAAGTGTTTTGGGTGGGGATGAAAATAAATCAAGTGAGAGAGAAAGTAAGTGATTGGATGAGTGGTATCTAAAATAAAATTGACTAGCATGTACATGAAAATATACATTCTTTTTCAACTACAAGGGGAAAAATCTTTGGAGATTAAAATAAAAACAAAAGTTTTCCTCAATTGTACAAAATTAAACAAGTTGTGGCTCTTTATGTCTTGCCTTTTCTTCTATTTTATATTTCATCAAAAACTTGGTCAGTTTTTTATTTTGAAACTTACATAGATAACAGAAATAGGAAGGTAATACCTCTTTAGTCTAGATTTAAAGTTTCATATCAATTTAGAAAAGTAATTCCTCATTTTATAAATTTAGTTTATTTTAAATGAAGTTGACAAGGGTCTTGAAACTTTCTATGTAACTGTTTAATGAAAATGTTCCTCAATATATCATTTGGAGTATAATATATGTAATTATGAATGGAATTTTATAGCTATTGGGCAGATTGTCAAACAAAGTTTGTTGGTAAAAAAATACCTCAAGGTAGACATCTGTTATTTTAGCAAGCAGAGGGCCATGATTAAAAAAAAATGCTCAAGGTAGACACCTGTTATTTTAGCAAGCAGAGGGCCATGATTAAATGAGTACAACACCAATGAAATTACTTATAGATAAGTAAAACATCTGAGAGAATTTTCTCTTGTTAACTACATGTGTAATGTGGCAGTTAAACATTCTCATTATTTAAAGTTTTTTTTCCTCAAAATTTTAGTGGAAGAAAGTTTTTAATAATGAGATGGATTTTGGTGAGGGTCACTTGCTGGGACTTTGTTTTATCTTGCAGGTATAGGATATTGCATCACATAGAGAACTAACTTATAAAATATATTTCTCTTTCTAACGTACAAATCCCTTGTGGAGAAGGAGTGGATCTTTTAAAATCCCTGTCTTCCATACCAAATACCTAACACAATAGAGTGAAATCTCAATGTAAAAGATAGGTCAGCAGCAGGTTGGGGGTTAGAGTTTAAAATTTGCATAGAAAGCAAAAATTGAACCTGTGAAAATGCTCTTAAAAATATTTTACATTTCTAATAAAAATCAGAAGGAAGACAACATCTTTCAATAATTCTAGCACAGTTAGCTTTTCTTGCAACTGTAGAACAGATGATTGGCAGTAGAACACATGAGGTACTTTGCTTACATTTTGGGGGCCAAGTTGAACCGCCTAAAATGCATTGCATATTTATATGCTCTCATGATATTTAATGTTTAATGTATAGAATTGAATTTCTCTAACTTAAATATGTATAAAGTGTGACCTTATACACCAGTGGTCCCGAACCTTTTTGGCACCAGGGACGGGTGCTCCTATGAGAATCTAATGCCCGATGATCTGAGGTGGAGCTGAGACGGTGATGCTAGCTCTGGGGAGTGACTGAAAATACAGATGAAGCTTCACTTGCTTGCCCACTGTTAGCCTTCTGCTATGTGGCCCAGTTCCTAACAGACCACAGACTGTTACCAGTCCATGGGCCAAGGATTGGGGACCCCTGTTATATATAATAAGGGCTCAATGATATTTGTTGAATAATTGATTGATTGAACAAATTAAAACATTACTTTTTCTAGAAGATAACAGATAAATACTTTTTAAAAATCCCTTGATAATTTTGTCAGCCTTCTCTGTAGTAAAGGGCATTTATTTACAAGATCAGTTTATGCTCTTCCTAGAAAAGGTTGAAGTATTTGTTTGGAGGACAGGTGTTATTCCATAACTCATGATAGTAGGAGCTATAGTCCTCTTGAGCTATGATTGTAACTGATAGCTACAGGTATGACCTCAGTTCTGTTGGCAGCTTTACAGTTGAGAGGCCATGAAATGTACATAATTATTCTGGTAAAACCCCATCGAGATTAGTCCTGCCTTATGGGAAAAAGTAATGTCTTTGGAATTTTGCTAAGATGTCCATGACCATCAAAGGGTACCAGATCTATACTTGTTAAATTAATTGTGTTTGGAAAATCTGACTTTTTTTAGAACCCACTGCAATACAGTTGGCATGGTGCCTTTACCTAAAATGGGCTTGTTAAAGAAGTCCAGAAACATAATATGACATCTTAATAGCTACCAATGCTGTTAATTTCTTTTTGTTATTATTCTGTGATAGAGTTTCAAAACTCATTGAGTTTATTAAAGAAGTTGCCATCCCCATACGGGCATTAAGGAAATATGATTCATTATTTTATGGGCAAGAGATGAATAAGACTGGCATTGAAGCGAGATATCCCTGGAAAACTTGCTTTTAGAGAAACCAATAGGATATTTTTTTTCTTCCTGATGTAAAAACAAAAACAAAATCTGAACTAAACTTATAATAAGGCAGTAGTAGGCTTAATGGTAATTTTAAACAGAATATTTTGCCACGAAAATTTGCTTTTCTACTCTTAAGAGGCTTAATGGTAATTTTTAAAAGAATGTTTTGCCATGAAAACTTTCTTTCTCAGTTATAACGATTGATTTACAAATATGAATGAAGATCATGGATGCCTAGTCCACTCTTTAGAAGAATGATAAATCACCAATATAAATAGGAAACTATCATTTTCCTTTTGGTAATTACTATCTCAGCTAAGAAGCATGTTTTTTATTGTCTTATATGAAGTCCTTGATAAACCTAAGTGGATTTCTTTTAATGGTGGAGATAGCTTTTGGAACTGTGATTAACTCTGAGACAAGGTGATAATAACGAATATGTTATCTCTGCCTTCAGATAGGTTGATCTTTATTAATGCAGAGACAAAATTACTCAACAAATTCAGTAGAAAAATATTCATAGCAAAATTAAGCCACTAATTTGAGTGGCATAAATGATCAAACATAAAGAAAAAGAAATTGTGTGTTTTGGTTGGTTTGTCTTTTCGACAGATTAATCTCTGGTTAGGGAAATATATATGCCCCACTTAGACGTTTTTGCCTGCATTTCATGTAACTAATTTTCATAAAAATAAAAATTTCACTCATATAACAGGGAAAACAGCAATATACACATAATAAACATCATTCCCTTAATTTTTCAGTGTTATTTATTTTGTAATGGGGAACACAAAATATGTAAAATATGTAAAAATACTGTATAAATCATAAAGTCATTTCTACAGCTTGCATAAGTCTTTTATACATGTTATTTCTTTTAGGATATAAAAAGATAATTTGGAAAATCAAGATAAAGTTTTCATTAAACTAATTATAGAATCAATCATCTAGTAATACTAATATTTATATAGTGCTTTAAATTTACAAGGCACTTCCATACATAGTATATCATCGTGGTTTTAAGGAGTATCTTCTCATTAAAAACAAATACGTATACTAAAAGTTATCCAGGTACCACAGGTAGAAGGAATCAAAAAGAGAAAATCAGCGAAAGGTGAGAAAATGAATTAGTCAGAAGACAGATGATGTATTAGAAGCCAACTTGGAGGATATCAAGGAGTGAGCGTTAATGCTACCTATATTAATTACAGGGAAGGAATCAAGTAAAACTCAAGCTTAAATTTGTCCATTAGATTTGGCAATTAGAGAGAAAATGGGGGATCAGTGAGAGAGAAGTTATGCATAGAGGAGGATTTACTGTGAGGATAATGGAGTTTAAGCATCAGGACCACTCAAATGCATATTCTCCTTCATATTCCTAACCTCATGTTCATAATTTTGTAATTATGAACTTCAAAACTGTGTCAGCTTTAGGTCCTACAAAGCCTGATCCATTCCTGATTTTGGAGATGGAAGCCTGATACAATGAGTCGAGATATGAATGGGAGAGGAGAGGACAGGATGGTGAGCGTGGACTATTTTTCAAGAAGCTTGCCTGTGGTCAGGGAGATGGTGTATGTATACCCAGAGCTGGCGTTAAGGGTGTATGGCCAGTGCATCAACACAGGGCCCCATGCTCACAAGAGCCCTATGCTTGGGGTTTAATGCTCTTCCATTGCTTTGTTGATATTCTTAACAACTTTTAGTTTGTGTTTTATAAGTGAGGGCTAATCAGACAATGAAATATGCACTGGGGCTAGGGCTTTGGCTCTCCTGAAGTCCTGTCTCTTTCAGAGGAAAGGTTTTTCTGTTACTTGATCCCCAACTCTCTGGCACTCTAGGTCCACTTGGACTTCATTTTCCTGCCACCACCCTATAATGGCTGCTGCCCTCTGCCTCTGGAAAGTGCCTGGGTGTGGGCATGAGAAGGATCAGGGCTGGGTGTGTAAATCCTGCCATGTCTCGGGCTGGGCATGGAGACAGGTGTCTCCACACCAGCTGACAGCATCATGAGTGTTTGGTGAGTGGCCAGCCAGAGGCCACCTATCAGTGGGGACTAGCTTAGAGCCTACCTTAGACCCAGGTACTTAGTGCTTCCCAGAGTGGAGGTTTAAAGATTATTGGGTTTCACTCATTCGTGCAGTTTGCAGTGACAGGCCTGTGGGAAAGGGAGATGACTGGCTAGACTTCTACAGACCCTGCCACTCCCTGGGGTGTAGCATGTGGAGTAGGGGCTGGTGCAAGGGCATCAGGGTCGTCATAAGGCTGCAGGGAACGCAGCCCTCTACATGGTAAGGAGGACCACCCTAGTGCCTATAATGGTTTCACTCCCAAATTCTGTGACTGGAGGGATTCTCTGTTCCTCCTTCCACTTTCCCAATTCTGGCTTCATTTGTCTCTCCTGGCCAGCTCAAGGCACCCTTTGGGGACAAGCAACAAAATAAGAATTTTATAATTTTGGCGATGTCACGTACAAGTTAGATACTCTGATATTTGCATTTAAGACTAGCATTGCACAATATAAATATTAATGGTAAAATTTATGCTAAAAATTTAACATAAGTTTGAATAAGTTTGACTTACAAGAGCTAATGCCACCCACATTCCAAGACCCTACCAGACAGCGGGCTCCAAGCAAATGCCTATGTCCATCCTTTACTTTCCCTGAATAAAAACATTTTTGAAAGTTCATCAATTTGAAGGTCAAATTTCCTGATTTTTAAAATCTTTTACATATTATTTTATTATATTTAGAATGACATTAAATTGCAAAGAAAAAAACAATATGAAAAGTCTATAGATTACAGAAGATATGAAAAAATGCTTTACATGTACCTGAAAGGTGCTTTTCCTCTACTCTGAACAAAAGCCCATATTTTCATTTTGCACTAGGTCCTAAAAATTTTGTAGCTGGCCTCGTGTGTTTATTGTTTAGCAGAAAAATAAAAGATGGAGACAGAGAGAGTAGGAAAAGCCATCTGTTTGATGTGCTAAATATGGTTATGATAAGTTACTGCTATCAACTTTGATGAAAGAAGAGAGTTTTGATGAACTTCCTGCTTAAATCACTCCAGTGTGTCTGATTGGTAGAGCCTAGCTCATATGCCTGTGCCCTAGCTGCAAAGAAGGCTGGGAAAGCAGGCACTTCAGATTTTATGTTTTCGTAGTGCTAAGTAGTCTTTGTTTTCTACTAAAGGTCATAAAATAAGGAATTATCCAAAGCTGGGAAGAAGTTCAGATGCTATGTCAGGAACTGTAGTTTCCTTACTCATATCCCTTGAAATTTACCACTTCTGTATGCTCTGACTGACCTTGACATTCAACTACCAGTGTCTTTACTTAAAGGCTATTTCCAAAGCCAGTAAAGAAAGTTTTGCTCATTCATTGGGCTAGCCATAAGTGCTGGAGGAACTAAGTGCTAATGGGAGCTTCCCTCTCTCCTTGGGTGGGATGACTGAGATTTATGTTTTAAACCATTTCCCAGAATTCCCAAATGAGAGTAAACTCTAATCTCTCACTGTGGCAGTTGTCTTGATAATGCCCTTTATTAGCTGCATTTCCTTCTCTGATCCAACTTCCCTTCTCTAATAATGTTTCCATTATTTCCCAAATAATCACCTTGTACTTGAATCATTTTCTCAGGGTCAGCTTATGACTAGGATAAATGCAGAATGGGCAACAACAACAATGACAAAACAAACAAAAAAATCTCCTCATGATATAAGTATACACTTCTCTACTTCAATAATAGCTCTCTGTGCATATTTCTTTAATAACATTTATCTTTTTGTCAGAAATTTGTCTATCTAGTCCCATGATTAGGCTCACAAAATCCAGGACCATATACTTTTGGCTGTGTGTCTCCAGTGTTCATTGCAGAGGTTGGATATAATGGGTGCCCAATAAATATCTGCCGGTGCCCAAGTGAATGAACTGATGAATGATTACGTGTTTATCCAGACATAATGGCTCATGAAAGATTTATATGAAAAATGTACATCTTGTTACTGGTGTCTGAAATCTTGATTGAAGGGATTGTGATTATCTCTGTATCTTCCAATCTGCCCAATTTTATTTTTGGCCTTGTTGCTGTGTAGTTGTAGGCATGTGATCAGCACTAATTTGTGTATGTGAGGGTGTGCAAAGAACAATGCCCTACTGTTTTGTTTTTGTTTTTGTTTTTGCTTGAAATTACAGAAAAAAATGTGGCTAAAATCTGTCTTTAACATGGAAAATGATATTAAGCAGACCTAAAGTAGGTGGCAAGCCTTGGTTCTCTTACCTGGTACCTGAGAGATTTTGAAAGAGCCATGAGGATGTGTATCTTTTCAGAGACTCAGCTCTAACATATTGTTCTATCCCTTGAGTTTGGTCCTAGCATTTTCCATAGAGGTGTCCTTTAACATTTTTTTTTACTGAGTTTTTATGCTGAATTTAAGGCTGGTGAAATTTGTCAGCTCAGGGCTTCTCAAATCAGAGGATCGGTTTCCTAGAGAATAAGGTTAACTCATAATAGCTAATGCCCAACCCACACTCCAGGACCCTACCAGAATGTAGGCTCTAAGCAAATGCCTATGCATACTGTGGGTCCCAGGTCTGGCTAAGGATAGGACTCCGGATTTGAAATGTTACATTAATGTAGTAAGGTGCCTGTGCCTAACTTATGCAAGTATGACTCAGCTTATTGTTTATTACGCATGTGTGGCAGAATGTGTATTGTTCTCTGACATATATAAAGCCCATGCGGTCCACTAGCACAGAAGCGTGCGCTCCTGGCAATAAAGTTGGTGCCTGCCATTTCATTCTCATGGCAGCTCCTCGTGCATTCTTTCAACTGGGTGTCTCACCATCAAAGGCTTCTCTTCTTGATCAGCTCGGCGCTGACACATACCATTTACCTTCTCTGAATAAAAACATTTTTGAAAGTGCACCGATTTGAAGGTCATATCTCCTGATTTTTTAAAATCCTCTCCATATTTTCATAATTATTCTTTTCTTTCTTCTCTCTTCTCTTTTTATAAAACAATAAAAGGAAACCATGGAGATGGTAGAGTGTGTTAAAGGCATTAAGCAAGTGACCGTTAGTACCGAAGGATGTAATAGTGAGTTCTTCATTAACTTACAGCAGAATTTGCTAACACAAGGAAAGCAAAATATGCCTTTCAGTGTTCCAAGTTAAAGATTTTTTCTAGTTCGAATAATGGAACATGAAATTTTGAATGGAGTTATCTCTAGGATGATCCTAGCAGTAAGAGTATCTACAGCAGTAAGAGTATCTCTAGGATAATCACTTGTCCCTAAAGTATATAAATGAATAGCTAAAACTTCAGTTCTAATTAAGGATTTAAATAGAGTTGTGTAAGTTTTTGAATTTTCTACTCTGACTTAATATTTGAGCTTTGTCATACTTTGTTATCATGTTTTTTAAAAAGTCAGTGACTGTTTTAAAGAAACTTTATTTACTTTTTTATTTAAAAATCACCGTTTCAAAAAAGTTTTTGTTTCCTATTATTGTTTTAATAAATTATCAGAAACATGGCTTAAAACAATACAAATTTATTATCTTATAGTTCTGGAGGTCAGAAGTTAGGAAGGGGTTTCACTGGGCTAAAATCAAGAAGTAAACAAGATTGTGTTTCTTCTGGAAGCTGTAAAGAGGAATCCATTTCCTTTTCCAGTTTATGGAGGTTGTCAGAGTTCCTTAAACTTTGGTGTCTTCTTCATCCTCCAAACTAACAATGATGGTTTGAGTTTGCACATTAAGTCACTCTGACACTGACTTTTCTGTTTTGCTCTTTCACTTATGGGGACCCTTGTAAATATGTTGAGCCTACCTGGATAATTTAAGATAACCACCCCAGCTCAAGGTCAGCAAATTAGCAGCATTATTTCCATCTATAACCTTAATCTCCTTTGCCATGAAATATAACATATTCACAGATTTCAGGGATTAGGATGTAAACATCTCTGGAGGCCCTTATTATGCCTATCACAAGATGATTTATAAAACTATACAAAAATAGCAAAATAACATAGACTAAAACAGAATCATACAACAAGGAAATTAGTTGATTGGGGCATAAAATGGATCCATAAATTAAGCCAACAGAAAAATGCACCATAATGAAGTCTTACACATCTTCTTTGAGTATAAGTCAATAATTCTTAAACTCTGAACTTAGATCATACTTTTGAATGCTGTAGTTTTTGGTGGCATTCTTAGAGAGATTAGAAGATTCAAAAGGCTAATTATGTAACCAATAATTATGTCATAATCACTCCTCCAGTAAAATGCTATCTCTCATTTTTATGAAAGCAATCACAGTTAGAAAATTTACCTGCCCTTAAGCATAGTTATTGTTTATGTAGAACTGTTTACTGCTTATACTTTATTCTCCCATGAAATAATGAGGCAAAAGTCTTGCCTGTTCTGTAAACATCTTTCTTTTGGTGCCAGCCTAATTTTTCTTTATGTCTCTCTCATCTTATTGCATCAAGATAAACCTACATTTTATTAAACAATTTGCTCAATACAATATTCCATTTGATAAAAATTTCTGTGACAGTAGGTATACTCAACTATAACCAAAAAAGTCTAAATGCTGGTCAAAATATGGGTGCACATCCATGCAATGCCAGAGGGTCAAAGCATACCACTTCTCAGCAATTTATCATCAAGTGCAAAGAAAGATACATACATTAGTATACATATGATCTATAACGTAATTCATAATTCATAGCACGTATAGGACAAAAACAGATTAAATCGTAGCAGAAGGCCAACTGTCCCTGATAAAAGCTATTATTCCTATTGTACGTACTGTATCTCTGATAAAACTAGCACTCTTTAAAGTGCCTTCACATCCTTTAATTAATTTAATCTGTACAGTGAGTGGCTTCTGCTTTTATTCCTATTTTACAAATGAAT
>NW_006442107.1:15198963-15221313 GCF_000325575.1 Pteropus alecto
AATTTTGGATTTAAATTTAGCCAATCTGGCTTCAATTCTGTGCTTTTACCATCAACAATATTGTTTCAATGGACAAAACCAAAAAAAAAAAAAAATGCATTCCCACAATCCTCGTAAAGAAGACGTAGTGCTAGGCTTTTTATGAAACTTTACTACTTTGAGTAACTCCATATATTGGATATTTTTATCAATGGAAGGTTGGGTGAAAATTATACCTTAACATTGAAGAAGATCGTATATTCTTCCAGAAAGCTCCTTGACCTGGAATTCTGTCCTCTTTTCTTTCCTCCCCTCTTCATTCGTTAACTCCTTCTATTGCTGATCTTAGAATAAGTATTGCTTCTTTAGGAAAACTTTCTATACTCTCCCGTTTCCATTATTTAATTGCATTTTTGTGTTAAATTCTTTAATAAAATGTTCTTTTTACTTCATAGCAATCACTTTGGGTCCGTAATTAGTTTTTTGAATTTGTTTGTGTTTTATTATTTCATTTGTTTGTAATTTATTTTAAGATGTGTATATTCTACCAGACTGTAGCATCTGTGAATGAAGGAACCATGTCTACTGTTTGCTCCCCATTGTACCCCTAGACTTAGCATACTGCCTGTCACATAATAGGTGATTAATAAGCATTTGTGGAATAAATGGACTCTTCATTTCTGTTTATTCGTTCTTCATATTTTGTTATAAGCAATTTTATATCTCAGATTACAGGACAAATTAATTTAGATGTGAAAATGATTTAAAAATATTTTTATTTCTGAAATTCTGTATTTAATACATTTAGTAAAACATTATTTACATAAATACAAGACGGAAAATGATGTTGCTCTTACTACTATTCACTGTTCCTTGGACATACTCTTAAACCCCTTGCCTCTCATTGTACCCTACTCCGTTAGCTAAATCAAAATCCAGTTAAATCCAGTCTTTTGCGTCCACTGCGCCTTCACCCACAGAGTTGGCCAATGCTAAAGAAAAACACAACAATGACAACTGGTAATACCTTAGATCTGTGATCCCTGACTCTAAGTGACTTCTTAATGTTTTCTGGCAATTACACCGTATTTCCTTCACCATTTACTTACACTCTTCTAAAAGACTATTCTCCTCTCTATTCGCACACCTAACACAATCTTCCTTTTCTTTCCTTTCAACTGATATCTTTGTTCAGTGTTGGTAGGGACAAATCCTCTGGCCCTATGTGGAGCCTGTTTTATTGAAATGAAGACTCCCACAAGGTCACACTACCACCTTGATCCACCTTCTTGTATTTGTGCTTGGGCACTCTGTCTTCTTGCCTGCTACCAAGGGTGAACCATCTTAACTCTTCTTTAGGTCCCATTTGCTCATGATTCTTTAAGCTCAGTTCTCCAGCAATTCTCTCTTTCCTCTTGCAACTTCAATTTCTTTCTCTTCTACTGAATTATTTCCACTAGCCCACAATATGCTTTTATTCCTCTCATCTTGAAAAACAAAAGTAAATAAAACAAACAAAAATATCTATCTTGACCCATTTCCCCCTCATTTCTCTTTTTTTTTTCTCTAGCAAAGCTCCTTGAAAGTGTTGTCTATGTTCCCTGTCTCATTTTTACCAGCAGTTTAGATTAAACCCATTTCAGTCAGACTTTCATATCCTTCCCTCACAGATATTCCAAATGGTGCAGTATCTTCTATTCTTATTTGTTCATAATACTCTGAGCATTTGCATCTGCCACTGGCTAAGCAAAGCCCAGTCCAGAGTCAGAGTCTGTTCCAGTCAGGGCCCATTTGTAGCCCCCAGAGCTACTAGCACAGTCTTCCTTGCCAGCTATGTTCAGAAGGCCTTCCCACTGGAGAATCTACCATATAGCCATCTGCAGTCTTTGTCACTCTTATTGGCAGACAGAACAATTTTTATTGGCATTTTGTGCCTCACAGGGTGCAAGAGGAATATGTCTAGATTCAGCACATCTCTACACTGCAGCAGTACCTCCATATCCAGGTGGCCATTTCAAGGGAACACATGGGGATATCTGCTGGTCAATTTCAATCACCTTCCAAACCTGGGAGGCCGTTATTCTGATGGATATCCACATGTTCTGCTTTAATGCACCCCTCTAATTTCCATAGGGCTAAGCCCCATAAGGGCATCCCTTTAATAAGCCAGATTTCCATTACCCTCCTGCCTGACCATATGGCCAGGCCATTGGCCACTGCCAATGAGTTAGTAAAAAAGCCAAACATAGGTACTTTTACCACTTTCAATTCTTCCATCACTGCTAGGAAAGCAGCATACAATTTAGCTCCAGAGCTGATCATTTTTTTCACCTCTTTGCTCAGAGTGGTGGCCTTCCAAACAAGATGTTGTCCATTCACTGTGGCGCTGCTGTCCACAAACCAAGCAGCTCTTTGTTGGTCAGTTGAGAGCTCTTCACTGGGCACTGTCCAAAGGACAATAGACTCTAGCAACTCTTCGCGTCAGTCCTAGGGGAAAAGAGGCTCTCTGCATGTGAATATCTCCTCTTTGTAATTCCCAGGCAACTTCATCCTGTATAAACCATTTCCATTTTATTATAAAAATTTCTGGGCACTGCCATCCCCACTAGAGCATTACTCTGACGTTATGCAAGACATTCTGGGTATTTCAGGTTTCAAGATCTTGTTATGTCCTTCAGTCATAGATGTAGCTCCAATTAATGCCCAGTAGCAGGGTAGAAAATGCCCCTCATGTGGAAATTCTCTAGTCCATACTTCTAGTGCTTGTTGGGAGGTACTCAAAGGCTTTTGCCATAAGTCCTAATCTAGGCTCCACATAGGGCCAGAGGATTTGTCCCTACCAGCACTCCAGCTTCTATCCTACCCTCTGAGGGCTCAGGCATCTTGCTGATTTCCATTTGGCACGTCTAATTAACATAGCTTGAAGGGCAGATTTACATGCCTTCTGTTTTACAACACTAGGTAGGGGAAAGTTTCCCAGTCAGATACAGTGTTCATCCCCATAACACAATCACGTAAAAGAGACACAACCACTTCACATAAAGCCTGTTCAAACGTATCAATTCTCCTACACACTTTTACCTTAATTCCATCAACTCTTACATTCCTAACTATTAGGACTTCATGAATAGGTTTTGATTATACAATATATGTAGGGGAAATGTTTCCCAGCTAGACGTAATATCCATTCCCATAAAACATTCAGGTAAAATTTCCACAACTTCTTTATATAATATCTGTATAAACATTTCAACTTCATAATCTGATCAATGGTTACATTTTTAAATTCTCTCAATTTAATTCTAGCATGAATCGGGGCTTCATTAATATAATTTCTACATCAAGGAGTCTCAGAGACTTCTCTTCTCTACCGCCTGATCATTTTATCCACTCTGTACAAACAGTTTTGGGTGTCCAGTGAGGAGTTGAGCCAAAGGAGCCTGGTCCTTTAGTCAATTTTTATTTTGGTTAATCCGCCTGACTACTGCAGTACGTGACTGCTGGTCAGGTTTTTCATAATCTCTACTTCTGACTTTCTAAATTCTACAAACAGAGGTAAGTAGAGTGGACTTCGGGGGGCCTTTTAATGTTGATGACCCATCGAGGATTCCTTTGGCCCACCCAATCTTGGGTAGTGCTGAATTAAAATCTTCGTTTTAATCCCATCAATGTTCATTTTATTCACGACATTTTAAATAACTGTCTAGAGATTTCCACCCTGCTGGGACGAATCCCATGGCTCTCCCCTTTCTGATTCCTCTTTGTTTTGCCCTTGTCAGTATTTGCTTTATTCCCTTTTATTTCTTAATAACCATTTTATAATTTCCACCCTTTTGGAAGAACCCTTTGATTCTTCCCTTGGTCTCTTGTTAATCACCTAATGCTTTTATTAGTATCTATAAGACCCATGAGTAGAAGCTGAGACAGAAAATTCCATAAGGCTTCTAGAACTGTTTTTCTGTTTTGCAGCAATAAGGTTATATGGGGTGCCCAGGTAAAAGGGGCCCCCTTAACCACAGCATTTACCATAACTTAGGTAACTGTCATATTCAGCAGGTGAACATCCCAGTCATCATGAAGCCATCACCCCATGGCTTGCATAGGAAGCTTATCAGCTGCTTCACCTGGGGTGTTCCACTTGGCAGTTGTAGGAGGAGTCTGCCAGTTCTCTTTTTCAGGGTAAACAGACTTTATGGTGGCTTTAATCCAGTCCACCAGATTAGCTGTTCTCTGGGGAATAATCTCTTGAGTGTCTGGATCATGTATAGCCATCTGCGATTGTTCAATAGAGAGCTGAGTGTCCTGTATCAACCCACATGTGCTCTTCCACTATGAAACATTCAAAACCAAAGATATTCCTCTTAAATTAGTCACTCTCACAATCCATTTTGGTAGAGGTTCCTAAGGAAGCTGATGATACTGATTTACAAATGAAAAAATTTCCTCACACTACATTCTCAGGTTTCAATAGCTTCTTGCTTTTGCCTTTCTCCCACATTGATTACTACCTTCTGATAACCAGGGTTCTTAGAGGTACTTTCTGTTGTCCCTTTGTAATTTCTCCCTTGGGAGTGGGGTGGGGAGGCTTTGAGGCTAGTGACGAAAGCTCAGACTCACTGAACTCTGAGCTCGGTCTAGCATCAAGGTCTGACTGCCCTTTTGTTAGTTTGGGTATTACAGATAACAATAATCAAGGGATTGAATATTTTGCCTTTTTCTTATTAGTCTGCATTTTGTTATGCATCCGGTAAACCAATACTCCAAGAGTTGGATTCATCTCTAAATTTCATTGATAATTTTTACCTTTAATAGCTGTAGCACAGGTGCTACTCCATATGATGGATGACCACGTAGCTACCCAGGAATCAAAGCTGCTTCCTCCTACACCATTTCATCATTTCTCTTCCCAAGAATGATCTAGCAAATTCCACTTCACTGACACCAACTCTTTTAGGTTTCCTGGACCCAATTCCAGTGCATGTGGGGTTGGGGCAGATTTCCCACACAACACCAAGCAATTCTTGACACCAGCAAAGTGTCTAAGAATTCAGCTAAGTTTTGACACAGAGAGAGCATCATATGCTTACCATTCCCTGATTACCTCTCTTACCTGGATCTCTCTCTTGAACTTCAGGTATATCTATTTGCCTATTTAACATATCTAAATCTGTTTAATGGTGCACTCCCTTCTCAAATTCATTCTACTTGCCATTGGCCCCATCTTAGGAAATGGCAAGCCAAAATCCTAGGAGCCATCCTTGACTACTCTCCTTTACTTTCAAATAGATATCTGAGATTCATGTACTTTTAGTACTATATCTAGCACCCTAGTCCAAGCCACTATATTGGCCACATGGAGCAGTGGCCAGTTCATTCTGGTGAGATCAAGAAAGACTTGCAGGTTACACTTAGGTCGAGTCTTGAAAATTAAGACCAGTTTGCCAGGCAGGTAGAGGACAGGGAAAAAAAAGTCTAGGCAAAGGAGTAAGTGAGAATAAAGACATCATGATTCTGCTTATTATGTTAACAGTGACTTTAAAAATAATAAACTGCAATAATTTAAATCTCTTTGGTATGTCTGGGTATAAGATGTTTTAAAGGATGGAAAAAAACTAACTTTTAATGACTATTTTGGTAATTATGTTAAAAAAAAGAAGCTAATATGGGGATGTGAGTAGTATGGATTTTTTTTTTTTTAAATTAAAACTTTTATTTGGATCAACAGGTGAGTAGGCTCTGAGAAAAGACTTAAGTAGCTCAAGCAGAAGGTATAACATGTTGATCTCCAAGGTATAACATGTTGTATTGATTTGAGTACAAATGCGAATCAACTTTGCAATTAATTTCTCAAAATCTGGCTTTAGCTGGGAGAGTGTGGTTGTGATTATTTTAAGGCTCCAGTGCACAAATGGCTGTACAGCAAGTTCTGAAGCCCTATGGACAGAACTATCCACCTCTGGATGCAATAGATGTTTAACTCTTTACTAGCAAAATCATTTCCTGTGTTTGGCCGCTCGATAAATGCTTGCACGAGCTTGGACCTACGGTTAGGGGTATCCAGCAGAAGGGAGGGAGAAATAGTTTTGAGTGAGGAAACAGGAAAAGGAAATGAAGACATCGAGAATATTGAAATTTTTGGTTTTAGATAATTATCAAAATAGATTAAAACTTCAATGTACTTAGAATTAAAAACTGAGTGACTTTCTCAGTATTTCTTTATAAAATTTAACTTTTATTTTTATTAAAGTAGTACATATGAATAGTGTTTTTCAAAAAAGTATATGAAAAACAGCAGTTTACTTACCTCACTCCTCCCCACCCCTAGTTCAGGCTTTCTAGAGGCAACTACTTTCAACTCTTAGAACTGTTTCTTCTGTTATTTTCCTCTGTACTTCCAAATAATATGCTCATGCTGTTATTTCTTTATTTTTGAACATCTGACATGTTTTAGTGCATCTTGCTGTGAAAAAGGAACAATTAGCTATCTTACCACCACACTCCACACTTACACACAACTTTTTTCCCACCTTCAAAATACAGTTATTCTGTATTTTGGGGTTAAGTCAATGTTCCATTTTTTACATTATTGAGACCGTAAGTTGGTATTTTGTGTGTGTGTTCAAGATAGCAGCTCGTGTACAGATAAAACAATATTTGTGTTTATTCAGGATTTTAAATGATGATGTAATTCCTTGATTTTATAACTTCTAAAATGTTTTACTCTAAGCTTTTAAGTTCATCTTATAAATTTTATTGTTCTATCCATAATTTGTTAGTATTAATCGTCACTTATCAGGTGGTCTTTTATTAATGTTTGGTCATATTTATAAATTTAGTTTATTAAAATCCTATAAGTAGTTTTAAACTTTATTTCCTATTTAATATATTTTTTGATTTTTTAATTACAGTTGATGTTAATATTATTTATATTAGTTTCTGTTGTACAGCATGTGGTTAGACATTTATGTAATTTATAAAGTGATCCCTCTGATAAGTCTAGTACTCATCTGGCACAAATGTAGTTATAACAATATTATTGACTATATTCCCTCTACTGTACTTTACATCCCAATGACTATTTTGTAACTGCTAATTTTTACTTCTAAACCTGTTCATCTTTTTCACCCAGCCCCCAACTGCCCCTCACATCTGGCAACCATCAGTTTGTTCTCTGTATCTATGAGTCTGTTTCTGTTTTGTTTGTTCATTTATTTTGTTCTTTAGATTCTACATATAAGTGAAATCATATAATATTTGTCTTTGTCTGACTTATCCATGTCGTTGCAAATGGTAAGATTTCATTCTTTTTCTGTGGCCAAGTAATATTCCATTGTGTATATGTACCACTTATTTTTTATCCAATTGTCTTTTGATAGGCACTTAGGTTGTTCCATATCTGGGCTATTGTAAATAATGATGCAATAAACATAAGAGTACATGTGTCATTTCAAATTAGTGTTTTTGATTTCTTCAGATAAATACTCAGGTGTGGCATTGCTGGGTCATAAGGTAGTTCTATTTTTAATTTTTTGAGGAACCTCAATACTATTTTCTGTAGTAGCTACACCAATTTTCAATCCCACCAACAGTGGGATTCTGACAGGTATGAGATAGTATCTCTTTATAGTTTTAATTTGCATTTCTCTGATGATTAGTCTTGTTGAGCATCTTTTCGTATGCCTATTGGCCATCTGTGTGTCCCCTTTGAAGAATTGTCTATTTGGGTCCTCTGCCCTTTTTTTAATTAGATTTTTTTGTTGTCGTTGTTGTTTTTGTTTTTTGGTTTTTTTTTTTTTTTTTTTTTTGGTGTCAAGTTGTATGAGTTCTTTGTAAGTTTTGGATGTTAATCTCTTATTGGATATATCATTGGCGAATATCTTCTCCCATTCAGGTTGTTCTTTTGTTCTTCTGATGGTTTCCTTTGCTTTGCAAAATCCTATTTAATATTTTAAAGTATTTCATTTTGCTGACTAATAAATAAAAATACAAATTTAAACAATTCTGGTATATCTAGTAAAGTAAACATAAATATGGTAATTCTCCAGTTATCTTAAATATTTCAACATAGCTGATGTATTTTCTAATATCTTATCCTTTCCAACTAAAATCTTCAAGACAAAATCAAATACTCCATTATATTTGGATTAATTTTTTGAATTAACTAATCTGTTGGAATGCCAAATTCTTACATAACAAACTAAAACAAATGTATTAACATATTTGTTATGGGCTAAATTTAACATAATATTTTATACTTTAAACTTCCTAGAGTTAAAGACTGTTACACTAAGGAAACAATTACTTCTTCCTCAGTAAGTTAGGATTCATGTTTCAATGGACTGTGTTGGCCCAAGCCCAAGCCAAAAATTATTATATTTTTCAGGTAAGCCCTTAAAAAACAGTTGATTTACTCCATGTTTCTGGGATTCCAGTAACTCATTACTTAATTTTTAAGTTTAATTTAAGTCTGGATTTCTCCACCCTCATACCTCCAAAATCATATTGTTTTATCACTTGATTGTATTATTCTGGTTGATGATATTCCAAATTCTTATAATATTCTTCAAGTTTGGTAAGATCACAACATCTACAGATATTCAAATAACATTCAATTTTATTTTATATACTTTTCATGTTTCAATGCCATTCTAAATGATAATCACTATGTAGATATTACTCTAGCTGAACCACATGATGTTCTATTATTACATTTTCTATCTTGAAAATATTATTACTTTTTATTTTTTTCTTGCTTTTGCTTTGTTATTTTGCTTCTAGTATAGTCTATGGATTCTAAGATATGCTGTCTTTTTCTTTTACATGTTAATACAACTGAAATCAGAACTCCACAAATAAAAGTTTAGAAATACCATTATCAATTTATTTTGTTTGTATTTCCTCTTTATATATTGTCAGTGTGATATAAATCTATGTCTACCTAAGTCTAAAAATTCATAAATATAAATAAAACATTAGACATAGTTAGGAAAACTTTTTTTTCTTAGTAGCGTATAAAATGATGGTACATTTTAGAACCTGTGCGATCTTAGATTTGAGGAAATACAGTCACTTATTTATCCTAAAATTCTCTGAAGGCAGTGTAAAATTCCTTTTGATATTGCCAAGCACATCAGGTCATACCTTGGCATCTCTCCTTATTCTAGTCTGGTCTGGTTGTTGTCTGAGTCTGCTGCCCAGCTGTTGTTGTGGAACTTCCTTCATCATTATTTCTGGAACCTCCTTCTCTCTCCCATCTTGAATTCCGTATTCCCAGGATCTCACATCTTCTTCCTTTGGTTATAACTTCATTTGGGAGACTTTACCCTTGAAATCTTGAATTTCTGGAAAATATTTTAGTCTAGCCTCATATCTATCTATCTATCTATCTATCTATCTATCTATCTATCATCTATCTATAGATAATTTCCTCTTGTCTGTTCTTTTTTAAGAAAATTTGTATACTTTATTTTTTTAGGGAACATTTATCATTTAGATACTATTTTAAGTAGAAAATAGATTTATTTTCTATTTTTCTTATTTCCTATTTTCTATTTTTTGCCTTTTTTTCTGTTTTCAGAATCATTTTCTTAAATTTATCTTCCAAACCCTCAATTGAATTTTTAATTTCTGCTTTTCTGTGTTTAATTTCTAAGAGATTTTTTATATTTTTTCCAAATATTTTTCCAAATATTTCTTCAAAACTTGTATTACATTTTTGTTCTCTTATCTCTTTTATAATGTTAAATATTACAAATTTCTTCTTCTGTCTATACCGTTCCTGTTTTATCTAAGTTCCTTTTTATGTTTGTTTGTTTGTTTCACTCTCTCTTACATTAAGTACTTTCTTCCAAGGTCAGCATCCTGGGCTGGCCAATTTACCCAAAGAGGAATCCTCCAACCTCTGTCTGAGGGCTACAAACCCACTGCTAGCATTTGGTGAGCTGAATGGGGTAAGGAATCAGGGAGAGGGCTCAGTTAATCCCACTGTTTCATCATGGTGCAGTTCCTTTCCCCAGTTCTCCCTCTGAGTTTCAGTCTAGTGGTTCTCAGTTCAGCTTTTCCAGAGAGAAAGCCTCTATCTTTACCCTGGATTATGGGGAAGATGGCTCAAAAGCAAATGAGTCTAATCCTGGTGCTTCTGATGGGATATTTAGGTAGAGGAGAAAGGTATAAAATGCACTTTAATAAGTGAATAGACAAATAATACCAGAGTAAAAACCAGTCGTATGTATCTTCTTTCCTTTCCTCTTTCATTCACTCAATAAGTATTTATTTAGTATTTACTTTGTACTTGTAAAAGACACATGAATACAAAGATTAACAAGAAGCCAGTTTTGATTCCTGTTTCATGGTGCCTAGAGACAAGCCAGGGGAAGAGCATTAATGAAATCATTACTTAATTAATCAATGTACTAACTACATTTGCATGAGGCGCTATGAAGTAAGAGATCATGTCATGAGAGTATAGGAAAAGAGGAATAAAGGATTCTGATGCTTTAGTGTATATTTGTAGGACTAAGAGTTAACTGGACAAAGTTGGGCAGATGGGGTAGCCTGGGGGAGGGAAAACATTCCAGGCAGAAGAAATAGGATGCTTAAAGACCTTGCAATCCAGAAATTGGATGAAAGTTGGCTTTTTTTAAGAATGGAAAGGAAGCCTGTGTGGCTGGAATATAGTGAACCAGCTGGAGAGTAGCAGCAGAGGGGGTGGAGAAGTGCATGGGGCAGTGTATGCAGAGCCCCCAAAGGCAGGCTAAATATTTGGGGAGGCATTTGATTCAGTTTGTTTTTTAAAAAGATCACTCTCTTTACTGATAGAGAATTTATTGAAGAGAGAACATTTAGCTGACTGCTATGTGGGTATAAAATTATATAATCTTTCTGATAAACGACCTGGCAAAAATGTATCCAGAGCCTTTAAAAATTCATAGCCTTTGGCCTGTTGATACAACTTCTACAATTCTATGTAGAAAGGTAAAAAAAAAAAAAAGACAGAGATTTATATACCCATATATATTCCTATTTGTTTATAGAAATGAAAAATTAGAAACAGTTCAAAAATCAAATAACTATGGCAACAACTACATATGTTGACTATTTGCTCTTTTTAGCTATTTATGTATATTAACTTTTAAATTTCCTAATAATTTTATGAGGTAGGTAATATTAATATTCCTATTTGCAGAGAAATAATTTTATAGGGAAAGTACTGAGGGGTCACAGAGGTGGTGGATAGGAGACCTGGGCTGTCTGAATCCACATCCTGAGCTTCTTATAGGAAATTATCCATTGGCAACCAGTTAAGCAGCTACTAGACCAGAGGATGGAATATTCTACAAACATCAAAATGAAGTCCTCAAAGAATGTTTTAAGACTTGGATAAAATGTTTACAGTATAGTATTCAATAAAAAAGATCAAGAAGCAAAATTGGCTACGTCAGCTCTTGATTATACCAAAAAAAGGTCCATATATGTGTGGCCGGATTATTAATCTATATTAGGCTATAATTCTCGTGAGTCTTCTTCTCCTCCCTAGATCATAGAATTCTCTCATTCTTACTCTAAAGTTCCTTCTTCCAAGCCCATTTCACATGATAGGCATGCACCACCCACATCAGTAAGTGCTTTAAAGATGATAAATCTCAAAGACAGAAGTTACAAACTACTGATGTGCCGCATAAAAATATTCACAGGCTTGTTCAAGGAGCAGGTTTTTCTATTCCCTGAAAGACAGAGCTGCGAAGAGGAAGAAGCAGCCTGAGAACAAGCAGATGGGAGGAAGGAGATAAAAGACCTCAGTCCTTGGAAAGGAAAATAGAACTCTCTTTTGCAAGTACCAGGAAAATGTAGACACTCACTCAATGCCAAGCAGTCCTCTTGTTGCTAATTCCGGAGTTTCACCAATTACCAGCTTAGGGCCCCAGAACATCTGCCCCTATCCAACTGGTACTTAGTTTACTGACTGAATCTTGAAAGGAATTTGGGTGTCCAGCAAGGAGATGGCTGGAATAAGCTGAGACAGCAGCTAATATACCTCTCCTGTTACAGGGACATAGAAACAAAGAAGGTAAGAAAATACAGCAAAATGTCAACCATGTTCATGTATTGGTGTTGGTTATAGGTTTTTCTTTGTTAAACTTAATTGCATTTTCAAAATAGTCTATGATATGCAACATTCAGAATACTTTTTTAAATGAAGGAAAGATAATTTGTAGTCTTCATGGGATATGTGCCATGATATATGGTACCTTCATCCCCATACTGGGTTTAGCCAAGAGAGCATCTGCCGCAATGCCAGGGGTTCTCTTTGAAAGTCCGTCTGAGTTCAGTGACATTTATAAGTAAACAAATTCAAAGGCCCAGGGTTCCTAACTGTAAAGCATAGGCATATGCTTTTAGTGTGGACAGCCAGAAGCAGTGTCTAGAAAGAGGAGCAGTCTGAAAGGTCCTAACTTCAAGAAAGGATGAAATTAAATTTTTTCAGTCTGTGTTGTACTCTGGACTCCTGGCCTAAATTGTGGCCTATAATCTCTTCTCAATACCTTTCTCCATAGTATTTATCCCAATTGCACTTACTCATGTGACTAATTAATGCCTGACTTTTTCAGTAGATTTTAAACTCCAGGGAGCAGAAACTCCATTATTTTTGAAAAATTTAAACTAGAGATTATACTTAGTGCATAATTTTTGCTCAATAAACATTGGTGGACTGAATGAAAACCCAGCCCTCATTTATCTATAAGGAAAGAGAGGTTCTTCTTGTGATATTTTAGAGATCAGCAAGGGTAAAAAACAAACAAACAAAAAATCTCTAGGAACTTCTTATTTGTGATCATGCTCCACATAGCGGTATTGCAAGGCTGGGCACTAATTAATTGTCCATGTTGTTGGCCAAAGAAGGCTTCCTGGAGGACTTGGCACTTTAAAATAAGTCTTAAAGGATAAAGAAGAATTAGTCAATAAAAGCAGAGTGGATTGTAAAGTTTTTAAAGCCTTGGGGGAGGGGTAAGAGATTTGGGGGCTAATCAAGGAAAAAGGTGTGACGATGATGTGGCAGTAGCACATGCAAGCTTTATGAGCAACACTTTGCCAGGTACACATGCAGGGGAAGTCCCTCAAAGTAGGAGTCTGTCCAAGACTTTGGCACTAGTATTGCTACTCAGAAGGAGAGGAGGGCAAGAGAATTTGGTGGGAATGGGGACAGGAGAGGGAGCTCAGAGAGTTGGAGAGGGGACGTAACGTATCTAGATTAATATGGGCAATCTCTGAGTCAGAGAGCTCTGAGGGGCAAAGAGCAACTGCAACTTGGGATCGTTATGGCCTGGGGTTTATTTATTGCCAGAAGATGGGGGGTGAAGTTTGGGGGTAATGCAAAGTAAGCACGCTCTAAATAGCTAAAAATCTGCTTGTTTGGTTGGGCTAATTTTAAAAATAAATAGATGTATAAAAGTTTTAGTTTGGCACTGGCCGGCTTTTGAGCTATCAGATCTCGGCCTGTCGTGAAGACGCAAACAATCTAGGAGCCAGTACACAGAGGCCATCTTTGGCTCATTTGTACAGCAGGCCCTCTAGGCTGTTTGGGCATTTCAGTAGCTGGAATTGTTGGTAGAGTGGAGCAGTGGCAACAGAGCAGGGCAAGGATTATATAAGAAAGCTTCGTGTGTTATTCTGAGAGGTTTGAACTCTAGGCTAAAAGCAATATGGGGGTCACTGAAGGAATTTAATAGTCCCTACCTATCTGCATTGTTTAAAAAGCACTGAAATATGTAGCTTGCGTTGAAAATACTATACTAGAGTCTCGCTACTCAAAATGTGGTCTATGGACCAGCAGGATTGGCACTACTTGTGGTAAATGCACTATATCAGATCTTACTCCAGTCCTGCATTTTGAACAAGATACCAGATGAATCTGGGCATGTTATATTTTGAGAGTCACTGACCTAGAGTAAATGGCCATAGATTTACTTCAAATACAGACTTATTTGAAAGTGGTTCTCTCTCACTAATTTTAGTTCCTTCAAAGTTATACATGGATACTATTTAAATGTTAGAGTAGATCTACAAGGCTTGTGATGAAAAACAGCAGTATCCCACCTATTCCTCCATTCTGGTTTCCCAAAGGCAATCAGTTTGTACTTTTTGGGGTTATTGGTTTATACCCAGAAATATAATGTTTGTACCTCTATTTTTTAACATTAAGCTTTATCTACTAATTTTTCACTGTACAAGATGAATATTTAGTACTCTTTCACCTCTACCCACATGAACAAAATTCTCTCTTGTCCTTTCAAATTATTATTTTTATTTAAATTAATATTCAGTATTTATGTTGAGATGGCTATGAAAATCTTATTTACAACTGTAGTTTAGTATGATTTAATTTTCTTTCTTGCATAACTTTTTCTTATTTCCTTGGAGCATTCTTTTTCCATGAATGATTATTCATTCATCTACTACTCTGTCTTAAGCATAAAATTCCTCAAACAAATTAGATCCTTCTGTCTCTGTCTCTATCTCTCTCTTAATCTCTCCTTGTTTAGAGTCAACTGACATGCTCTAAATGGATCCAATTGCTATCTAAACTCAATACACAGCCCTCATCCTGAAAAATCATCTCACAACCATCTTGGACACACCCTCCATTTGTGTCTTATGCTGGGTTTTGTTTCCTGAGTCCAGAATCTTCCTCTCTTTGTTTACTCCATTGTTTTGGTGGCCCTTATCATACTATAGATGCTTGAGAAATGAAATGTTTGAAACTTCATGTCTTTATTCTACCCTAACACTTGGTAGTTTAGTCTTCTACACTCCTCATAAGCTTTTAGAATCTTCTCTCTATCCTCACTCAAGTTCCCAGTCATGTGCTTTGCTGTGGCTCTATTTCATCTATATTATTGGATACTCAGTGGGGCCCTGTATTAGCGTCCTAGGTCTACCATAACAAAATACTGCAAAGTGGGGACCTTAAACAACAGGAATTTGTTGTTTCACAGTTCTGAAGCCTACTCGTGTGAGATTAAGATGTCAGCAGGGCTGCCAGGGAGAATATGTTTCATATCTCTCATCTAGCTTCTGGAGGTTTACTGGCAATTTTTGGCATTCCTTGGCTTGTAGATGATTCACCCAAAATTCTGTCTTCATCTTCAAATGGCCTTTTCTCTGTGTGCATCTATACCTGTGTCAAAATTTCCTGTTTGTAAGGACACCAGTCATAATGGATTAGGGCCCACCGTAATGAATCATCTTAACCTAATTATATCTGCAAAGACCCTATTTCCAAATAAGGTTACATTTTGAAGTACTAGGGGTTAGAACTTCAACATCTTTGGAGGGACACAATTCAACCCATAACAGCACCTTTGAATGAGAAATTCGTTCTTTTAGTTCTGAGAAATTTTCTTGAATTGTTTCTTTGAAAATTTTTCTACTATTTTTTGTTCTGTTTTCTCTGTAACATCTGTGTTTTAGATCATAGGACTTGTGTTATCTTATAATTATATTAACATTTTCCCTGTTTGTCATGTCTTTAAAGTCCGTATCTTCCAGTACTTTAATTTTTCATATTTTCCATCATATACTAGCTCACAATACTTCATCCATCCACACATTGTCTGCCTCTGTGTGTATAATTTTGAAGAGCTCTTTTTATTCGCTGAATACTGCTTATAGAATCCTGCTTTTGTTTCAAGATTTTGCTATGTTCTCCTTTCTCTCTGATGATATTAAAGATATGATTTGAAGTTTCCTTTACCCACCATTGCTTGTTTATTCACTTCCTTTTCATTTCTTTGTTTTGGTGTATTGTTTGCTGCTCCTTAACTGTCTTCTCACATCTATAAGTAGGGAATAAAAGACTGAATTGATGCATTATATGTGTATTCCAGGCTTCTCAATCGGAGCACTTCGATTTTGGATGGTCTGAGATATTCTGAGGGTTCAATGAGGAAAAGGAAGAAAGGTTTAATATTTCATTTAATTTCTCTGTTTTTGTGTCTCCAGATGCCAGCTATACATGGTGTTTGTTCTCTTGTGATAGCTAGTCTCTAAAAATGCTCCTATCCCCAATAAACTACATATCCTGGTATTCATATTTTTGTAGAGTCCACTCACCTTGGATCTGGACTGGCCTTGTGACTCTCTTCTAACCAATACAATATGGCAGAAGCGATGCTGCATAGACTCTTTGTGTCTTTCCCCTGAGCTTCTTGGAATGCTTGCTTTGGAAGAAACCAACCTCCATGGAAGAATTTCAACTAACCAGAGACTGCCCAGCTGTGATGAAGACAAACTAGCGACATGGAGAGCTGTGTGGAAAGAATAGCATCTGTTCATCCTCTAGCTGTTCTAGGCATCTCAGCTGAAGAGCCAGGCATGTGAGTGAAGATTCATCTTGGGCATACAACTCATTCAAGCCTTCAGAGACTCCATCCTAGCCACTATCTGGCTATAACTGCATTAGAGAACCCCAATGATAATTGCTCAACTCAACCCAGTCAGCCCACAGAATCATGAGGTATAATAAAAATTGGTGATATTATGCCAATACCTTTTGGAAAGTGGTTGGTTATATACTAATAGATTACAGAAACATCTCTCTATAATAGGACTTTCATTTTATTTCTATCCAAAGAATAAATCTTCAATTTTCTGTTGAGGCGGGGCAGAGGTAGTTGCCCAGATGTGCTGAGTAAGGGTGGGGACCTCAGAGTCTAACTGCTCCTTAAAATGACACTTGAATGGTACTCTGAATTTCGATCATATCGTTGCCCTCACAGGCATCAGTTTCTGATCATCTGAAAGTTCTGCAGTTATTTCATGTTACTGCGCAACTTCTACCACTGAAGCTTAGAATTTATCTTTCTCAAGTTTTCTAAGCAGTTACCCCATAGCCATCTGCTTTCTAGCTTCCAGAATTCAGTTTTGGTTATTCTCCTGTTCTTTTTTGTCTCTGGTTTTATGGCTTTTAAGGATTACTTTATTTTGGTGGAGTATCTTTAATCAAAAGTCCCTAGAAACCTTTTTTTTTTTTTTTTAAGGGTATTACTCATAGCAGAACAGTGTAAACAAAATAAATAGGGCTTTCAAACAGATGAAAACTAATTACTTTAAAAGAGGTAAATCTGAAGGCCCACTTTATAAAATCTGGGACATCAGCTTCAACTATTGGAATTCCCTGAAGGACCTTTTAAGCTTATACTCATACAAGACAGTATTCAGTCTTGTACAGGACATGCTTGAAAACACCCTGCCAGGGATTCTGAATAAATATTACTTGGACTTAGGATAAGATTTGAGAGGAATTTGATATGGCTCTTCCTTTTCCTGGAGCTGTCCAGCTACAGTGCAGTTCTTTAGTTCATATATACTTAATGTCACATTCAGAAATAATTTGCTACAATAATTCTGCTACAGCTTATTATGGAAGGGTATTTTTCTGTCATAAGCAACAAAAATAATAGTGCACAGCTTATTTCAAGATGAGTCATATTTTTTGAGAACATAACTATGTATTCTTTAAATTTTTAAATATATTATTTTGCTTGTAAAAAGCAATATGACTATCCATAAGTGGTTCACGAGAACAAGAAAACTTGGGGAGGCTATGAAAGACTGAATTAGGTAGCAAATAATTTAAGCTATTAGGATTTCTCTTTGATTTTTATGTCAAAAATATAGTTTTATTTTATTCAAGTCCTTAATATAATTTAATAAGGAACTCTCAGACAAATCTTTACTTGTAAATGTAGTGTAACATGACTATCATGAGGCTTTAATTTTGAGTTAATTATCATAATATGCTTGTAGCTTTCATAAAACCTTCTAGAATCTCTTGGGAATGAAAGTATTACATTCTGCTGCCCCCTGGCAGACATTTTGTTTACTGAATATTGTGAATTGCCCTAGGAAAATGAAAACAGGATAGAGGCTGCCCTCTCTGTACATCTCCACAGAAGACAGAATATTCTTTTTTGTCCTATGAACAAATATTATCACTGGAATAAAATTTGTTTGAATTAAGACTTTACTGAAGCAGAACTGGCTCATCTAAATTCTTAGCCTCACTTTCTCCATAAGTGGGAATAGTTAATATTAAATGAATTCCAAAAGAGAATGAGAATTATAAATAGATAATAAAAGAGAAATACTCTCATCACTGTTTTAGGTACTTTGTCATAAATTCAGCCCATGAATCATAAAGCTAAATACAGGTAGCATTGAAATCCATGCATATTTTCAAAGGTTCCTGGGATGAAGAGTGCTTTCAAACCACAGCCATTAATTATTGCACACCCACTAGAAGAAAAGAGGAAACATGTTGAGCTGGTAGGGAGAGGTATAGATATCATCCCCTGCATCATATTGACTATGTTAAATTGATATTGGGGCATATGAGAAATAACGTGTGATCTGCACACCTCCCACATGAGAGTCAAGTCCACGTGATCAGAGATTTGTAGATGATTTACAAAATGAGAGCAAACTAAAATATAAAATATTGATATTTCCTATTTCCACTTGTTGTTTTTGAGTGCCTAGGAGTTGTTATAACTGGCATGTTTGTGGGGAATATTTATCAAGAAGTTAAGTGGGCAATAACCTAATTCTCCTTGTATTTCATTTTGTCAGGATGGTTCTAGAGCTGCAAGGTGAGGTAAGATTCAAGGATATTAGAGAGGTATCTGATTTGAATATCAGCCAGCGAGTACTATTAGCTGCTTTAGTCCAGATTTTTATTGATTTCTAGATAGGATAGAGTAATTTTACTCTAGGTTTTATTTGAGATGATTAGGTCCTCTTCCAAACTTATTGAATCAGAATCTCTAGGGATCAACCAGAGAAACTGCATTTTAACATCTTTAGATGATATTTAGGCGGTAATGAATCTCGGTGAAGCAATTGTTGTGACACTGAATGTTTTCAACTGTATTATCTCTTGGAACTTTGATGGTAAAGAATATGTCTGATATCATATTGTTGATTGTGGCAAATTTTCTAGATTCTTCTTATACCTCTTTGTACAAAATCCAGATATGAATCCCAAGTGAGTATACTCAATGTAAAATCTGCTTATGTTTAAAAAGTAATGTATGGAGAATTATCCCTCACTTTAACGAAAGCCTTCTCAGAGTTTCAGCTTGAGTTCTTATTCCAGGGCCAGCATTACTGGCCTTGACAGTCTTTTCATTTATGGAGTTCTATGAACTGCCCTTAGAGTAATGAAAATAGTTTAGAGGGATTGGCGCCAAAATTCTCAAATACTTCTTTTTGTGCAGCTACCCCTGAGTTAATGGATTTTTGCTTTCTTTCTCCATACAAACATAGATACACATACCCACTTATATTTATGATTTATATGTATTTTATATCTGTGTCAATGCTGGTCTGTTTGCCCTGGATTATGTGTTGTATTTTTGTTATTTAGATTCTTGGTTATTTGTTGTTATGTGTTATATATTTGTAATATGTATCTTGGAGAAGATTTATTGACTAAGGAGGCTAAACAAGATGATCTCTGAATGTCCATTCTTATTATCAGATATAGTGATTAAATGGTAACTTTCAATTCTTATGAGCTAGATTACTTCTAGTAATTCTATGGATTCTGAATAGGTAGTAAGGACTATCTTTACTAGATTTTTAAATTTTTTATTAATAGGTTTTATTCTGTTTTAGAAATTTCAGGTTTACAGAAAATTTGCACAGAAAGTACAGAGAGTTCCCATATGCCTCTCTTCGATACCCCCCCATAGTTTCCTCTGTTATTAGCATCTTGCAATAGTGTGTACATTTAGTATAATTAATGAACTAATATTGATACATTATTGCCAACCAAGGTCCATGGTTTACTTCAAGGTTCACTTTTTGTGTTATAAGGTTCTATAGGTTGTGACAAATGTATAATGCTATGCATTACCCCATTACAGTTTTCACTATTCTAAAAATCTCCTGTGCTCCACTTATTCAACCATCCCTTCCTTCTTCCTTCAAAACCTCAGGCAACCACTGATCTCTTTACTGCCTGTATAGATTTTCTTTTCCTAGAATGTCATAGTTAGAATCATACAGTGCTAGACTTTTGGACTGGCTTCTTTCACTTAGCATTGTGTATTTAAGATTCCTTCATGTCTTTTTATGGCTTGATAGCTCATCTCTTCTTATCTCCAAGTAATATTCCATTTTGGGGTCTCCTCAAATCTGCCCTTGGCCTCTTTGGTGAATGTTCCATATGAGCTTGAGAAGAATGTATATTCTGCTTTTGTTGGATGAAATATTCTATAAATGTCAATTTAAACCATTTGATTGATGGTATCAGTCTATGTATGCCTCTTTCTTTGAGTATTGTGTGTATACTTTAAACATAAATTTTTACTATTTTCATTTTCTTTTAGTAGTTGATTTTTATTAATTATGACTCTCATTTACCTTCACTTCATGTGATTTATTTTTGGTGGGTCAAACAACACCAGCAGCCCAGGTTACATAGTAACTCGGTGGCCTATAGTCAAACATTCCTGGAAGTTGGTTACAGTTCTTTCAGAGCCCCACACTCTGAGGGGCTTCACATTTGGTTTAATGCTCTATTATTGTTTCTGTCTTTAAATTTATAATTATTTTATCTGCAAATTTGTGATTGGTACATGAAGTTCAGAAGGGCAATGAAGCATGTCACAAACAGAGGAGATGTGAACAGTAAGCACATCTGCCTCTCCTTGCCTCTTCATTGCATATAGCCTTCACTTCAGTGTGCCCTGTAAGTACAGAATTTTGGCGGACTCAATGTGTGGAGCTTTACCAAAATTCAAAGGGTGTGCAAATTAAGCATGTTACACAGAATAAGCAGAGCCAATGATGGGCCAGAGAGGCAATGCTTTCCTTTGAAATAGGAGCTTGCTTCAAACGTAAAGAAGGCAATGACGTTCTAAAAATAAATTACCAAGGAGCCCTATCCTATTCTTTCTTACTTGTGTTATCTCTCATATTAGCCAACCACTTAAAAAGAAAATGATGACAGTGGGAAAGGGAAACATTGGGCAACATATGGTTTCTTTTTCTTTCAGTTCTTCCTTATTCGTCAGGAAGTCGAAGGTAGAGAATGTTGGTAGAATGTGTGTAGATCAAGAAGCAAAATAAAAAACAGGTGAGTTAGTTTTGTGCATCATCTCTAGCATTTTCGTAAGAACAAAATGCATATGCTTGTATTAGCTATAAATATGAATTGTGGAATTTCAGTGACTTAACATGAAAGTTAAATGCCCTTATATTTGCCTTTAAAATTGCTATTAAACAATATAAAGACAAATAATAAAATTTATGTTAATACTTTAAAATTTTAATTATTATTTAATCATAATAACAATAAGTAGCAAATATAAAACACCATGACAAGTTAAGAGAAACACCATGAAAGAAAGAAAAAGATTTCAAATTTTAGTACTTTTAACCACACCTTTTTTTTTTTTTTTTGCTTTTTGCACAAGGGCCCCACATTTTCATTTTTCATGGGGCCCTGAAAGTGACATAATCAGCCTTGAACTTTTGAAGAAAAAACATTTATTATAAAGAACAAAGGAGTTCATTGTACTGAAATGAAGATTTCCTTAAAAGATTTCCTGAAATTAATGACAACATGGCAACAGAGAAACAGTACAAGAAATTACAAAGAAAATGATAGATTTATTTGACAATTCAAATTTTAAAACTTTGGTACCTAAAGACAAATATTAAATTAATGAGAAATTGGTAAAATACTTGTAAAAATGACTGGTAAAGGATTAATAATTTTATAATGAGTTTTTCCAAATCAATATATAAAACATCCTAATAGATAATTTGCAGCATTTTTTATCAGACAATTCATAAAAGAAGAAATATAAAGTGTTAATCATGATAAGAAAAAATATAACTTCACTAATAAAATACTGAAAAAATTTTTAAGTGAGTTTGTTTTAAATACTAAGTTGACATTGGCTGATGTTCAATGAAATAATCATATACATCCATTGCTCATGAACAAATCCAACTTCGTAAAGACTCAATAAAAGCCTGGTTTGCCATGTATATTGGAAATTGTCAAAAAATTGTTATGCTTCGATCCAATAGTTAATTTTTAGGAATTTTATCAAAGGAAATCATGAGAGGTATGTTCAATATTTTTGTTTAAGGCTGCTGATTTTTATTTTTCATTATTATAAATAAGGTATGGTAGTAGTTTTAAAATATGTCTCCAAATTTTCAACTTCTCCCTCCGAAAAGGGGAAGCCCAATTCACCTCCCCTTGAGCGAGGGCAGGACTTAGTGCCTTGCTTCCAAGTAGAATATGGTAGAAGTGATGGGTGTGTGACTGGATTATAAAATGTATCTGTTTCATTC
>NW_006442107.1:15221323-15268985 GCF_000325575.1 Pteropus alecto
TTGCTCTGGGGAAGCAAATAAGCAGCCCTATAGAGAGGCTCAATTGGCAAAGAACTAGTATCCTGCCAAGAGCCATGTGGGTGAGCTATCTGAGAAGGGAATCCTCCAGCTCAACAGGTCCTCCAGCAGATTAAATGTGACTTGAAATGTCAATAGTGGATAAAAATGCTGTCTAAAATCTTTGGCAGGATCTTATAGAGGAATAATAGAGAAGATTATTATAATGTTGGAGAAAACTTTGCCATCTTCTATGAGAGAAAATTCTTTTCTATTGAGAAGCATCTTTTGATTTGCTACTGAGCCTAAGAAGAGACTGAACTTTTGACTACAGGCCACGAAGTTTCCATGTAACCTGAGCTTCTGGTTTGACCCATCGAGCTATAAATTGGGGCACACACAGCAGCATTCTGTTATCAAATGGAAGGGGTATATACTAAATTCAGCTCAAGTAGTTCTGAAGGCACAAGTCACATGAGGAAGTGGCCCAGTGTGCCTCTACTACATTGCCTTCTTTTTCTTAACCCCTCAACCTATGGTCTCTGAGAATTCTCTATGACCAATTGACTGTGGAAAAATAAATTGGGCCTGGTTTTACAAATGTTTCTGCAAAGCATACAGACTCTACATAAAGGTGAATAGTTGCACCATGAAAGGACCACTCTGGAATGTCCCTGAAAGACTGTGATAAAGAGCAGAAATTCAAATTGCTCATTTTTCTTAAAAGGCAAGATGATATGTTATTGGTTTCTGGACTGTGGCTAAAGGGTTGGCTGGATAGTTAGGGACTTGGAAAGACTACAATTAGAAAATTGGTGACAAGAAAGTCTGGGGAAGAGGTATATGAACAGACCTGTTTGAATGGACACCCAGTGTGAAGATATTTGTGTTCCATGTGAATGCTCACCAAAGAGTGATCCCAGCACAAGCGGATTTTAATAATCAGGAAGACAAGATAATGTGTTTCGTGAATGTCAGTGGGCCTCCTTCCCTAGCCACTCCTGTCACTTACCATTGAGCTAAGGGGAAAAAAGTCTATGGGTGGCAAGAAGGGAGATTATGCATGGGCTCAGCAACATGAACTTTTACTCACTAAGGCCAACCTGGCTACAGCCATTGCTGAGTACGCAAACTGCCTTCCAAATCTCCTCGCCTGTTGGCAGTGCTTCTGCCAAAACTACCATTCATGGACTGATAGAATTCTCTATCTGTTATCATGGCTTTTGTACAGCATTGCTTATGACCAAGGAAATCCATTCACAGAAGATGAAATGTGGCAGTGGGCTCTGGCTCATGGAATTCACTGTTATTACCATTTCATCATTGCCCTAAAACAACTGATTTGTTAGAATGGTGGAATGACCTTTTAAGGATTTAGTTATGGCACTAGCTAGGGTGCAACATCTTGTGGGGCTGGGGCAGTGCCCCAGGATATGGCATATGCTCTAAATCAGCATCCAGTATATGGTACTATTTCACTCATATCCAAGATTCCCATAGCCAAGGTCCAGAAATCATGGGATAGAACTTTGGGCTCTGCTTACTACAGTTTATAATTCCAAAGGGAGGAGTGCTTCCACTAGGGGATATACTCCATTGAATTGGAAATTGAGAATATCTGACCACTTTGGGCATCTTGTCATTGAACCAATAGGCAAAAAAAGGGAATTACTGTACTGGGTGGGGTAAATTTTTTTGACTCTCAAGAGGAAGTGGGTTGCTTCTATACAATGAGAGTCAAGAGGAGTATGTCTGGAATGCAAGAATCCCTGAACCCTGACCTTTTTCTTCCTTTTTAATTTGAATGCAGCTTGCTCTTGTGAAGATAGTTGCTTATGTATTCTGCTTTGTTTTTTTTCTTCTGTTTTTCTTTAACCACTTATTACATGCACAATTTGCTGAGTATAAAACTTACATTCATTTATTTTGCAATCATTGAATGAATAAGGAACAGGGAATTTATAGTCAGAACTTACCTAGCACAGTAAAATGAATCAGGATCGTTTTCCTAAAATCCCAGTTTCTTAATTCTCCCTTATAACTAGCAAAATGTTTCCAGAGTAATAAGATAAAATGATCCATATGTAGTCACTCCTTACCATGGTGGTTTTAATTCTGTACACATTCTTCCACATTTTCGATCCTTTCTTGTTGCCCTCAATGCTCCTTTCCTTTATCTTTACCTTAGCAATGTGGTTTCTGAACAAATTGCTTCAGGCTTTTAAAGGGAATAGACAAGACTGCTTTTTGTCTTGATTAACTTTGGGGATTTATGAGGGAGGCTGCTCACAAAGTGTGGGCAGAAATCAACCGCTACCCGTATGTTGCTGGCACTGATACCATGTAAAAGCTATGGAGTAAGTCTGCACAATCAAGCTTGCATAACTATCAAGAACATTTCATTTGAAGCTTGAATATTTGCTTTATGTCCTTTTACATTTTTCTTTTCAATTATTTAACTTCCAAAGGAGTTACACTATCTTTCACTGTCTTGGAAAATATTTTAAAACAATATAAAAATAGGAAGAATTAAATGGATATGGAGAGAATGAGTTAGAAATTTTGAATCCAATTCAGTTTTAGAAAACTCATAATATAGATCAACCTAGTTTAGTTGGTAACTAAGTTATAAGGAAATAAACACCATTTATATGTGGGCGGAAATGTTGATAGAGCTTTTATTGACTTCAGTCTTAAGCATGAATTGTATTCTGTTATTTATACCTAGCATATCTCTTAAAGGTATTTCAAGGAAAAAGTCTGACTCAAGCCCTATAGGTCAAATATTTCTATTCCTATTTTGAAGAGGAGAGACTACTGAAGTTCAGAGAGCTAAAATGGAAGGCCCATAAGTCATATATGTGATGGGATGGGACTTAGAATCCAAATTTTTTTCACCCGTGCCCATGCTTGTGATAGTTAGTCACATTAACACCCAGGGCATGTGGGTAAAATGCTTTTCTTTAATAGCTGGCCTTTGATTGTTTCCTATGTTCTCACAGTCTGAGTGATTACTGGCACATCTACCACTTCAGAACATGCAACACATAGTGACTGTGGACATTCGAGTGGGGATAGATGATGGGGAAACCAGCTGAGAAATGGATGATGCCCAAAGAAGAGGAGTTGTCCATTCTAATGCACAGGTAATTGTAGAGACAAATTTCTATTCTCTTAAGAGAAAGCAACGTAGTAGCTTCAGAATTCAGTATGTCAGAACTAGTTTCTAAAAGATGTAAGCCATTCTCAGGTCCTTAGTTGTACCTGAATTTACTATCTGTGTAGTTTTGGCATGAGAGGCTGCTTTCTTTGAAATCTACAATACTGTTAATAAATAAGTAAATAAACTTTACTAATATTCTAGATTTTATTTAATTAGAAAATATTGATTAGTTTATATTACGAGAAATTTGGCAATATAACATATAACCAAATCATTTTTAAATAAACGATTAAATAAAGAAACACAATTTAAGTAGCAATCTCATTTTTTGGACCTCTTTAAGAACAGCCGTATAGCAAGCATAGAGAGAGTCAATATAAAATAGCAGCTCAGGAACTGAGATTCAAGAGTCAAATAGATAATGATTTGAATGTAGTCTTCACCACATGACACCTGTGTGACCTTGGGTAAGTTATTCATCTCTTTGAGCTTTATTTTCCTCATGTATAAAATGGGAATAATAACTGCAACTGCCTACGAAGGTTGATGTGAAGGTTAAATGACAGTTCACATTAAATATAAACTTTTAGTACTTTATATTTACTTTTTGTGGCTAATGGAACAAACTGCTGGTCAGAATTAGGAATATATTTATTCTCTTTGTGACCACAAAAACAAGATCAGATACTATGAATGTGTATATATCACAGAGAGTGGAAGTGACTAGATGGTTGGCTTGATTCATGTTTGAGACTTTGCAGGGCACGTGAATCCAAACAAGAAGGAAGGGATTGAGAAGGATGGTGAAGAAGTGATTAATATAATGTGCCTAGTGGACTAGACTGAATGTGGAAGGAAGTGAAACTCTTAACAGGATGAAATATGGGAGAAATTGGTGAAGCTCAAAGGTTGGATCAGACTCTAAGTAGAGATTGGAAGTATAACAAGAGATTACATGGGGCTGGTTGAACTTTGGTGCGTACGCATTCTGAGCTGGAGCAGCTGTTGATAACAACAAAGCCCAAGTTGCGGTCATGAGGGAATAATTGGAATTAATTCTAAAGGTTAAAGAACTATAAAGCCAGGGTGCTGGAAGGGGTGTTTACATGTTCCCAGAAGTCCTCAGAATGATGGCAGAAGATGGCTTGGAAAATGAAGGTGGATAACTAATATTAATGAGTAAGGGTAAAGGGTGCAGTAGTCTCAGATCTCCATGGAAGGAAGGATTGCTGCAGAAAGTTCCTTCAGCATTTAGTAACTAAAAGACAAGTGACATCCCCTGTCCTGAGGCATTTGAGATTTCTGAAAGAAAATCTACACTTGAAAGCACTCAAAGGAAAGCAATATTTGGAGGGAGAAACCAAATTTAAGATAAGACTAGGAGGTGAGGATTGTGGAGGGTAATGATTCTCAACTGACTAAATTAGAATCACCCCCGGGGCATATAAAAATCACCCATGTCTGAGCACTTAGCAAAACCAACTGAATCTAATTCTCTCCGATTAGCATTGTCAACTATTTTACAAAAGTTCAAAATTACTACTTAACGGGATGTTTAGGTGAGAAGTTGCTTAGGTCAAGAATGATTCAGCTGGGAAAGGGAGCAATGACTTAAGAAACTGGCATTTAAGGCTGTAATAGGGATGAGAAACATAGAATTAACTGTTCTCTGGACATGGAATGAGACTCTAAGTACCTCATGCATTTTAACTGTCTCTACACAGCTTCCTGGGGGCTTTCATTACTCCCACAGGTGGAAATTGTGTGGGCAGGAAGTGAGGAAGGCTGAACAGCTGCTGTGGTGAAATGCTTGGGATGAAAGGTCAGAAACAATTTATTTACTTTTATTTCCTTCATGTTCTCATTTTCTTTTTTCCTCTCTCCTTTTTCTCTCTCTAAAGCCCAGAGGTCAGTGGAACTTCACTGCCCCTGTGAAATATAAGTAACTTACTTAGCTATGGTGATTGCTGATGGTGGATCCTGCATCTGCTTGCACTATTGCCTTTTCTCTCTTTACTCAGAGACAAAGCCCAGCCCCTTCACCGGTTTTCTCAGAATTTCTTCTCACATAGCACTGATCCAGGGTTCTGAAGCAATAGCATTTGCATTTAAAGGTGACCGGGATGGTAGTGTATAGCACTCCCAGCAGGAGATGCTTCAAGGAACTCTCTACTTCCAGAACCATGACATATGCCAAACTAGGAGATAAACAATGTCAGGTGGCTCCTGGGTCATCTAAAATCCTTCGTTCAGAGTCCTAGGTACCCACACCTTTCTCTTTGCCAGTACTTTACCGAGCTTTTTCATTTATATAGCTGCATGTATCTAGTTCACCTCTCTAAAAATCTACCTTGGCCATAAAATTCTTATGCCCTGAATAATCATTTTTAAAAAGCTAGGTCTTTTTTCTTAACACATAGAATATATTAATTTTAATTTTTCCTCCTAGAGCTATTTTATTCTGAATAAAGCCTAATAAATACAAGGGTCAAAGTGCCCATACAGCTGTATCTTTCTGATAATGATCAAGGCCCTACACTAGAAGCCAAATTGAGAACATGGATTCTGATCAGGCTCCTAGGATTGTTTTGGGAAGTCTTTAGATCAATAGTGGTGAACATGCTTATGCTGGGACTTTATTTTTCAAGGATTTGTCCTCTGGAGGCTGAATCATATACCTTCAATAAAACCAATTCTCCAAATCCAAATTGGTGTTTTAAATTCTATCATAAACAAATATTGCTCCCAAATTATATTTAATAGTTCTGCATGATGGTTTGTAGCAGAAGACTCTTTGGTTAGAACACATGCATGGAGGCTATGTTCAGTGTGCTCAGAAATTTTATATGTAGAGCTGGTTATCCTCCAAATCACTACATGCCCCTTGTCATGTTCTCAGGACTTCCCTCACTGTACCTCATCCCCCTTTCCCACCTACACTGGGAGTTCCCTGGGCATACAGATCAAAGTAATACCAGGCCCCTTAAAATGACCTTGGAGATGCCTCTCCATCTTCTATCCCAGATTCTTCTTTTTCTAGGAGGGATTGAATAATCTAGTCAACAAATATTTATTGAACAATTGTGTGCTAAGTCCTGGGAAACCAGTGGTTAAAAAAAAAGGACAAATTCCTGCCCTTATACTGCTTATGTTTTAGTGAGAGAAGTTAGACAATAAACAAAATACTTAAGGAGAAATACAGATGCTATTACATGGTGATAAGCTTTGGGGAAAAATAAAGCAGGGAAAGGGATGAAGACTTTTGATGTGATATTTTTTAAGATACAATTTAAATTAGGGTGGTTAGGAAAGCCCTTACTGAGAAGGAGGCATCTAAGAAAGATCTCAGAAGACGAGAGAGCAAGCCAGGTGCACATCTGGAGGAAGAACATTTTTGTCACGAAGACCAACAGGTGCAAAGGCTCTGAGTTGAGAGAATTTCTTGTATATGTGAGGAACAGCAATAAAGTCAATATGTCTACCACGACATGAAAAATGGGGAAATATAAGGAGATGAAGTCAGAGATGTAGCTGGACCAGATTGGGGAGGGCATAGGGGATCCGAGGGGAATTAGATCATAAGGGACCTTGTAGGTGATTGTAAGACACTCTGAATGAAGGGAGGATATGGTATAGAGGAGCGACACTATCTGAGTGAAAGTCATCAGGCTGCTGGGTTGAGAATTGCTTGCAGGAGAAGTTAAGACAGAGTAGTGAGATCAGTTAGAAGCTGACTGCAATAATCCAGAGGAGAGATTTTGGTGTATTGGGCTCTGTGGTAGCAGTCGGGGTGGTAAGCATTGATCAGATTAGATATATAGTTTGAATGTAGCTTTGTGAGATGTGTCAGATGTTGGGTATGAGACAAAGAGGAATCAAAGATGTCTTCAAAGGTTTTGGTTTACAGCTGGAGGAATAGAATTGTCTGGGACCAAAAAGTACAAAACTGAAGGTGGAATAAGTTTGTGGGATGATGAAGAGCTCAGTTTTAAACATATGTTGAGTGTGAGATGTATTTGACATCCAAGTAAATATCTTGAGTAGGCAATTGGATTTATGAGTCTGGAGTTTAAGGAAGAGGTATGAACTGAGGATAAAAATTTAGAAACTTTCATGTACATTTTACTTAATGCCATGAAACTGGATGACATCGTGGGGGTGGATGTAGATAGAAAAGGCATGACTGATAGTTCAGTAGGTAAATTCATCTCCTTAAAAGTAAACAACATCTCTACCCAGAAGGGTATGGATTTACTCTAGAACCCCCGAAACTCATCAGAATAAACTAATCTGACCTCAGAATCTTTCTCATAGTCCTGTGGGAATGGTGAGTCACCAATAGATCTGTCATTGTGGAGATGCATCAAACACAGATCTATCCTCAGATATGTCCTCCCCCTCCTCCAGTGTGAGGCCAGAGATATACATGCATGTCCAACTAGAGTCCCAAGGGTACTACTTGTGATTTTTGTGATGTTGTTTGGATAAAAAGAGTATCTAAGAACAAGTAAGGGCAGTCTAAATCCATAGAGAGGAAAACATTTTTCCAACACAGACTGAGTGTTTGTAGAGACTTAATTTATATGACTCCAGAATATTTATTGTCTCAGACTAAAAGAATTACATTTGGATTATACTACATTGAAGAGGCTTCCTCAAGAAAAATGTGTCTTGATTGCTTTATCTTTGCAAAACTTAAAGGCCCATTTGGTGGTTTCCCAACAAAATAAGACAATTTCTCCCATAGATATATTTAAGATATTCTTAGGAGATGGAAGTTTGCAAGTTGTTTAGACTATTCCAGTTTCTTAGAGTCCCATTATGTCAATTTATATACATGTGAATAAATAAATAAATACATACAAACGCACTCATATACTTCTAAGAAGTATTTGAGGCACCTAATTAGAATTAAGACACTTTAGAAAGAGAGTAACCTTTAAGTTGCACCCTTGGGTAGTGATAGATAAATAACATTAGATTTATGTAAAACTTCTCTTATTTTATATCTTCTCTATAAAAATTTCTCTTGGGTAAATCTAGTAAGGAAAGATTTTGAAAATTTTTATTATCAGTAAAATATTTAAATTTAAAAATAGGATAATTAGGAGTGGGTAATAGTCGCACAAACTTGATAAGCAGCTAAAATTCTTAGGATACTTTTAAAGCAATTATACAAATAGCACATGTTGGGAATCTAAATTAAGAGCACCATAGAAAGAGGTCTATCGGTCACTTCAGAAAGCACATTAAATATGAGTCAGTACAGCGATTTTGTTCTGGAAAAGGTAATTATGGCATTGAAATGCTAAATGAGAATTCAGAATGTAAGAAACACTTGGCACCTTTCCCATTCTATACTCAAAATTGTCAAAACCTCTACATGCTCGATTCTGCTTCTGTAATTAAATATAGCAGTGTACATGGAAAATATTCAAAGGATGCCAATATGAGACAATGCAAACAATAAGGAAGTTAACAAATTGATATTATTTATCTGAGGGAAGACATGACATAAGAGGTATGATATAGTCATCAATTTGCTGCAAAAGAAAGTCTTTTGTCAAAGTAAAAACACATTATAATAGGAAAGAACACTGAATTTCAGAGCCAAACAACCATGGAATGAAATCCTGGCTCTACTATAATTTTTATGACTTTGGGGAAGTAGCTTAACATCTCCTAATTTCTTCAGCTCTATATAGGGATAAAATATAGCCCTTCGTGAGTTATTATAAGGATTAGATTAAATTATATAATGTAAATAAAATACCTAGCAAAATGTCTGGTAGAGAGCAATAATAGAAATGACATTGATAAATTAATAAAGCCTGCTGGTGGCATTCACATTCATTCTGGCAGTACTGGACAGTGGTTAAGAACATGATTTCTGAAGCTGAATTTTCTGGGTTCATATTCTAGCTATACTACCTAGCTGTGGGGTGTGGGCTAGTTATTTAAATTCTCTCATTTTTGTCATTTGTTAACTCAGGATTGTCTATATGGATTTTGTGAGGATTATGTTAGTTAACATGTGTAAAATATTTAGAATAGTTCCAGAGACTATTCTTTTCTACCTCTTCTCTTCCTTTC
Source organism: Pteropus alecto (assembly GCF_000325575.1). Taxonomy (NCBI): domain Eukaryota; kingdom Metazoa; phylum Chordata; class Mammalia; order Chiroptera; family Pteropodidae; genus Pteropus; species Pteropus alecto. The sequence goes on from NW_006442107.1 coordinate 15,230,577, forward strand.
CTCCTTCTCCTCCCCCTCCTTCTTATAAGTGGTATAGTTTGAGAGCAATACTTTTAATATTTCTGATAGGTTGTAAATATGGATATTGAATCACTGAACAAATGCATCAGTACAGGTCTAATTTGGCTACTCCTCCTTACTTCCCTTCCATTCTATATGGCAATCCCAAGAGCACGTCCTAATGAACTTTCTGCATACTCTACCTAGAGTCTACTTTCTGGGGAACACAACACATGACAGTTATTGCTGTTGTCCTCCTACCACTAATGACATCTTCACAGCAACAATAATAATAACTAATATTTGAGGATTTATTATGTGCTGACCACTGTACTAAATACTTCATGTTTATTATCTAATGCAACTTTATATATAATCTCTACTTTATATATGTGGCTACTGTGGCTCAGAGAGGTTAAGAAAATTTCCTTGGTCACCCAGCTATGAAATGGAGCCAGGATTCGAAATCATGTAGTTTAGCTCCAAAGATGGCACACTTTACTATACTATGTTGTCATTTAGTAGGTGCTCAATAAATATTTATAGAACATGTTGAGGTGATTTGGAATTGTCATTGAGTTATTTTAATAATCCTCTCATCATGATAAATTCCTACCCTGAATGGACCCATTATTGTTGATAATAAATGCAAACTGGGTGAATGGGTAGTAAAAATGGGAAGAGAGGCAGAGAAATGTCAGGTCAAGACATTTCTCTAAGGGAATGTTTTGCTCAGAATATAGATGTGTTAAGGAATGTTGAATGCACAATACACACATAAAAATATACTCGATGTCACAAGTAATTGAGGTTTTAATGGATCAGATTCGCACGATTTGTGAGGAACTGATAATGTCAATGTTGGCAAAGATGCGGGAAACTGAGCACCATCATAGGCTGCTGATTAAAGCTGTAATCAGTACTTTGGAGAATAATATGACACTATCTGGTAAATTTGAAAAATGTATATAACTTACAACTTTGCAGTTAAACTCATATACCTATAGAAATTTTTGTACTGGTGCATGAAGAGGGAAATACACTGATGCTCCAGCAGAATTTTGTGTGTGTGTGAATGCAACAATTTTTTAAAAGTTCAAATGTCTACCAATAAGGGAATAGAAGATCTATTGTGGTGGTGTATTTATATGACAGAATGTTCAGATAGTATTTAAGATGAATTAATTCAATACACATGCATGAACATGGCTAGATCTTGAAAATATAATGTTGAAAGAAAAAAGTGAGTTTCAGAATGTTAAATATGGTAGATCATTAATGTAAATTTAAAAAATAATCAACATGTATATTGCTAATGGATACAGATGTGGGGTGGAAGTAGAAAATTATAAACTGTTTATATAGCAAATCTGTGACAGTGTTTAACTTGTTGGAGAAGGAGAGATGGTATGTAGAACAGAACTGGTGAGAGAAATAGAGGAAACTTAACATTTCCTCTAAAATTTTATTTCTCAAAATAAACTGACGATAACAAAAAAGATCTGAGGCAAATATAAAAATAAATCAACATATTCGGGACAATGTGTTTTTACTTTTACACTTTGCTCTTTTATTTATGCTTTTCGAAATGCTTAAGAGTAAAAATAACAGTAAAAGAGAGAACATGCGTAATTTTAATAATGAATTACTTTGTGAGGTGAAATCTTAATCTAAATGTAACTATTTAAATAGAATCTAGATATGTCGGTTGTTTCTAGGTGGGCTTTGAAGTGTAAATGTATTTTATACTGAAAACCAGAACATTTTTTCTTTCTTTAAAAAAGGAGTCTTTGTCTTATAAGGGGTGATTTAGGAGTGGCCTTTTCCGTGTATTTAGGGGTAGCCTTTTCTGTATGGAGAGAATGGAATGGATCAGTAGTTCTTAAACCTGGGTGGGGAGTCCTTTGATATGCAAAAGTGGGAGCCACACCCCAGATTTAAGAACCTTATTCTCAGGGGGTTGAGCCCAGAGATTTGTTCCTTTTATTTCTGTAGTCTCTGATAGCTCCCAAGGGAGTCTGATAATTAGCCTGGCTTAGAAATCTACCTCCAGATGTCCTCTCAGGTTCCCTTCCTCCTCATTATTTTTTAAAGAATTATTAGTTTGGTATAGGAGTGGAGTGGAGTTGTCTCTCAGAGACAAACTGGAAGAGGGCAATAGAAAAAGTTTCTAGTTTATAAAGTGGGCGTATCTTGTAACAATGACCCCACTAGGCATATTCCTCTTGACCTTATAAATCGATCCAGGCTTAAGGAGTTCCATTATGCTAAAACAAACAAACAAACAACAGATACTTTCAGTGTCCTTTTATTGCTTTGTGGTTGCTTAGTCATTTTTTTTCCTCTTAGTCTTCAAGAATGCTACAGAAAGCTGAATATCAGTAAGAGCGTTACAATTTCAGGTGCCAGAAAAATAAACATCATTGCAGTTCTATTTGTATGAAGCTCCTTGTCAGTACAAAAAGTAACTAGCAAGCACAGATCTTTGATTCTGAATTGCAGTGTTCTTTGTACTTCACTTGCAGGTGAATATAACCACCATTCATACCACAAAATAAAAACAGGATAATAATTTGTGCCTGGGAGGCATTTTCTTTTTGAGAGAGGCCTCACTATAAATCCTTCTGTGGATTATTGGAGGAGTTATATGTCTTACAGTGCTTCAGACTGTAAATATATGGGTCATAAAGGGAGTGTCTCCTGACAGACTTATCTGTATCTGCCTTATAGGGCTTTTCTGAGGGCTGGAAAGAGGGAAGACAGCAGAGAAAAAAACATAAGAGAAGCAGTTTCCTTGTAGATGCATTTTGCGTTCACCAGTTTAAAGACTATATCCTCAGAAGTGGCCTAAATTTATATTTCTAAACACTTTCAACATGAAAAGATAGAAGTAGCAGGTTGCTATTAAGGATGATTTGATGTTTTCTCTTACTTGTTTCCTCCAATCTGAACACGGAGTCTAATGTTTGCTCTGACTTTGTGCCTTTAGCCCATTCTGACCCACACACTTTCCACTTTGTCATCATGCAAGAAAAGGGAACTCTCGGAGACACCGTGTTCATGAAGTTTTGGTTGGACCGTTGTCATTCATTCTATTGTCCCCTGTCCTGCTTCTCTGTTAATTCAGCTCCTAACCTATGGCTTTCCTGTTAATAGCCTACTTAGCCCTGAGATCTAAATCTAGATTGAACTTTTCCAACTCTACACTTAAGTCTGCTCTTTGCTTCAGTTTTGCCCCCATTTGACCTTATCTGTTAGATTTCTGGATCCTACATACCAATCCAGTGTCATCTGTGCTCTTGTGATTGACCCCGGAAAAGGAGGAAGACACCCACCCTCACAGTGGTAAGGGCTGATGCTCCCTTGCCCAATTTTGGTCTGATGGTCTGAGTTTGCATCAGTCCTCCAGTCATATCTGACTCTATGTGGCTAGATGTTTAATATCAATGATTATTTTTATATAATTTTAATAATTTTTATTTCTATGATTAAAATTTTTCTTTTAGAAATATTCATTATGTGTTTATAGGGCCTCATATGCATTCTTATGATGCTGCCATTCTCAGAACATTTTTGAAGCACCCCATTTGGAATTGCCTTCTGAACACTTCTTGTACAATGAGAACTCAGCCAGTGTTTGTTGAATGAGCTAATTACCAATATGTACAAGAAAAAGTTGCTTTATAAGAATAATTTGTTAGAGTTAAAAGAGCATTTCCCAATTTTTATTTACTACCTTATTCATAATACATGTCACTAGATGTCTTTGGGACAAATGAGAAAAATAAACACTCCTTCACCCCAAGACAGAGGATTTATCACCATTGGAGATTGTTAAATTCAAGTGCCGCAGACTGGGAATGAATTTCCCAAATAGATAATTTGAACAAGTTGCAGTTAATGGAATTTCTAGAAGGAGTATATGGTCTCTTACAATGAATTTTTTAAAAAGGATTGTGTTCATTTAGTTGATATATTTGATGGTGATTTTTGAAGTCAGCGATAATATTTTATAGACACTGATTTTACATTGAGTTTCCCGAAAGAAGTGTAGTCTTAGGCCTTTGTTGACTACAGCATCATTTGATTTTACTTTATGGAAGCCATCTAAGTTAGAGAAAAGTTGCTCCCCACCAATCAAGAAGTCTCTAATCCCTGTAAAGCTACAACAAATAACATACTCAAAGAAAGTAGAAAACATTTTGCTTGCCTTATAACTTTCTGGTTTACATGTTTTAATGTCTTAGTTCCTCACATATTTTATTTATTTGGCCACCAACCTGGCCTGAGCACTTTCTCTTTCAGGCATTGCACTAGGAACTGGTCATATAGCAATAAATAAAGTAGTCTCTGTCTACAAGGAAGAAACAGTTGCTTTGGGAAGGATAGATATATAACCACATTTGCAAGCAGAGGTAGATACTCTTTAGTGTCTTGTCAAGAGTGCTCTAGAATTACAGAAATGATCTACTGATTAGGAGACTAAGATGGAATGATTACTTCATAAGAAAAGTGGTATTGATGTAAGTTGGAGGTCAGAAAGTTTTTTCTATAAGGAGACAAATAGTAAATATTTTAGGCTTTGTGGCCAGACAGTCTCTGTTCTAACTACTCAGTTTGACAGCTGTAGTATGGAAGCAGTCATAGATCATAGGCGACTGGCTGTGTTCTAATAAAACTTTATTTATAAAAACAGGCAGAGCAGCAGACCAGATTTGGTTCATGAACCATAGTTACTGACCCCTAACCTAGGTGATGAGCGATGAATAACATGAAGGTATTCCAGGTACAGAGAATAACATGATAAAAGATCAGAAGCAAGAATGTATATGTATCCCTGGGTAATAGCAACATGAAGATAGCTAGAAAAAAAAATTGCTGGGAATGAGCTGAATTAAGAGTGATGAAGGCTACGTTGTGAAATGCCTCATATGTGAATTTAAGGAGTTGGATTATACTCTGTGCAAAGTCACAAAATGAGCTTCTGTATTGTAAAACTGGTTATGAATCAACTTGTTCATCTTCAAAAGGAAGGGATGGGAAGTTTATTAGAAGAAAAAGCACAGGGTGAATATAAATTCTTATTTTTAACATTTTTAATCATTACCAATGGCTAGATTATTGGACACATTATAATCTTTTTTTTCTTCAATCGTGTACTGTTTTTCCTGCACAGCAATTACCAAGAACCTGACAAAGGCAGCATATACATATATCAATGATACATCCCCTCAGCTGATTCTCTTTTCAACCAACAAATTGTTTTTGCTGTTCACCTAGAAATAATAGGATATTTTTGAGGGAATTACTCCCTCTAATGACTTTTTTATAGAAATTAGAAAAAAAAGCTATTGTGGAGAACAGCATTTAGATGAAATGCTAAAATGAATCAACTACAGAGATGAAAAAATGCCCTGTAGCTTAGTAGATTTTATAGTATGACAATTTACCTTGAAAATTGTTTGAAAAATAATTCTTCAAGAAAAAAAAAATCTCAGAAATCAACTATTAAAAGCTGTAATACTAAGAGAAACTTGGAATCTTTTTCTGCTCAAAAATTAACCGAACCTAATAGCAACAGTTTGTAAAGAGATTTTAAAGCTATTTAATATTTGATAGCATATATATGATTAACTATTCCTTTTAATCTTAATATATTAATATTCATTATTTCAATAATTTAATAATCTTTAATGTTAATAATTATTTTATGTAATTTTAATAATTTTTACTTCCATGATTTTAATAATCTTTATTTCCACGGTTTTCTATGAGAATAATACCATGCAGACATCAGTGAGAGGAGAGATCACAGGAGAAGCAGAGCAGTTGTGGAGAGAGCTGTGGCTTCCTGGAAGCAACAGTCCGAAGGCCTACGAGTCTGGACTGTCTCTCTGGGGCCGGATGTACCAATTCTTTGATTCCAATGAAATAGAAATCACGAAATACCAAAAAACTTAGTCATGGAAGTCAAAGCTTCAGGGATTGCTGGGGGCTTGTGAATGAGTCTGTTCAGCTACAACTGGCCATTTTGGGGGCAGGAATGTTCTGACCTCCTTCATAATTTCATCCAGGTGATAAATTAAGTGGCCAAATGACACTTTATAACAATTTTTTTTTCTCTTTGGTTTGGGACACTGATCACAGTATTTTTCTCTAATCTATATATAGATTATATAATACCTAAAGAGTAGGCAGTCACAAGTCCTCAAAGAATGGGAGATTTGTTCTTTTGGGGGGGCGTGCAAAGAACATTTAAACAGTATAAATATCGAAGAAAAACTTTTACTAAGGGATCTTTGCACACTACATGAATCTCTTTCATCATGGGCAAGTTCTATCTTGGCAGGGGCACAAAGACATTAGCACAATTTACAGAAAAGCAACAGCAACAGTATTATTGATGCCTTAATCTTCTTACAAAAGGGAAAAGTCATTTCACTGAGGTGTCAAGAGGGCCTCAGGTCCTTTGTGGGAACTTTCTTGATTTTTCCCATTGGAATAGGGGAAAATTGAGACTTAGATCAACATGCAGCATTAAACCAAAACACAAATGTCTTCATGTCAGAAATGGCCCTCAAATATTGTCTTCTCTGGGAGGCTTATAATCAAGTGACAGGTGACATCAATGACTTTGATAATGAAACTGTAATTGAGGAGCCCACACTGGCAGAATGCCCATGAACCAGCAAACTTCCGACTGATCAGAAGAAGCTCTGTATCATTCAGCAATGAGATCAGTAAGTAGACATTGGATGTTATGGCACATATGCCACACCTTTGGTCTGTGGCAGCGTCCAGAGGTGGACTAGTCCTGGACACGGCACAAAGTATGTTTGTCATCTCCTGTTTATTTTTAACCTGTTACGTTGCTACTATTAGCCTAGTTTCCCTTTTGGGAACTATCCCTTCATTGCATGTAGTTTTGGCCAGTCTAAAAATCAAGATTCTTGGATAAAAGTTGATTGGATAATCAAGCAAAGTTAATCAAACATTCTCTTCTAGAATTTAAACGTAGAGCAGAGTGATAAAAGGACATGAAGCAATTGAAACTGACCACTATAATTGAGAAATGGGGTGACACTTTTTTATCTGCTCAACAATAACAACAAGCTACAACAAAACAAACCAAAAATCCACCATCATTAGTACCACCATCATTAGTAACGCTCAAGTATTAGCTGATAGCCATCAGGAATTTGCATAAATGTGGTTATTCCTGAACCAGAGCAAACACCATTATGTCCCATGATGGGTGCTAGTCATGTTCTTTTTGAAAATAATCAAGGCAATTAAATAAAATAACTTCACTTTAAAAATCACATCAATGATAAGTTTGTAGTATTAAATATAAAAGTGAGAGTCATTGTCACACCTTCTAGGAATGTGATGGTTAAAAAAAAAATCAAGCCCATCACTAAGCTTTGGAAGACACATAATCTTTAGCATTAAGTTTTCTGGCTTTTACTATGGTGTGTTTACTCATTCTTAAAAGTTTTCTTCTCTTGCAATACTCCCTCAGTCTGCAAGCCACTGTAAGTCTGTGTCAATCCATAAAGGCTCCACCACATGGTGGCACTCTGGTTGTGCCTTTAGTGAAATCGCTGGTGTTTTCTTTTTAGGAAAACGGTTGATCAAACATGAAATGAAAAAACAAAAATAAAAAACATCTACTCCTCAGCTTTCAATGGTCTTAGGAAAAAAATGGTCTCTTTAGTATTTTTTCTATATCCTCCCTATAACATTCTCCTGTTTTAGAGGCCTCCAGGTGCCCTTGACTTTGACTCATGCAGTTTAGTTTCACTCACCGACCCAAAAGTGAAGACTGGAAACTGCATGATTCTGAACAATAAGAGGCTGATTTAAAGATACTCTTAATTCTTTCTTGTGACTTTGCTGTCCTTGCCTGTTCAGAGCCCCTGTCATCCTCTTCATAAATGAATCACTGGGGAATTTCCAGCACACCCCAGCTTCCTGACCAACAGCTTGCTGACTCCTAACCAATCTAAAATAAAGGATGGAATCCTGGGATGAAGTCATTCCCATTTAAACTTCAAATCTGCACAAAGCACAGAGGTCCTAGGGTAGAGAATGCTGTGGGATAGAAGTGCCTTTGCCTCTGGGGAGCCTGTGTGTTCTCCTAAGAGAAAGTTGCCTTAAGGCAGAGGCAGGTCCAGTTAAGTATACCTGGAGAAAGGCTGACTTAGTGATTTCTGATAGATAACTTAAAGAAGGCAGAGTAACATTTCAGCTGAGCCACATAAAGAGGAAATTATAAATTGATCAAAAAGTATTCTTTGATAAAAGAAAAGTCTATTAAATTTTCTCTAGTTGTGGAAGTGTGTTATATTTCTATTGCTGGTAATAAATTTCCATGAACTGAGTGGCTTAAAAAGCACTCATTTATTAGTTCACAGTTCTATAGGGCAGCAGTTCGGGCATGGTGTGGCTGGGTTCTGTGCTCAGATTATCACAAGGTCGAAATCAACCTGCTGACTGGAGTGAGTTCTCTTCTGGAGGGTCTAGGGCAGGTGGAGGGGGCGGGGGGCAGCGGGGAATCTGTTTTCCAGGCTCAGCAGTTGTGGCATGATTCATTTCCTTGTGGTTGGACGACTGAGGTCACATTTACCTATTAGCTGTCAGCCAGGGGCCCACTCTCAGCTCCTTGCCATGCAGCCCCCAAAGGCAATTAACCACATGATGTTTGCATCTTTCAGGCTATGCAGAACCTGTCTTTCTGACATCTTCCTTTAATATCAGCCAGAGACAAAAATCTCTTCGCTTTTAAAGGGCTCTTGTGGCTGATTAAGTCTCACCCACCCAGATAATCTCCCTTTCCTAAGATTAACTGATATGGGTCCTTAATTACATCTGCAAAATGTTTCCATATTAGCACTTAGAGAGTTTTTGATTGGATATCTGGGAGAAGGTGTGTGTACACCAAGGATTGGCACACTATTTCAAAATAGTTGCTTCCTTTAACTCCATTTCTTCACCCTGGTTCTGCTATCAGCATTGCTGCAAGACTTGGAGGATGCCCCCTAGTATACTCTGCTGTAGGAAGAGTTATGGTCTTAATCCTTATCACCCTCCTGGGTTGAGTCAGAGGATATAAAAGAGCTGGAAAAGTCATCGAAAGTGGAGTCCAGTCTATCTGAGACCAGGAGAGGTAAAGTCAGAAACAACTCAGGGTCACACAGAGGCTGGTCTATCTGGCTCTAGCCAAAGCCTTCTCATTCCCAGTCTAGTCTCTAGCTTCTTCCAACCAGCCAGTGCTGCTCCATGGTGGGCTTTTCAATGAGGAAATGAGGAAAATCAGAACAATTCAGTACATTTATAATAATACTAAATTTTTTTTATTTAAATAACTGTTAGATTATACTGCCTATTTATATTTGTGTGTGTGTGTGTGTGTGTGTGTGTGTGTGTGTGTGTGTGTGTGTGTGCTGCTGAGGGATGAGCTAGTTGAAGTATAGAGAAATGATTTGTATGGTTATTCCTTTTTTTTTTTTTTAGCCATGAATACAGTATAGGTTTTTGATTTCTAGATCAGGACATAAATATGACATCATGCTCTTTAAAGTGTGGGAGGAGATCTTTTAAAAGAAGAAAAAAAAAGAAGAAAAAAGAAAACCACATTCAAAATGAAAATATTATGATACAACTATTTTGAGTGCTTAGTCTGCTTTTGAGTCATTATTTGCTTATATTGTTTAAAAAGTGCATTACCTTTATACTCTTCAAATTATTTTACACTGCCCCCTCCTTTATACTACATACCCTCTAGTGGTGAAGAAATTTAGCCTTAAAAGAGTCAGTTATCATTATTATTGTCATTAATATTATCGATATTCCTGTGACTGTCAGGATGAAGCCACAAAACCCCTGAATTTCTAATCTATCTATTACCCTAGTTTCTAACATGTTTGGAATATATTATGGGCATAGTTATTTTTCCTACTGGGTGGGTAAGTGTATTTGTAGGGATTATTAAGAATTAATAGGATAAAGAAAATGGATAAATATATAAAAACTATCATTTAGTGACTTCTATTATGTGCCACCAAGTACTCTGACACAGTTTCTCTAATTCACTCATCAACCTGCAAGGTAGATATACAATCCTCTTCACTCCACATGTGGATAACAATTTTCAGAGAGATTAATAACCTGGCCACAGTTAGAAATCTAGGAAATGGCAGAGCTGTATTTCGATCTCAGGACTCTGTACTTCAGGTTCATTCTGCTACAGCGTGTGTGACCATCAACCAGCCACTTCTGTGCATGTGTATGTCTCTTTATCACTGCATAAGAATAATGATTTTATTCAGAGAGGAGAGCTTATACTGCAGCCTAGAAGCCCTAGACCTGGAATAGTGAATGGGGTCTAGACCTGACACTGTCAGTTACTGTGATGGACGTGGTCCAGTTACTTTGTTCAGTTCTCTGAGCCTCAGTTCTTTGTCTGTAAAACGAAGTAATTGGATAAAGTGATTCCTGATGGTGGCTATTCACCTTAGTCTGGCTCCCTTACACTTAGGTTAACTTGTCTTACTTTTTTCTTTATTTAATCACCTCTTCCCTTCTACCCTTCCTTTCTCATTCTATTTATTTCCATGGCTGTTACAATTGCCCCAGTTAATATCAACATTACCGTGGCAACTACCAATGTGACTGCTGCTGTCATATTTACTGCTGTAGCAACTGCCTCCAATGTCATTATTAATTTCCATTGCACACATTCTCCTATTTGAATTTAAAAATCTCTATGAAACAGTTATTATTATCTTCATGTTACAACTGAGAATGAATATGTTTGGAGAAGTTTTTAAAACTTACTAGACTACATTACTAATCAGTGGTAGGTATAGAATTTAAAACTGTCTTCAAAGCCCCAGATCTTTATCATAACTACCAACATGGCATTTATTAGATTCTCCTTATCCAGTGTTTGCTGTAGTAGAAAAATAATCTTTTATACCTGGCTTAACAAAGATAAAATGGACTTTCCAGGAATATGTACTATGTTTTCCCTGTAGTTTTTACGTTCCCTGGCACATAGGCACATATTCCTGTGAGTGCATATACTTGGATTTGAGAAACTGAGGGGGAAAATATCTAATGCTAGGATTTTGTTTATTCGGCAGATCTTTACTGAATTCTGTTCTGTGACAGGCACTGTGCTAGGCACTGCAGATGCAAAGATGAATAAGACACAATGCCTGCCCAGGGCAATGAGAAAAGCAACTTAGTTTTCTAGTAGCTGCTCCATTGGCTTTCCAGGTTCAAGGGCCAAGAGGCAGGTTACCACTTAGTAATTTTCTGAGAAGGAAGCCTCTAAGGACTCTGTGTCACCTTCCTATAACTTGGTGAAAGATGTATGAAACAGGGTCGTTAAACCAGGCTGCATATAGATGCTGCCCAGTTTGTAGAGAGTGATTTTTTTTTTTTAAATGGAAAGATTTGGCTTTGGGGCCTAATATGGAAGGGGTTATGGAGGAAGCAATAGGAAAGAACTTCCCTGAGGCACTGAGAAGAGTTTAGCTGAAGATGATTATTTTTAGTGATGAAAAGAAGCCTGGAGGCCTAAAACAGGGCATGGGAAGACAGATACCTTCTCTCAGTGACCAACTGGGGAAGCGTGTGTCTGTGTATGTGTACACATGTTAAGCGTGTATGCACGTGTGTGTCTCTGAGCTCATGCCTGTGCACATATGTGTATGAACATATGACTTGCTTGTGTATTATTTTGCATGAGTGAGAATGTATGTGTGCATATTGGTGCACAAGTGTGTCTCTGTATGTGACTGTGTGCTGGTTCATGTGTGCATGTTATATGAGAGTGTCTATGCATGTGTGTGTGCACATGTACAGTAGAGAATCCAGCAGGAAATATTCCTGTTGATGCTGTAGGCAAATGCCTATTTACTCTTAGTCTAGAATGGATAGAAACTTGAAAATCTATGAATGGATATGTCTAGGACCCATAAGAATAAAAACAATTTGAAGTTTAATAATATTATTTTTGATGTCTAATGATTCCAAAAACAAGCTGATGATTTTAACCACTAAGATCCACAAGGTATGTGAAGGAGTGGTGTGGGGGTAAAAAGGCATTTTTTTCTGTTATTATCTATGCTTTCTATAATGCAGTCCTCATGCCCTCGACTTGCCAGGAAATTGCTTCCTTTGTCTGAACTCGTTTACAACAGATGCCTTATTACAGCCTGGGTTTTAATTGTCCTTATGAACACTGAAAACAAAATGAAGGGAGAAAAAAACAATATCAACAAACAGTATCTAACTGTAAACATTTTTAAACAGAGCTGGAAGACATGACAAATATATTTCAAAATGATTTTAGTTTGACAAGGAAGATGGAAGCCTGGCCTTTTCCCGAAGGGGTTAAGTCCCCAGGGCAGGGATAATTATGACTATTTGTGTTCGTTGTACACATGGAGCTGTAAGGATCTGATACAGTCTTTCTCTCTGGTATATGATTTCTATTCAAGTGGGCTTCTGCTAAAACACAGCTTTTGTATTTATTTCTGAAACCAATTTTATTCATTTTTTTTTAACATCAAAAACCAAAATATTGTATTTCAGGTACTGATTTGATAATAGTGAAATTCCAGACCTGGAATTCAACATATTTCTTAAAAAAATTTGATTAAGAGTTTATTTTCATTTGTGCATATGAATATGGCATTATGTGTATTAAAGAGAAAGCAGAGCCTTTCTTCCTTCATTTACAACTGCTAAAAAAAAAAAAAGCCAAATGTAAATCTAAAGCCAGAAATTATCAAGCTTTGAGAGCCTAATTTTTAAAACAGTCTCTGTCTCAAAAGGCAGGCTTTGTACACAGCTTTGACAGGCCTTCTTGAGGCCCGGGAGCAGTTGCACTACAGACCCAGGCTGCAGTGGCATGATCTAGCTTCCAGGGTAAGAAGTGCCTCTCTTAGCTACTTAATCAGTAACTCAGAGAACCCACTAATTAGAAAGAGAACCAAACACCTCCTGCATTCACTTTGCCTTTGCAATGGAACATGTTAAAGTAGTTTTGAATTGTATAGCAATTAGTCTCTACTTTGATTAAAACAGTATATTGGGAAAAGGGAGAGATGCTAACTATCTTGGCACCCCTGGGTACTAACAGCCACAACTTATCCCTTTCGAAGTGCACAATACATTGGTATTAAAGAGTAACTCAGTGTGCAGCACAGCAAATAACCTGGCCAACCAGGATAGAGCTGGAGAGTGACAGAATGTGCTTAAGGACAGGGGACTCCAGTAAATAGAATATTAGCATCCCATCGAGGGCCTAGCTGAGAGGTAGGCAGTAAGGAGGGAGAAGAAGGGAGGTCAGGAGGGCTCTGATGGATGTCAGAAGACTGCTTTTAAAACAAAACGGCATAGAGAAAGTTTGTGTAAGCAAGCATGCAGAGAAGAGCAAGTTAAACTTCAAAAAGATATTCAAAGGACAGCAAGCAGGGGTGACTTCCACAGTAAGGTAGCTAGCACAAAGGCAGGGGATGGAATGAGTCGTTTAAGATTACTGACCGTCAGCAAAATTGTGGACAATTCATGGCAGTCCAGTATGGATGAAATATTCCCTAAGAAGGTATTGATTTATGATTATAGGTGAAATATAAACAGGGAGCATGGTGGGGAATAGCACATTCAGGGGAAATGGGAATAACAGTGTTCAGATCTGTGCAAGCAGGAATCTTTCAAATGGAAGCCAGGACTTGGGTTTTCTTCTAATCCCCTATCAGGGTAACTGCTGCCTTTCCATGGTGAGGAATTGTTTGGGGCCCCAAGTCACACAGTTTAAGCTATAGAACTCCATATGCAGTGGGGGTATGCAATGTAAAGGTATGTGAACACCTTTACATGGTGTTCCTGAAGCTAAAACAGGTTGGAGCTGGAGGGAATTTTACATATCTCATTAAACTCTGAAATCACAGATGTGGAACCTGAGGCTCAGCAAGGTGAAAAGAGTTGGCTAAAATCCACTTAACCAGGCAGTGGCAGAGCTGGTGTGATACTGGGTCTCCTGACAATTATTATTTCCCTCTCTTTCTCCCTCAAGTTTTCCTATTGCTCCGAGACAAAGACTACATCTCTTTTTGATCAATGAGATTGATTCTTTTTGAAGAACAGTTAACATACCTATCTAAACACTAACAGAAAATATTCGTCTCCTTTTATTTCTGTTCTGAGCTCCCATGAATCATATTATCCAAAATTGGGAGATAGAATTTTCACCTTGGCATTAACTCCACCCAAACTGTGGTGTTATACAATATGCCAAACAAATGGCAGTCACATTGAAGAAAACCTGAGCCAATAGTTTCTCCCATAATAATAGGCCTATCCAATCTCCAAATCTATTTACTTAAACCTTACTTTGAGGCATGAAACCATGAATTTTCACCAATGAATTCATTTGAGAACATCTGAGCAGCTACCATGTGCCAAGCAATGTGCCAGAGCAAACTGCAGAGATGCAGTTCCCATCCCGACATATGACATGGAGCATGCAGTCTAGCATTTGTGTAAAACCACCAGTGCATATCAGAAACACATGATGATCAGTGCTATGGGATAATCAATTGTCTCTGCTCTAGTATTTTTATTTATGAAATCTCAACATTTTAATAAGCCTATGGACTAATGGAAGACCACCTAGAGATAAGTAAGCTACTAATAGCATAAGTATGAGAAAGATCTCACTTATGACCTCTTTTTACGGGTCTTCATTTATTAAGTGGTTTGACTTGAGCCTGCCATTTTGTTTTGTTTTGTTTTCGAAGCTTCTCAAAGCACTTATACAAATCAGTCAACTCCACAGCCTTTACACTTACCATTGTCCTTGTTCTGTTGAAGAACCCCAGCTATTACAAAACCAATGTTTCCCCTTCCTTTGCACTCAGCTCAATCTACCACCTATGGAAATCTTGGTAATTTTGACACCGCTTCAGACCACCAGTTTGCAAATCTACGTCAGTTCTCAGACCCAGACAAACTGATTGAGGTTGAAACAGGGTCGCCTTGAGAGAGAACCCTGCAGTGCTATTGCAAGTATATACTCATTCTCCTGTTCTTCCCCCAAAGTGACTTTTAGCTATTTACTTGGAGAAGAGGAAATTCTTAGAAATTTTAAGTGTTTTTAGATACCAGATCTGACCTGACACTCAGAAACCAACAGTTCAATGTGATTCAGTAATTAGAGTGATTAGAAAACAGGACGTAAAGTCCAGGCTCGAGTCTCGCTGATGCTGGGTTTGTTGGGTTCATGGATCCACCCTGTGGTTATTTACTCCATTCCTGAATGCATAATTGGTATGCATATACTTTGCAGCTGGCAGAGCCCTCATTGGCTCCTTGGTCTATGGAGTAATAGCCATTATTGTAGGAAAGGCCAAGTGGAAGCCCCTGAAACTGTCCTACTGATCCCCTAACTCCTAGCCCAGCCAGAATAGTAGATCACACTCTAGGAAGAATTACGAAGATTAGAACTAACATGAAAGTCTTAAAGGATGCAGGTATGGCAATTCCCATTAAGTTCTTATTCAGTTTAATTATAAGGACTCCACAAAACCTCTGTGGGTTGTGGTACATGATGGTGAATGGCCATAAACTTAATCAAATGGTAGTCTCAGTTGCAGCTGTTGGGTTGGATATGGTATCTTTACTAGAACAGTCTTCGGCATTACATATGTGACTATTGAACTGGCGTTTTTCCTTATCCCATTAGTAAAGAAGACCCAAAGTAGTTCTATTGTGTGGGAAGGCCATAAACTCTCAAGCTCCAGAGCTCCAATAACTCCCTTGTTCTCTGTAATTCTAATGGACCCCAATCAATTTGATATTCTAAAGAATAGCACGTTGGTCTACTATACTGATAACAATATGCTAATAAAACTTGGTGCTTGGGAAGTGGGAAGTATTGTGTATTCCCTATTAAGACATATGTGAGCTAGAAAGTAAGAAAATAACACCATGGAGATTCAAGGACCTGCAATATCAGTGAAATTCAATGATCTGGGGAATATTGCCATCCCCTCTGAAGCAAAGGACATGTCGTTGCCCATGTACTCCTACCGAAAAAAAAAAAAAAGGGACATAGCTCTTGGTAAGACTGTTTTTTTCACATGTCAGAGGCTGCATATACTATGAGTCCCTGAGTCATCCTTCTCTGCTCATCCTCTTATTCCTTGGAATCAGTTTCCAAAATAAATTGCCTGAATGAAAGCTTTGTCTCATGTTCAACATTGTGGAGTGACTCAAACTAAGACAATAAATGTCCTCTAATTTAACTTTTTCATTTACTTGTGTCCCATTTATGGAGTGTGGGAGTGGGAATATAATTTCATGATTACGTATGCTTGCTATTACTGTGGTCAGATTCTCCTGCCCTGGCTGTGCATTTTACTTTACAACTTTAGATTTTGCTTAGCTTTGTGTGCTCTGTTTTTTCCCCCTTGTCCTAGATTTGTTTTCCTCCCAAAAAGGCTTTTCCCTTTTCACTTCCCCAAATGTGGGCTCTGGTATCTATGTAAAAAGTGGAACCATTTGTGAAGGTATATATGAGATGAAATAAGGATGGTTTCTCTTCATTTTCCACTCTTAGAAGTTACTGGAAACTATGAATACATTTGAAAAGGAGAAGTTATTTGTTGCATATTCACAGTATTTTAGGATTTATTAATGTGTAATATTTGGATAATCATATAGACTCTGTGATGATCCTAATTTAAATAACCAGCTCATCAATGCTACAGTATGATTACTTAAATTTTAAAGACACAGCCTGATTCTCTATAAATAATTGTGCTGAATTGATTATTTGGGAAGATTTTATTTTATTCTAGGTGGAGTTGCATTTCTTCTAAACCAGTGAGTAGCTATTCAAAAGTGCTATCATTTGATTTTCAATATCAATCAAAATTCAGAAAACCAAAGTCATATGTTCCACGTAGCTCCTGATTTTGATTAATAAGTTAATGGTGATATTTAAATAGTATGTCAGAGAGAAAAGCATATTTCCCTATTTCTCTTTTACGCATATCTATACACATATCGATAGCATGTGTAATGGTGTGTGTGGTGGAATCAACCTCATCTAATTAAGCTCTCCTTCAATAGTATCTTTCAAGTGATGAATACTAGAGTGTGTTATAAATGGCTGATAAAATTAATGTTAAAAAAATCCTACAAAAATATAAGTCAAATAGAGCAACTACAGATCAGACTTGAACTATAAAATTGGGAAAAAAGACTCTCAAAATGAGCCCCAAAGAAACAGCTTCAAGAGGAAGGTGAGTGGAAAGAGCCTATCTCAGAGACGTTTTAAGCTAGCAGAATCACAGATACATCTAATGTCAGTGGACTTCAAGATATGTCACATAATAGAAAACTTGACAGTCATCACTTTTTCCATGCCAGTATGTCATTTTAAAAACAAAATATAAAAGGCTATTTGTTGAAACTTTTTAACCTTCTAGCATATTTATGATAAGATATTAATAGCTATACTTCTTTAAGGTATCTGCTAAATATTAATTTATTTTCCAAAGAGAATGGTAATGCAACTTAGACCTATAAACTCCATGTTTTTACTTATTTATTAAATTTAATTTTGGGTTAGATATTTAAAATATGTTTTTTTCTCATCTCTGTCACAAATATACACAATCACAGATATATACACACACTCATGTACACACAGATAAGCACACATATACAGTATTTTCTGAATAACAATTATAATTTTCTATTCACCCAAGTGTTAGGTTACTTTTCCATAATTTATACCTATAGACATAGGCAGATTTTTTTTAAATAAACAGTGTAAAAATCAACAAAAATAAATTGAACTTTTCCCTTAAAATGTAATACATATCTTACTACTTAGTAACATTGTCCAAAGATTAAAACATTCTCGATGATCTCAAATGTCTTTAATATATTTTGTGAGTGATAGTAATAACAAATATCCGATGTTGTTCGAGTATCAAATAATCCTCAAAAGATAACTAAGTAATGCCCATATATGAGAGGTATAGTGTTAATTTTGAAAGAGTATTTTTGGAGTCTCATGTCTACAATGTCAGAAAGATATTTAAGAAAACATATTAAAATCAAAGATTTTTAAATTTGAGTTTCATAAATAAAAAAACTTTAAGAGAAAATGAAATATTAGTTGTTGTGGGTCTATCCCCCAGAGAACTTGAACCACAGCCTTTTCACTTTCACATTTCTCACACCCAAATTGGCATCTGACACAGAGCAGTGTTTAATGAACGCATGTGGAATAAAAGAAAGCCTAAGTATAATCTACAAGTTATCCTTACTATGTTCATCATTATTTCTAGTTGAGGGTAATTATTTGTTTTTGGTATCTTATCCCAAAATACAAAACTTTTTCCTTGACTCAGATAGGCAATTCATTGGAGAATATGATTCTGTGATGCTTAAGTACACAAAAATATAATTGCGCCTCATGAATCTAGAAGCTAGTCTGTAAGGAACTGGAAGCATATTGAAAGTCTGAACCAGAAAAATAGACTCTGGCGGGAAGGAAGAGCTCCTGGGAAAATGTTGTTGGAGAGTTTGAAGATGCTCCAAAGATTGTCTCTGACAGAAGGCAGTTCATTGACCAGAAGGAAACAAGTTTGGTTTTAAAGCCAGGTTGCTCGTGTGCAAGTAAAGGTGATACAAGAAATGGATGAAATGAAAATGAATAAGAAGTCAAGATGAAGAAGAGGAACGAACCAACAAAGAATGGAAGGAATAGCAGCAAGACAGTGGCAGTAAAGAAAGTGAAAAAGAGGTGAGAGGCAAGTTCTAAAGGCATTATAGTGCTCACCTATTATTCTCCAGAGCATTATGGTGGGATACAGGAATGAGAGTAGGACTGACAAACCTTGTCGGCACGCAGATATCTTTGTACACCTCCACAAAAAACATTAAGAGAGAAGGTAAGCTAAATCCCATTCATTCTGATTATCTCAAAGCACATCAGTAGTCGATGTCATCCTTAGGGCAACCCAACAGCTGTTGTGGCCTATTCACTATTGTTCAGAAGAGTTAACCTTAGTAAGGTAGAGTGCTGATGTTAGTGGTGCTGTAATCAGGTGTCACATGTAAATTGTCCTGTACTGTGATTCAAAACTTCCCCCAACTGCCAGCAACACCTTCCTTTGCACTCATTGCAAATTAAAAAAGCAAAATATTTTATATGCAAATGATGCTGACTGAATTGTGTGAGACACATTAGAAGGCTAGGTGTAACTGGTTAAAGGTAAAATAAAAACAGAAATCCATGAAGTTGTAGAACAATTTTGTAGTTCGCCTCCCCCAAACCCAGTCTAGCCCCTTAAATATATATATACATATATTCAACAACCCCCCACCCCTGCCCCATACTGATGAAATTTAGCAAAGCTTGCTAAATTCCAGCCTAGCAGGGGCCAGTGAATCAAGTGCCTGAGGGCCTAAGAAGAATAAGAAAAGGCTGACTGCTATTATATGTGCAAATATTTCAGGTTTCAAAATAAACTCCCAATGATAGAAAAATTCCACTATTCTAGAATTTTCATAGGTGTCACCATTTTTATATTGTTTATAGACTATAAACCTTTTCATAAAGGGATATAAATTGTTCAATTCCCTTCACAGTTTTTTTCATTTTATTTTTTGAACTCATACCCCAGAGAGTGGGCCTGAGTAAGCTGTACCCACCCCCAGAGAAAGGGCAGAGGAGATTGTTTCGGTGGTGTTTTAATATTGAAAGTTCCACATCCTGGGAAGCTGTTGGTCCCTGGCAAACCAGGACTTTTGCTCATATTAGTTCCTGGTTTATTTATACCTGAGAAGTAGGGGAATGCAACTGATCTAAACTAAGGAACATAATCTCCAAAAGGAAGGGCTTGGTAGCGTTTTGGATGGTATATGTGGTGGTTCTCAGCCTTGACTGTGCATTAGAATCACCTAAGGATCTTTAAAAACTAATACCTATTTCTCTCCACCAGGAGTCTTTATGTAATTGTTCTGGGTGTGGCATAGACAAGTTCCCCGAGTCCAACTTGTAGCCAAGGCAGAACCACTGATATAGGGAGGCATTTAGGTGTTTTTCTCTATTTACTGTTAAAACTTCATTGTGAATACTTTTTGAGTTCATGAAATTTTCTCCTATTTGATACCAATTATTGACAAAAGAATATTTAAATTTCACTTTATTTGATATCAGTTATCACACAAAATAACCTGTAAGAAAGACAAACATGATCTAGTTGAACAGAGTTCCTATATTCTCTTCAACAAATGAAAACATGTATCTATTTAGTTATAATCAGACCATTGCAATTGAGTAATTTAAATTATGCATTTTCATGATTAAGCCTTTCCAACATATGACCCTTTTATATTTCATATCTAATAGTTAATTCATCTTAATTTTTTTTGATGAACAGTTTCTGTCCTAATTGACTAATTAATTCCTTCAGAATAAGTTTTAATGTCTATTTAGCTCACTTATGACTCAACAAAGTTATAGAGTAGGGTGATAGTCAAAATATTTAACTACCAGTAAGGTAAAGGTACAAGCACTGACCAATTGACAAGGACATGGTCCTGGCTCTAGATCAGAGTCTTGAGGAAACTCTGATGGGGCAGAATTAACCCTTTAATGGCTGAATCAAAACACAGTCCTGAGGTTCTCAACCACATCTGAAAGGGGTACTTGTGGGGGCTTTGAAAATACTGTTTACCAACCGAAACAAAAGTTTTAAAATATTTAATGATTAATATCATTTTGCCAATTTATAGCCACTGAATCCTAGTCCTCATAAAGAGTTCATCAAAATCTCTAATTAAAAAACATCCACAATCAAAAATCTTGGTGAAGCCAATGTTAGAGAATATCAATCCAACTCTTCATTCACTATGTGAAATCATTTTGTAGCTGTCATGTTTTGCAATGGATTTTGGATTCAGGCTGACCTGGATATGAATTTCAACTTTGTCACTTACTGCTGTATAATCTTGGGTAGAGCAGCTCTTCCAGCCACGGTTTCCAACACTACTTAGGTTTTATGAAAGTTAAATGGAGGCAGGGGTCTAAGATCTTATTACGTACTTAATAAATGGTAGCTTTTTTTTTTATTATAATGGTGAATATTTTTCAGTGGGTGAGATACTTTTATTGCTTACTGCACTGCTATTCATCTCTAATTTCTAGAAAGTTACACCTTATTATAGTTGATCATATTTTTTTTGGTTGTTAAAAACATTCACAATTTCTAGAAAGTTACACCTTATTATAGTTGATCATTTTTTTTTGGTTGTTAAAAACATTCACAATTTCTAGAAAGTTACACCTTATTATAGTTGATCATATTTTTTTTGGTTGTTAAAAATATTCACTGTCCATCTTCACGAAGGGAATAATTACTTCCATCCAACTGACATCAAGCTTGGTCATTGGACTTGCTTTGGTCATTGATGTATGAATAAAACTGCAACGTTTCACTTTCAGGGAATAGCTTGAAGCACCAAAATTTTTTTCGGCTTTGCTCTATTTTTTTATTACCATTAAGACTATCAGCATCTCAGATAGAGACTTCTCAACTGGCCTGGGTACTACAATGAAGAACACGTGGAGCAAGGTGATTTACAGTAGACATACAGTGAGTGAGATGTGTAATTTAATTTTTTAAACTCAAGATTTAGAGTTTCAGGCTACTATGACACTTTCCAATACAAAAATTGGTGCCTAGAAGTAGGGTGCTGCCATAATAATAATAGTAATAATAATAATAATAATAATAATATAATGTAGATTCTGTGAGAGCTCAATGAAGCATAAAAAACAGAGATGATAATAAATGGCAGTATTTCAAGTTAAGGTGTGATGTCTAGTGATATGAATTTTATAGCCTTATTTAATATCTGTATTAATTACAAAAAGAGCAGCCAGTGTGTCAATTAAGCTCGCAGATGATTTTAAATTAGGAGATGCTACAAATAATGCTAAAAAACAAGAAGTAATGGTTGAAGTAAAAGGAATTCATGAGAAAAATTTCCATTAAATAATACTCAAGGAAAATAAATCAGTAAGAGATTTCAAATTCTGCTGCTCCCGCTTTCTAATTTTCTGAGGCAAAAATTAAGTACATATCTTAAGTATAATTTTTGAGACTAACGACTTTTTTCTTTGAAGGAAGATCATAAATTATTTTATATTTTAGAGCTCATCGCTCTCAATTAGGTACTTAAAGCTATGTTTAGAGAGCAAATTGGAGTAAGTTAGAATGGCAAATGCCACTGTGTTTGTAGAGGAGAATACTAATTTGGATTTCCTGGTGCATATTCTATGCCTTTAGACATGTCTTTGTTTTGTTGTCTAGATAGTTATTCCAAATTCTCCTAAACAATGAGACTCTAGCTCTGAACTATAATCCCTGAACTACTGCTTTTGTCTTTTTATGCCAACCAGCCTGTGTGAACCTTTGCTTATTACCTAATGTCTGACTTGCCTGGTGCTCAACTTATCTCCTTCCTATCTTTAGTTTTGGGGAAATTTCTGGCCCTCTATCATCCTCTGGAGGGTCAATGTAGTTTCAGCATTCTACCTGTCTCACTTGGGGTGCTCAAGTGGACTAAACACCCATCTGATAGCTTACGAATGTCCCTGGAAACATCTATTTGGAAATTCTATTATTGCTGCACACTCAATGTTTCTAAAGAAAATTATTATTTTTTTCTTTCTGTTCCCCAAAATAGTTTATATCCTGACATTCTATCAATGTCAGTGGTGAGATTTTTGCCCAGGCCAATAGGAATGAAAATGAGAGTTGTCCTTGACATTTCGTATTCATGACCTTCTGTTTTCACCCCGTATCTTTGAGTCTTATTTCCAAATTCCTATAATTCTTCCTCTTTCCTTTCTCACTTTAATTCTTCTTGTTCAGGCCTGTATAATTTATATTTCTATAATTATAATAGTCTTTTTGAAGAGAGCAAAATAAAAATAATAAAAATAGATTTGATGTTCCTATAAAAGTAGGCACACATATCTGAAGAAAACAGATTTGTACCATGCTACCCTTCCAAAAAAGAGTACTCACATTTTCAACTACAGGAAAAACAAAACAAAACCAGGTCACTTTAACACTACTTTGACACTACTTGGTGTCTGTAAACTATAACTAGTAGTGAAGTTCTGGTGCTTGCATGGTTTGATCATGTATTATTGCATATTCTTGGGAGAAAACCAACCAGCATTAAGGTTATCACCAAGGAAGGACTGGGCCAGTTCCACATAGATGTATGATAAAGTCATGGTCATAGCGATGGATCTATTAGCTAGAGATATAAGTATATCAAATCAACACATTGTATACCTTCAACTAACACATGTTATATCTCAATTTTATCTCAGGAATGCGGGGGAAAAAATGCATGGTCTTATAGGAAGATGTGCAAGTACTGAGGGTCTCCCAGGCAACCTGGATGTAGATGAGAACAGAAACAGGGAAAGCAGTGTTTAGTTTATTTTCATCTTTTTAAATAACAGTTAACATGTATTGAGCATTAACAATATGCTGAACAAAGTTGCAAACTAGTTATATACATTTTGTTCTGACAACAACTCCATGATATAGATGTTATTATTAACTTTGTTTTTTACTTGATGGATTTGAGGATCCAAATATATCCCAAATATGGCCCCTTCTCTCCCTCCACATAAGTGCCACCATAGCCCAAGCTCCCATCATCTCTCTTTGTAGTGTTCTCCTAATTTGTCTCTTCATACCCACTTTTGCCATCATAATTTTTTCCCACCAAAGCATCCAGAATGATTTTCTAAAAATTTATATCAGATCACATTATTCCTCTATTTAAAATCTTTCAGCAACTTCCCATTATGCTTAGAATAAAATCTAAAATCCTGAGTAGTTGGTGTAAAACCTTAAATGATCTGGTGTACACCTTTTTTCCAATTTAAATTGTCACATTTTTCTCCTTTATAATGCCTTTGCCGCATTGACTTCAGGTCACTTCCTTTAACATCCAAATGCTCCCTCCTCAGAGCTTTGCCCAAACTTTTCCCTTTGCCTCAAACATTTTTTCTCCAATCTTTTAGTTGGCTCATTTCTACCCATCCTTCAGGCCTCAGCTTAAACTCTACTTCCTCAGAACCCTCCTCTTTTGTTTTGTTTTTCTTTTTATAAAAAGTTTCCTTATCTGATATTTCGTCTGTTTTTTTGAAATATAATTTAAATACAGTAAAATTCATTCTTGATGAAATTCAACAAATATAAACAATCATATAACCACCAATAAACAGAATATAGAATATTTGAATTGATTTCAAAATGATCCCTTGTGCCCTTTTGAAATCAGTTTTCTTTCCTTACACTTAGCCTTTGGCAACCATGGATTTCTTTCTATCTCTATAGTTTTGCCTTTTCCAGAGTATCACATAAATGGAATCATATAGAATATAGCCACTTGTACCTGGCTTCTTTCACCGACATAATTATTTTAAGATTTATCCATGTTGTTTCATGTATATATCATAATTTATTCATCTACCAGTAGATGTGTACTTAGGTTGTTTCTAGTATCGGATGATTATGAATAAAACTACCATGAATAGTTGACACAAGTTTTGTGTGAATATACATTTCATTTCTCTTGAGTAGATACTTAGGAGTAAAATTATTTGGTCATATGGTACGTGTATATTTGTGTACATTCACCTTTATAATTGCCAAACTGTTTTCCAAAGTTTATGAAAAAGGAGCTATACCAGTTTGCATTTACCTTAGAAATACAACAGATCCAGTTGTTCTTTATACTCATCGACACTTGATATTGTCAGTTTTTAAATTTTAGTAATTTTGATAGGTGTGTGATAAGTATATGGTTTAATTTGCATTTTCTCGATGACTAATGTTGAGCATATTTTGATGTGCATATTTGCTATCAGTTACTCTTCTTTGGTGACCTGTCTGTTCTAATCTTTTGCCCATTTTTATTGAGTTGTGAAAATTATATATTCTAAATAAAGTCCCTTTATTAGATATATGGTTTGCAAATATTTCTTCCCAGTTTATGACTTATCTTTTCATGTTCTGAAAAGAATATTTTGAAGAGCAGGAGTTTTTAATTTTGGTAAATACAATTTATCAATCCTTTTATGGTTCTTTTGTGCTTTTGTATCCTTATCTCATCCAAGGTCACAAAGATTTTTTTGCTATATTTTATTTTCTAAAATTTTACATTTAGGTTATGATCCATTTCAAGTGATTTTTGCATTTTAAACTATAGGTGTAGATTCACTTTTTTTGCACATGAATGTTTATGTTTTGGGATTGGATAAATATATAACATCTAAATATGCCTATTTTAAGGACTCGACTAAACTGCTGCCTATATCAAGTTTTCCACAGTCAGAAAACATCAAATATCAGCTATACTCTTCAAAACATCTCTATATCAGCTCCTATTTAATCTACTTAAAACACTACTTTAATTATGTTACTTCCTTGCTTAAAAACATTCAGTGAAGAGATTATTTAATAAATGGTGTTGGTACAATTGGATTTTTATTTAATAAGAAAGTTAATTCAGATCTCTGCATCTCATAATATATACAGGCACAATTCCAGATGGGTTTAAAATATAAATATAAAAGATATAAAAATATTAGGATTATTAAAAGTATTAGAAAACTATAGAATATTTTAATATTCTTGCTATAGAAAGTACTTTCTAAGCAAAATATCATACCCAAAGACAATGAAAAAAACGTTAACATTTTTGACTGCATAGTACACAAAGAACTAATTCATATATGGCAAAATAAAAGTAAACTAAATTGAGAGACAAATGAAATATTGAGAAATATATTTGCAATATGTAATAGAAATACAGAGTTGAATACCTCTAAATATAAATGGGCAAAGGGCATAAACAGTAATTCACAATGCAGCAAATATCCAATAAAAATTAAAATATAGATAATAGTCAAGGAATTGTAAATTAAAATAGCAATTAATTTTTTTATTATCAAATGAACAAAGATTAAAATGTTTTATGTTTGCTTTTAGTAAATGTTATAGGGAAGCAAAATCTTATTCATAATTGGAATGTACATTGATATACCATTTCTGGAGATCCATCTGAAAAAATACATCAAAACCTTTTCATTATAAATATGTTTTTAGTAATTTCATAGAGAAATATCAGACAAGTGTGAAATAGTTTATTTATTACAGTTAAAAAGTTGAAAATAGCCTAATCATTCACTAAAAAAGTATTAATTAAATAAATTAATATGCATCAATTCAATGAAATAATTTGCAGCTGTTAAACAAAATAAAATATATCTGTATATCTATGTCTACATCTCTATCTATATATCATATCATAGAACTTAGGTTACAATATGGTAAATATCGTATAATTGATCTATTTTATATTTGTATATTATTTGTCTGCGTGTGTTACTGTGTTCATACCAAAGTTTTAATGATATTTACCTTTTGGGAATATGGTTTGCAATGAAAACAAAATTTATATTTAAACAAATTTGATATTGTTAAAATTTCTTTTATCATGAGTGCCATGATTTGTGTAATATAAATTAAGATTATCCATATTAATTTTAGAAAAATTGAAACAAAATATGATCATACAATACAGGGATAACTACTGTTCTTATTGCCCTGTGTTCCCTGGTACAATGTTTTTATGCTTACATATGTATGTTTAGACATATTTGACATCATATCATAAATATATTTTATAACTGATGTTATTCATTCTCTTTCTCATTCATCAATCCATTTATTTGATACTATTTACCTTTGATGGAAAGCTCTGGTTCATATTGTGGGGAATGAAAGACAAGGAAAAGAAAATATTAAGAGAAGAAATCTGCCATCCAAATACTCTTAATTTACCTAATTTATTCATTTAGCAAGTATTTATTGAGAGCCTCTTATGTGCTAGGCACTGTTGTAGATGTGACGAACATGTACCAGGCAATTTTTTTATTCTTAACGGAGACAGAAATCATCAAAATTCATTTGACATGTCTTAGTTTTAGAATAAATAAAGATATATTTGGTCTTCAGATGATGTAACACTAACTTAAAATTCTTGAAATGACTAGGGTTTTCGTTCTCTTGAGTCTAAGGTCACAATCATTTAAAGGTCTTTCTGTGAACATATGCTTACAAACCCACACCAACAGAATTAATGAGTAGAAAATAAATGTGTCCATTGATGGAAGAGAAGGGACCAATAAAATGACCCTTGTAGTCAGAAAATGAATTCAATGATCACCTTTGTTTCAAGTGCCAAAAAACTGAATGAAGGCAGAGATCATATGGAAGAAAATCTGGGAGTTAATATCAAGGATAATACGATAGTTATAAAGATTTCTTCCTGCTCCTTGTTCTGATATTCTAGATTGCTCCTCTTTCTTGTGTTGGGGAATTGGCTTCCCTGATGACAACCACAGGTGCTGACAGGTCAGGTGGAACCCAAGACCATGGTGACTAGAGAGAGGCCATGGTCCAGGAACCAGGCAGGTCCTGGCAGTGGACTGAGGAAAAGCGATGAGAAAAATAGGCACATTGAATTTAAGGGAGGGACTGAGACATCGTAAAAATACAGTAGGCAATCACTGTAGATGGGATACAAGATGGGAGCTATGTCTCCAGAGCAAGGTAAGGGCTTAGTTAATAGAGCAGAATAGGAGGCGAGGGAGATACTGAGTATGCGACTTGACTCCTTGTTCCTTTTTACAACCTGGTCCCAAAGCTACAGATGTGGCTTACTCTGCAAATGGAGCTTCACCCTATTTAGCTATGGAATCTAGCTTTGGGAGAAGCTTGTTAGATAGGGCGGTCACCCTTCTCAATGAAATGAAATTTAAGAACTTGTAGAGAATTGGAAAAATCACATCCCTTAGAGTTACACCTTTCTAGATCCAATGATTGGTTACTAGCTTGGACCAATTACCTTAGCTTTTTGAGCCTTTTTTTCTCCCCATATTGTGGTGCTGCTCTAAGGATTCTCTTTTCCTTTCTTTCCACTTTTATTTTAGATTAAAATGAGAATTATATTGAAAACATCATGATTGTAGAGATTAATTATATCTTGGAATTTGTGTTAAATGCTGACAACTGCTTGTTATCTATGAAGAGTTTTAGATAATTTTATCCTCTGCTTAGGCTGGGGCAGTTAATTAGATAAATTGGATTTAATATAAAGGGCATTTATCCTCCCAAAACACTCAGGGTGCAGAGTCACTACTGCTGAACTCCAGGGTCTCCATTCTCACTCAGCTTGGAATATGTGGGGTTCTCTGGAGTTATACTGTGTACTGCCTGCATGGCTATATAGAGTGACCTTGTATACTCTCATCATGTTATTGATCAAATTTAATTTCCCAAAGGTTAGAAGACTCTTAAATTATTTCATGTTTGCATACCTTACCTGTGAAAGAGAAGATGGCAGTCAATCCCTTTCTCCATTAATTCAGTTTATCCTTTGGAATTTCTCAAATGGTGATAAAGAAAACTGCATTTGTTATAAGTGGAAGGAGCTTAATTGAGTGTTGGTTTTGTTATAGATGGCTATTTGTAAGTATGCAGAAAGTAAATGCCACCTGGGAAGTAGAAGTCGCTGTTTCCATGCAGTATTTTTAATTATGTCTTTTCACCTGAGCTTCAGGGCAAAAGTTCCATTTTTCTCCCTACTCATTATTAGCAAAACCCACAAGGACGGGGTTTTTTAATTTCATATTTTTAAGTGAATTTAACATGCAGAGTATTCTGAAATGACATTAGATATGTAGTTAAGATAATATCTAGGCTCTGGAGTTTCTGCACTTCCTACATATCTTTACATCCTACCCAGATTGACTGCCCGTGGTTCACACAGAAACATTTAATCGTGTTTCTGCATGTTACTGTAAGTGTTTGCTTGTTTGTTTGTTTGTTTAATTTGTGTTGAGTATGATTTTGTGCACCATGAAGACTTGCAAACATTTTTAAATTAATTAACCTGAACAAAATTAAATTCACCAATATAGGTTCCTTAATAATATTTTAACTAAGACATTAAATAATAAATGAGAGGAAAATGGAAATGGTAACATTCCAAGGAGAGAGAACAAAGATTCAGGCCTCCTGAGTTTTTAATCCCCATCCTGCAGTTGTTTTCCCCTGTGAATTTAGGCTGCCTTTCTTTGCTTTTGTTTTCCTGGCTACAGCAAGAAAATGATAGCAAGCCCAGGCAGTGTTGCAGTGAGGGTGAATGAATGACTAAAATGTGCTTTGAGAGCCTCAAGTAAAACACTCTATGCTGCATGTGGAAATGATTATTAGTTCATTCTTCATGCACTTTTAGTCCTTGCCCTCTAGGCTCAGACTGCCAGCCAAGGCACCAATTACTGTCGATGGGGCTGTTGGTCCTTGTGATGTGAACACCTGTCCTCCAGCAAATGTACTGAGATAATACATACCAATTTACTATGTGTGTCATATACCCTACAAATTGAACCTCCAAAATACACTTGGAGTTGAATAATAAATGACACTGGATTTAAATGACAGGAAATAGACTCCATACAATTGCTTAGGCATCTGTGTCCACCCAGGCCTTTGTCCATCCAGTCTGCTGCTGAAACGCCAAGCCAGACTTCTCTCTGCATTCTCAGAGCTGACTAAGGGGCCATCTGTATGGGGAAAGTCACTGCAGAATTGCTGGCTTCCTGGGACAGCCTTAGGCTGATTAATTCAGTCAGGCCAGGGCTTGGCAGACCCAGCTCCACACTGCTCATCAGATAAGACAAAATTGCAACTGGATACACGGTTCCAGGGACCTTCAATTTCAGATATTTAAAGAAATATTCAGTAGGCACCTGGACAAGCTGGCCCACACAAATTGTTGCCCTAAATTTTACAGGAGAGAAAATTTCAGAGTGAAAAAAGGGAATGAAATAGTCATATAGGATAGTGTTTGAGGGAATGAGCTTAAAGGTCAGACAGAAGCTGGTGTGAGTCTCAGCTGCACTTTAACTAGCTGTGTGATTTCTGGCAAGTTAGAAACTATAATTTCTCTAAACTTCAGTTTCTTCATTGGCCTCTAAGCTAAGACAATACCTAACTCGATCACCATTATATCTCTAATGCCTGGCACATTATTTAGCATACTATAGCTACAGAAAAACAATTGGACGAATGAAGATTTTTCTAGAGTCCTGCTTGCTATAGCTACTAATTTAACAGCCAGGATGGTATTGTGCACAGCCATCTGTATCAACTCCCTCCTGTGCTTTCCTTGTGGTCTCTGTGAGAACCACCTCTGGAGAAGAGAGAAAAAAGATCCTTCAGCATTTGGCCTGCTCAGCCTAGGCGCCCAGCCAGGAGGTTAAGCATAATGCTTAGGCTTGTTTTGTGCAAATCAACACTCCTCCCTCAAAAGAATTTATAGTGCACAGCCAGGGCTTCAGATCTTGATACATTTTACTTATTCATACATTTGTGTATATGTAAAATTTTGTAGAGTTTCTTATGGCTTTCTTTCAGTAATAGCATGACCCTCAAATTCAGGCCTATGTACTTCCCCTGGCTGTATTGGATGTGGACACATAAGTATGTACAATTTTTCTTTCTTTCCTGTTTTAATTATATCTTAGTCAGAACTACATTGATCCAGATATTACCTATTTTTTATGACCATATTCATTTTCAATATCCTTTACAGATCAAGAGGAAAGGTGGAGGAGAACAAATGCCCGGGGAAATAGAAGTAAGGCTATGAGAACAGACAAGGCTACGACAATAACGTTAGTCTTCTATAAGTAGACATGCACTTATTCTTGTGTTTATTTTGTTGTTTTTTTCTCAACTAATGCCCACATAACCTAAAAAGACTTAGCTTATTTTTAGTTTCTATGTCACCCCACAGAGTGCCTTTGTTTTGTTTTGTGGACTCGTCACTGCAGCGAGAGCTGATAACGCATATCTACTCAGGGAAAAGTGCCTGTTCTGCAGCAGTTCCCATCACTGAGCTAGTGGTGAGCATGAAGGCATGAAAAGAGGCATCTACAAACCTGTTCCAAGGGCTCTACCTGGAATGTGAAGCTGGTGGAGTCTCCCAACTCTTAGAAAGATTTCTTGAGAACGTTTGTGTCATGCTCTCCTTCCGTGCTTTTATCTCACTCTTCCTTACCTCCACCCAGGATGAGCTCTAGAAACCCACCCTTTGCCACTTCCTTCTAATTTACCCCATTTTCTCATCACTGCCACTACCTGAATTCCCTTTCTCTATCTCATTCTTTGACTATTTTAGGACACTGCACAGGAAGGTTCTCTGTTGCTTCCCCCATATTCTAAGATCTTCTCTATGCCTGGACATCCCTTAGAACATACCTGTCGGTCTGTCCCTTTTGCACTTCCTCACAGCTCTGCTAAGTGGCACTGGGTGGTATTAGGTTACTGTGTTAAATATAGGATAGTGAAAAAGAGGGCTCTTTATTGATTAGTTCCAGTTTTAAATTCCACTTCTGCCACCTACTGTGTTATCTTAGCAAGTTAATAATTTCTCCATGCCTCAGTTTTCATTTATTAAATTTTTTTTTACCCTTTTTTAATGCCCTACAGTCTCTAGGTAGCACCTACCTTTGGCTGAATCTAGCAGAAAGCCAGCTGACAGAGCATCCTGAGAAACACATCCTGTAGGTCTTGGCCCAATATGTTACAGAGGATAGATAACAGGGCAAGGCTGAGGCATGCATCAGAAGGCAAACTGGTCCTGCACCAGCACACAGAACTTACTATGTTTGTTTATATAGGCGTCTGCTCTCTAAAAATGTGAGGAACTGCAACTTCGGCTTTGTATTCCCTGCACACTACCTCAGATGGACTGCAAGCTTAATAAATGTTTTTTGGGTGGACTTGTTACTGGAGGTTAAGTAGTAATCTTTTTAGGAAACACTTTTGCATTTTTGTTAGTCTGTCACTATAGAAGTCCATGCTGCCAGTAAGTGGCTCCGATGAGCATGTGATGGGCTGGAGAGGATTGGTGAAAGGACCAACTAAGATTGTTCACAATTCTTCAAAAAGTCCTATGAACTTGGACAAAAGACTTGTTAGTTTTAATAGCAAAAGAGGAATGAAATATTTGAGAACGCTGGATGTTAGTGCAAGAATACTAGACAGAGCAGGGCAGTGCCACGGGCCTGGACAGACAAGGTATAGCCTGAGTTCCTGATATTAGAGATTAGTGTAAGGAAAGAGGCACTGCCAGGAAAATAAATATACAAACCATGAGGCTGGTATCAAAGGCAAAACCACATTTAATTTCTTTGCAACATTGTCTTGGATCAGTCTCATAAGCTCTCTCCTCCCCCTATTTGTTTCATTCTTCTCTGTAGCAAATTACTCTATCCCGTATTTAGGGCAGTCTCTGGCACATTAATGTGTATTGAGCACAAATAATATAGAGGGAAGGAAGTTTTAAGTGTAGAATAATGTCTATATGTAGGTTTATTTAATCCTGAAGCTGGAGATGTAAAAGCACGTGTAGTTTAAGATCTTTCTGCATTATTTTAACTTAAGAACAGGCACTCTCCGTCTCTTTGAGGAACCATGGAGAATAGTTACCATAACACATTGCTTTGACTTTCTCAGAGATGGTCACTTTATCTTAGCAAAAGGTGGATAGAAAAATTTAGCTTCTCATTGCCTTGATACACTGTTCTTCAGATCTGTGACAAGCTGTATTATATATTTGCCAATTACACACGTTCCCTTTTCTTCTGCCAAGTAAACCATATCCTTTTCATTCCATTACTTTCATTTTGGTCATGTGTGACATATTGCACATCTGAGCAAAATCTTTGAATATACTTATTTAGTTTTGGTTTTACATCTTTCATGCCCACCCTTTACTTGAGAAGACCATAAGCCAGATGGTATTTCTTTCTTGGAACTGGGTTCTACAATGAGAAAACTCATAGAGTAGAACTGAGCAAAACCTGTCAGAGCCACAGCTGGCTTACTGACCTCAGATAATCAGAGCAAGAAATAAGTGTTTGCCACTGTAAGCTAATAAAGTATATGTATTAGTTTTCTACCGCTACTGTAACAAATTACCATAAATTTATGCGTTTAAACAACACAAATTTATCTCGCGATTCTGTAGCTAAAGTTCAAAACCAGTCTCACTGGTTAAAATCAAGATGTTGGATGGGCTGCGTGCATTTCCGGAAGTTCTAGGGGAGAATCTACTACCTTGCTGCCTCTAGCTTCTAGAGGCTGCCCACTTTTCTTGGCTCATGGCTCTCTTCCACCCTCTTCAAAGCCAGCAATATTGCATCTCTGACCATTCTTCCATAGTTACAACGCCCTCTGATTGTCTGCCTTCCTATTTCATTTTTAAGGACATTCGTGATGTCACTGGACTGATCTAGATAATTCAAGATGATCTCTCAGTTTTAAAATCAGTTGATTATCAACCTAATTTTCTTTTGTCATGTAAACAACATATTCAGAAATTCTAGAGATTAAGACATGGGCATCTTTGGGGAAAATTATTCTGCAGTATGGATATTTTAATCAAGGATAATGTGGGTATAAAGGCAGAGAAGTAAGTGAATATAAAACTGCAGCTACCTGTGACTGTTTGAAGTCATAAGATTCAATATATAGCAGAATGATATTGAATCTGATGACCTGGCTCCATGCCTCACACTGACTCTAGCGATAAGACCTTGAGCAAGTCATCTGATTTATTTCACTCTTGGTTTCTTCAGCTGTAACATGGAAGTACTCAACTCTAGTATTGTTTATTTTTCAGGGTTATTGAGTGGATAAAATCAAATAATGTGGTATAAGGAAGGATATATGTGAACTTTTATTCTTTTTCCTCTGTAATCAGATATACACTATAGGGTGTACAGGTTGATAATAGGGTCATCAGATTCACCCTTGCCCCAAATTACTCTTTTAAATGCATCACGACTTTTATGTCTATGTATGTACAGTATGTGAATTTATAACTGTCCTGTGAATATAAATTAGACTAATTCACTTTTCTGCTGAAAAAGTAATACAGCTTCAAAAGATGCACACCATCTTCATTTCTTCACCAATGGGAACTGCTAAAATTCAGTAATAATTGGTAAAATTTTATTTAAAATTCTGTTTTCAGATCTGCGCATTTTTGTTCCACATGGTGAAAACTTTCTTCTATTTAATCTTCCATATCATATCACAGCATGGTCTTGACAATTCTGATTTTCAGTTATAAAGGTGTTTCAATAAGAAACTAACTAATAGAATGACCATATATAATTGCTTTTTCCTTTTATTGGGGGTTCAGCTTGGTGCTCATTGTCTGACCATCTAAGGCATCCCTGATTGTCTCTCCCAATGGCAGCTGTGAGCTCTTCTTCCTCTCTTGGTATCCATGTCTGTGGAATGGAAGAATTTACCTTATCATTCCACTTATGCTCATGAGCAATCAGAATATTATAAATACCCCCAAAGTTTGTACCTTTCTACATCTTTTATTTTTTTCACCTGCTTTTACATATGCTTTACTATTTCGATATGTTTAATTAAATGAATTTCAGAGTGTGTGTGCTGAAGTATGTACATACGCACAATAGGTGCTATTTTTTCAGATCTAATTATACTTGTCTAGTGACAGATTCACATTTTTAACATGCTACTTACAAGAGATTACAAATTTGTTGGTTGGAAGCTAAGCTTTGTAACAAAGCAATGTAATCAGAGATATCACTTGAAAAGAATTTTTTCCATATTCAAGAGAAGAGCCTAAAATCATTCCATGGACTTTGAAATTAAGCTCTGCTGTGTTAAACACAGCATAAAAATTAGTCTAAAACATGACACTAATAAAACCAAAAAAGACTTATAATATTTAAATTCAAACTTTACAAAAAATAATAACTAAACATATATTATGCAGTGTGCCATGATGGTAATAGATGCCCTCAAAAATAAAAGGATTAGATCTTTCTGAAAAAGTTCTCTTGAAAATTAATGTCTAATAAAATGAAATCTCTCTGCCCAGTTCTATTCTCTAAAATTAAATATTAAAAAACAGTTTTTGCTTTGTGCTTCACTCTAGTGCTAAGCATTATAGTCATAGATTTTGTAATTATTCTATTTCTCGATTTATCATATTAGGCAGTAACTGTCTAAAGTAACAGAATAAGATATTGAACATAATATATTTTAAGTAAATTAAAATTACAAGAATACACAATTTATATTTTATGAAAAACATATAAGTAAAAAGATATACATTAAATACAATAGCATGGTGGTCTGGGGCAGAATGGAAAATGGGAGTAGGAGATGACAGTAAAGGAATGCATAAATTAAAGAAAGAATAAAACAAGAGGGGTATGAATTAAGAAACATGATTAAATTAACCTTCTGCATCAACGGTTAAAAATATTAATTTGTTTTCATTTTAGCTTCTTCTGGAGGCAGTGGTTCAATTTTGGATGCAACTAACGATGAACCTAGAAGCTTTTTAACAAATGCCAACAGTTTGACTCAACTCTTTGATTTAATAACTCTGAGGTAGAAACATAGATAGAACACCACCAGCAACCCAGATGTTCCTCTCTTTGGACAGTATTACTTTTAAAAACTCCAGATGTATTCTAATGTTTATACTGAGTTGAGGACCATTCTTTTAGTTCATGCTCAAACTAATGCCTTCTTCACTTATGGCATTCTTTTCTCTTGCATTTCTTTCTCTTATTTCATAAGAGTCCAAGTGTCATCTATTCATGGTGGGTAGAGATGATTTCTAAACCTTCCCTTTCCTTATATCTTAAAAATGTATTTATTTTCTTAAACTTGATGAATAGATAACTAGATGTAAAATTATTACTTAAATCATTTTTCCACTCAAATTCAATAGTATTTTCCATTGTCTTTCAGCACCCACTTTTACAAAAATCAGTTCATTTTTATTTGTTGTACATATCATTTTTGTTATTATCTTTTCTAGGGAAGGTTTTATCCTTATCCTTGAAGCCCTGAAATTTCACTAGAATATATTACTACGTGAATTTATGCTATATACATACCAAGCTCAATGAATATATATGCATATATATATATATATATGTGTATATATATATATATATATATGTATATATACATACATACATTGTGGGAACTTTCTTAAACATGATCTTTCCAATACTTAGCTTGGTTTGCTTGATTGTTCTCTTATTCAATGTATTAACTGATTTCTTTTATAATCACAATTAAGATTTTAATTTCCACAGACTCTTATTCTCTGGTGGTTCCTTTCTTTGTAATAGTCTAGTCTTGTTTTATGAATGCAATATCCTCTTAAACTTCTCTGAGGAAACTAATTAGAATATTTTTAACTTCCATATTGGTTCCTAAAGTATTCGTTTTCTATAAAGTCAATTTTTTGGTTTATTCAGTTTGATTTTTGCCATGAATGCTATTGTTTTTCCTCCAGTATGTGGTGATCCTTAGACATAGGTTTATACTTAGTGAATAATAGATTAGATGAGAGCTAGGTGTGACAGATCCTCCATCATGAAGCCTATGGACCCCTTCACGAAATAATACTTTTAAATGCACAAAATAAAACACATCAAATTACATTGGAAGCCAAGTACATTGAAACTTATTTATTATAATAACTTAAATGTTTTATATATTTCAAATTTCTGGTGCATATTCTTTTTCTTGATTAGTCATACCAAATGATAATCAGATTATTAATCTTTCCCAAGAACTATTCACACAAAAATATTGTTATTTTTATTTTTATAAATTTCAGAGCCATCATTTTTATTTCCTCTTTTCTTCTATTTTTTTTAAACTATATTCTATATTTATACTGTTGTTCTTTTTTTCTAGCCTTTTAAATTGGAATATTACCTCATTAATGTCAAGTTTTTTCCTTTTCAAATATAAGAATGTTGAGCCTATAGGTATTCCTGAGTAAAGCTTTACTGCATCCAATACTTTTTGATGTATAGTAACATTATCACTATCCTAATTCTTTTTAGTATTTACGCACTAACTGAAGAGTTATTTAATAGCATATTTAAAATTTTTTTAAGTATATGAGTGATTAGTTTTTTCTGAAACAATTTTACTTATTTTTTTTAAGTATATTCATTGTTCCCTTAGTAACGTTTTTTGGTTTTTGTTTGAACATCATCTTTACTTCATCTTCATTTTGTTGTTGTTGTTTTCTAAATATGTCTGTATTACGCCTTCATTCCTAAATGATAGCTTTGGCTGCCATCTATTTTTGCTTCTTTGGAGATATTCTTCCAGCTATCTTCTGGCTTCTATTTTTGCTTTGGAGAATTCAGATGTTTTGTTGTTCCTTCATAAAAAAAAAGTCTTTTCTCTCTGACATTTTAAAGTCTTTATTGATCTGTAGTTCCACTGTAGTTTCTGTGTTATGTCTAGATGTACATTTCTTTTTAGTAATCCTGTTGGGAATTCATAGGACTTTCTGAGTCTGAGAATTGGTATCTTTATCGGTTCTGGAAAATTCTTGAATATTGCCTGTTACCATTCTTTCTATTGTTTTCTTAGAAACTCTGAATAGGGATATAGTGATTTTTTACTTTATCCTCAACATCTCCTAACCTCTCTCTCTCATATTTTAATTTCTTTACAACTTTGTGGTACATTCTGGGAGATCTATTAAATTCAATATTTTCCTTCATGAATTCTCCCTTCAATCAATGGTAAATTAGTGTTTAGCCTATCTAATGAGTCTCTCAGTTTAATTTTTGTGTTTTTCATTTCTAAAAGTGTTATTTTAGAAATGATCATTTTTGAAAATCTCTTGTTCTGTATCATACTTTTATCATTTTTTTTCTTTAAACCTACTTATATTTTATATTCTTTACCTGATAACATCAACCAATGTAGTTTTTGAGGTATTATTCTGCAGGCTTAAACATTTTTTTTTTTCCTGCTAATGTTCTCTCTCTCTCTCTCTCTCTCTCTCTCTTTCTCTCATGGCGACTACTTTCCTCATTTTGGGAATTTTGTGAGGCTGAAGTTTAAAAGTAATTTCTTCAGGGAAGATTTGTACTGGTTTCTGCAGATGAGTGTGGACACTAACAACTTAGGATCACTTAATATTTGATTTATGGATTTGGGGGGCCAGGCAGGTAGCATTAGTAATTTCTTTTTAATTTAAAGTAAAAGTATACTTATGTTAGGAAAATTTCAGGGGAAATTTTTTTTTCTATTCAGCTCAATATAGATTGATGGCCAGGCTAACAAATATTCTACTATCTCTCTCTCTCTCTCTCTC
>NW_006442107.1:15269064-15278793 GCF_000325575.1 Pteropus alecto
CTTTCTAATTCAACCACAGAGTGCACTGCCTTTCAGGATCCCAGCTTCTATGTGGTGGTTTCTGATTCAACTTTCCTCTTTTGAGAGTTCTCTAAACAGTAATTTTGATTGTTCTCCATGTCTGTGTCTCATTAAAGACTCAAGCTATAAGTCAACATAATGTTCCCTTTCCTCTCTAGATGTCTCCAAAACCTCCTATGTCCATGCCAGTTTATCTATGAATTTAAACATTACTTTAAAAATATCCAACGAGCACACCTGTGACAAAATTGTGGTTTCTAAATACTATCTTGGAAAAATCTCTGCTCTAGGACTGGCTTAGGGAAAGTACACAGTGAACCTGATACAGCTTATTATGCCAGAAAATAAGCAACCTCTCAAAGAATGGAAACATGTCACAAGGACCTAGGAGCCAGTTTTGGAATAATTTGAGCATTAAAAAAATTAATTAATAAAATTGACTGTAACCATTAAATATACAAAAGCCTATGAACCCAATGTGGTGTCAGAGAGTGAGAGATATGCTACCAAGGAGAAGACTATTACATTAACTCCTTATCCTCAGAATT
This sequence comes from Pteropus alecto, assembly GCF_000325575.1. Classification (NCBI taxonomy): domain Eukaryota; kingdom Metazoa; phylum Chordata; class Mammalia; order Chiroptera; family Pteropodidae; genus Pteropus; species Pteropus alecto. Next base: position 15,269,634 of record NW_006442107.1, read on the forward strand.
AGTCATTAAAGGCAAAATTAAGCAGTTAGCATAACCCTTGGAGAAAGTGTAGTTCAGACCATGGATAATGAGATGAAGCTCTCTTTCTCTTTTCTTAAGCAGAAGTTTTAAAATGCCAGGTAAAAAGGAGAGGGAATGATAGAATTAGAGAATGACCATTTTGTAACCCTAAGGAAAATAATTCAGAAAGGAATCACTAGAGATAAATCATTAGAGGAAATTTTGAAAAATAGAATACTCACTGAGGCTGAAATATCATCCCCCAACCCCTACCCCCCATCACTTGCTAAATTCAATGGGCAGGAAAAAATACCTTTATATGGATATGGGAGTCACCATCTTGACCACGTGATGAAAAGTAGTTTCATTAATAGTGGACTATGTGACATTATGTACCTCCTAAGGAAGTATCGCAGGACACGCAAAGTGTTCAGGTGTAGCTCTAAGTGCTAATTTTAAGAAATTAGCTCATGTGATTGTAAATGCTTAGTGAGTCCAAAACCTGATAAGAAAGTCTGAGGTCTGTGGTCTGAAGCAGGCCACTAGGTGTGTTGGTTGTGTGGCCTCTTAGAAGGAGCTCTATTGCAGTCCAAGTTCAGCTGCTGCCTGTGCCCTGCCTGGGGCCGTTGAGAAGAGCTACAAAGCGATTTGCAGATAGTTGCCACTTGCACTGGGTTTGGAGGTGCCTGGGAGAGGCTGAGCGGTGAACTGAAACTGGCTGCAGCAAGCATTGGGCTTGGGGCTGCTAGCAAGAAGTATGGGACACATCGAGGCCCGATGCTGCTTGTTTGGGGTTTGTGAACCTTTGGGAGATTTTAGGAAAGTCCTCAGCATGAACCAAGACAGGCTGTTTCTATGGAAAAGCCACTGGAGGTGGGTTGGGTGGGCCCACAAGTTGAGTGGGGTAGGGTTTCAGAAAATCACCAGAGCAGGGCAAACAGTGTTACCTAGGTGATGGAGACTCAGATACAGCGGCAGCCTGTATGTGAGGGCTGGGTGATAGGAGGGCTCAACAAAGGAGCAATGGCTTCTGCCAACACTTCTGTCTGGAAGATAGCTGCCCCTCCAGCCCTCTCCTTGAAGCCATACAATTTAGTCCATCCCTGTAGGTCGCTGACACCTTTGGAGTTGCTGCCCTAGTGCTGGAGTTCAGAGTGAGTCCATCAGTAAGTCCATGCATGAGCTCTTTAAGAGGAGTCCCTGGGACTCCAGTAGCCTTCTGTCTCACTCAGTCACAATATCTGATGTTTTTTTTCAGCCAGAAGTTATAGAGTTGTCTCTTTCCGTCCCTGTGCCAGGGAGCCTGGAACTCCTTGCTCTTTAGGGGAGACATTCACAGCTGAGATAGTCTTCCCGACTTTTAACCACCACACGTGGGTGTGGGACCAGCTGATTCTGTGTCTCTGCCATTCCTAACAGTCTCCATGTGGCTTCTGAATATTCTTAGTTATAGGACCACTATTCAGCTAGACTTCAGGTGATTCTCAATGATGGTCATTCTGTAGTTTAGTTGTAATTTTGATGTGGTCGTGGGAGAAGGAGAACACAGGAGTTACCTACTCCTCCATCTTAACTCAAACTCTGTAAGTTATTCTTTTAAGTATTATTTAAAGTAACAAAATTATGTAATATTTATTGTACTTACATTTATTTAGCCTGAAATTTAACTTCTTTTATTATAAGCAAATATTTTCTTCCACTTCAGAATATTCTTTTACTTGAGAGCCTTTGACTTCTTTATTTTTCTCTTAAATCTCTACTAACAAGGATGTGTAATTATTAGAAATATGGCAATTAATGGAATAATGTGAACAATTAATAAAAATTTATACTTAGAAATTTTCCTGAAGAATAATAATCTGCGTATTTAGGTATTATTCTATTGCATGTTTATAGCTGCCATTATATGAAAATACTAAGTTCTTTGCTAAAAGTATACAATTCAAATATTCTTTTAAATTCCAAATATATGATCACTTCAGACCTAGTCAAATAAACTTAATGATTTCCAAAAAGCTTAGTTAAGACAAACACATTGACATTTTAAAGTAAAAGACCTAAAATAATAAAATTCTAGTTATTTTCTCCTTCAAATCTTGCCTTCCAATTACTCTTTGACTCTTACAGATGTTTGATTAAAATCATATTTAATTTTTTAGTGATTAACTTTCTTAAAATAATCAATTCTACCCTAGAAGAAACTACTGGAGCACAATAAATCTAAACGATATATTTTATGTTTTATTTCTGTTCTTTTCTTTATTATTCAGCAGAGGCATTTGATATCTTCAAAAGAAAGACATTCCAAATAGCAGTGAATGAATCTCTTCTCTCTAGGAATATATGGTAAGCAGAATTCTAGGTTAAGTATACTTTATTCAAATGGATTTTGTGTTTCCACTGAGAAAAAATACTTTGAGGTGAAAGAATATTTTAGTTTCACTCTTACTTTTTAAATTTCTCATCGAAACAATGACCATCTGTAAGAACTCCTATTTATTAAGAGGTGAGAATTAAATTCATGTATTATAAGTCGCATAATTGTAAAACAGTCAACACTTTTAAGCAAAAATAACTTCACAAATAATTTTAAATCAGAACAAAATCAGCTACTAGTCTGATTTTCTTAGGAGTTTTAAAAGCCCGATGTTGATGTAATTTTAGGCACTATTTCAAATTCAATATTTTTACTACGAATTTAGGAGCAACAAGGTGGTTTAAATAGAGAGAAAAAGCAGAAATTCTAGAATCAGAATAGCTGTATGACATAAGATAAGCACTCATCTCACTATCTTCATTTCTTATAAAGAGACAAAATAGTACCAACATTCCCTACATGTTGGTTTAGTGTTTGAATTGGCATTGACTTACAACTTGATTCAACATAAGAATCCTCAAATTATTCTTGGTTAATGCATATCTTAATATTGTCCCTGTGTCTTCAACAGCTTTCACCTTATTCTCTGCTTTTCTTACTACATATCTCCTGTCCACCAATACTAAAGACAAAGTTCTCCAAGGCCCAATATATTTTTTTCTTTCTAGCATAACTTCTATTCCTAAAATGTTTGTTCTGTTATCACAGATGAGTACCTAGTAGGCTTGTAAATTAACTTAATGCTTTTTTTATATAGATACCACAAGATTATCAAATGTCAAGCTATGTGTATTACAAAGTGACATCCCTAACTTTCATGGGCCAATTTTAAACATTTGGACATTAGTTAAGGTATAAATGTTTTATACTGTCACCTAAAGGAGATTGCTTATCTACCTACAGCTTAATTTTGGTACAATTGCTATTGTTACACAAATGTTTGGGTAATTATTTGAATACTCCAAATAACAAAGTTTTATTGAGTGACTAGTATGTCAAGTCCTATTTCAAGCACTAGGGCTACAGTTGAAAAGGAAAATAAAACACCAAGAAACAAGATCCCTGCCCTTATGGAATATATATGCTGTTTCAATTTGTTTTCTTTTCTAAATAAAAATGCAAGATAAAAAATAGAAAAATCTTTAATGATATGCAAAGTATAGGATACATCATTTTATACAACTGAAACTAATTAGGTGCTAAAAATGGAAAATTTTAGACCTGGGGGAAGTTCATTGGAATGAAGATGTTCAATTATGTGTTAAATAGTGATACAAAATTCAGATAGTATATAACCATCTAAATGCAAAACATTAAGGACTTTACAATATGGTCTTTTAAATGTACTGCACACAAATACTCTGCTTTAGACTGTAATTTATTTTCCACAGAGATATGTGTTAATAATTCTGAAACTATTTTATGTGTGGTCTGGGACTGAGAAAATAAATATATTTTGGATAATGACAGCCAAATGTCTTTTTTTATTTGTAATGGAAAGTAGTTATAATACTTAACCCCTTTTACAAAGGAGTATAGTTAGAATGAACCATGTGCTGCTGGATTGAAAGTGGAGGCATCAGTATTAACAATGATTTCACATGTACATATATATACATAACTACATAGATATAGAAATAAACACAAATGTACGCAAGTATGTATACATATGTTTCTGAACTCTCCATTGAGAAGGCCTAGAAGCTGGACAACTTAGTAGCAATGAACACACCTAATTTTCTAAATATCATTCTTTAATAAGGAAACTAGTGTTTTTTGGAGAAATATTTAGTCCGGGGTTGGGACAGAGAAAGGGAATAACATGTGGTGTCAGAAAGTAAGCTAGTGCTCAAAAATTGTGACAGCACATTGAAAGGATGCTGGAGCCAACCTGGAGTTCCCAGTAGCTGAATCTGAGACAATTTGAGCAAAAAATAAATAATGATACTGATGGAGTATAACCCATAAAATAAAATAAATTTTAATGAGTTTTTACTGGTACAAATATATAATCGAATACAAAATTAAAGAGTGGTAATGAACAGCTCTTCATTATAATACAATTTCAATTAACAAGTGAAGAAGAATTAATGGAATTTTAAAAAATCACCACTTGATAAATACCACAGTAATAATTGTTGCAGTCAAGAATCATCAGTGGATCCTAAAATGAATGGGAAAAGTATCATGAGAAATAATAAATCCGTAAATTCAAAGTATTCCCCCATAAGACATTTACTATAAAGGGAAAAATAGTAACTTTACAGTGAATAAAACTGGCAGATGTCACTTTAACCAAATGATCAAAAATAACAGTACCAGTAATATATTGATAATGATGTACTGAGAAGGGCGTACTATCATTTCAGTATCAAAAATGCATAACTTGAATTTAATCGCAAGAAAATAGACAAACCTAAATTAAAGGATATAAATAACTGGCTGACCTGCACACTTCAGAAATTTCCAGGTAATGAAAAACAAAGAAACAAAGAACCATCCAAGTTTAGAGACAATTAAGGAGACATGGCAATCAACTGCAATGCACAATCCTGAATTTGATCTTGGATTAGAAGAAGGATATTAATGGGACAATTGGTGAAATTTGAAAAAGGTTTGCAGATTATTTAAAAGTAATTTTAATTTCCTACTTTTGATCATTGCCCTATGGTTATATCAGATATTAATTGTTGTAGTAGCTGAATGAAGGGTATACTGAAATTCTTTGTATCATTTTTGCAAGTAGGAAATTATTTCAAAATGAAAAGTTTAAAAAATAAAAATTAAATTAAAAATATTTTAATTAAGAAATATTTTATCTGGAAAGATAGAATCTTCTCTTCCAATCTCAGTAGACATAAAACTTGTAAATTTGCCATTCTATTTTCACACATTCAAACCTTCTATGATTTTAGGAACTCATTTTGTGACTGCTTGAGATAATCTCCAGAGTAATAGAATCATTAATAATGACTAATTGAGTAACATTTTTTTTTACAACAGGTACAAAGCTAACAGACAATTTAATAAGAAAATTATAACTATATTCCAGGTACAACTGCAATTATAATTTAGTGTTGATCAGTGGTTTTCAAACTTGAGATAGTATCAGAAGCACCTGGAGGGCTTGTTGAAATGAAGATTTTATTGGGTCTACCACCCTGAATTTGAAATTCAGTAGGTTTGGGGAGGGGCCTAAGAATTTGCATTTCTAACAAGTTTCCGGAAAAGGCCTGATACTACTAGTCCTGGGACCACACTTTGACAAACGCTGATCTAGATAAAATTTGAAATTATACAATAATAGGATTAATGTATCACTACATCTCTGTTTTTAGTGTATATAGTTACATATAAAGATGAGTAAGAAGGCTCATTTTAACTGCATTTTAACCCATTTGCTAATCCAGAATATAAATATTGCAAAACTACAAACTATTTTCATGGTGATCTTGAAATTCTAATGCCCAATGTCATTAGTAGGTGGGGCTTTGGAGAGGTACTTAAGTCATGAGACTGGAATCTTCATGAATGGGAGGCTCCAAAAAGATTTGCAAAAGAGGCTCCAGAGAGATTTCTAACCTCTTACTATGTGAAGACAACAGTGAGAAGGTGTTATTGATGAACCAGAAGGAGGGCCCTCAAGAGAGTGTGACCGTGCTGGCACACTGACCTTGCATTACCCAGCCTCCGAATTGTGAGAAATAGGGGTCAGGGCTTCAAGGAAATAGATTGAAAATGCTATAGTCTGGTGGCAAGAGGAAATAAAAAGAATTCCACTGGAAAATACTTTGGATGATCACAGCCTTGAGATACAGGCTGAGGAAAACACTAAGATTTAATTAATATATATGTCCCCCATCTGCACCTTCCTATGATGCTCATCACTCCAGTATAATGACAGTGATTATAGCTGAGAGAACTGCAAACAAAACTTATGTCTGGGGAGTAGTAATACTTATGGAAGAAAAAAATCAAGTCTTCGCAATTCACTAGAGAATTGTGAAGCCTCCGACACCTACAGGAAACATTTAACATAGCCAGACTCCTACCTAAATGACCATAAATCCTCACATTAATAAGAGGTTTGTTTACCTCAATTACTATGGCCTGATAGAACATGTTCAGCTTTCAATAAAAAACTGCAAGTGATGCCAAGAGGCAAGGAAAAAAAATGCATTCTGAAGAGTCAAAGCAACCATTAGAACCAGACTTATATATGAAAAAAATGTTAGAATTATCAGACAGGAAATTAATATAACTATGATGTACATGTTAAATGAGCTAATGGGGGGGAAAAAACATAGAAAACCCACAACCCACAAGAAGAGAAGTGTAAGCAGAGAGATGCAAACTCTGAGAAAGATACACAAGGAAAAGTTAGACATCAAAATGCTGTACCAAAAATGAAGAAGGTCTTTGTGAGTCATCAATAGACTAGACACATAAAAGGAAAAAATCACTGAGCTTGAAGGTATGTCAATAGAATCAAAAAACCATGGACAGATCCAGGAAGAAGGAAGCTCAGAAAACACCAAGTAGCATAACTATAATAAACAAACAAACAAACAAACAAAAACAAAAACAGCAATACATAGCTAAGCACATCATATTTAAACTGAGAAAATGAAAGACAAAGAATATCCTAAAGCACATCTTAACTATAGAGTAAATGGAATGAGAATTATAGTAAACATCTTGTTAAAAATCAAGAAAGACTTTCTCAGATAGACTGAGAGAATTCATTACCAGTAGACATTCCTTGTAAGGAATGTTAAAAGAAACTCTTCACAGAGAAGGAAAATGATTTAGATCAAAATCTCAGATCTATACAGTGTTGGAAAAGGAATAAATAAAGATAAAATAAATTTTTTCTTTGTCTTATTTTAATTGATCTGAAAGATAACTATTGTTAAAAGCAATAATAGTAAGAATTTATTGAATTATTATAGTATATGAGTACTGTGAATGAATGACAGTAATGACATAAGCAATGGGAGAGAGAAATTGGTAATCCTCAATTATAAGATACCAAGATACTGGAAGTAAACATGAAGTGATATAATCTTATTTGAAGGCAAAATTATTTTAGTTTAAAAAGTGTATTATAAATACTAGGGTTGCCATTAAAAAATTTTGAAAGCATTACAATTGGTACATTAAGAGAGAAGTTAAAATGGAATCATGAAATGCTTCATTAACAATAAAAGGGAGGTGGGAGAAGAAACAAAAAACAAATGCAATGAACAAAATACGAAAATATGGTAGAGACTAATTCAACTATATCATTAACCACTTTAAGTGAATGTCCAAATACACCAATCAAAAGACAAATTGTCATAGTGGATAAGAACACAAGACCCAACTATATGCTGTGTACAAGAAACCTACTTTAAATGTAAAGGCTCAGATAGATTAAAAGTAAATAGATGGAGAAATATATACAACCTTAACACTTATCAAAAGAAAGATGAAGTATAAATATTAATTTCAGACAAAGCAGACATCAAAGCAAGAAAAATATCAGTGATAAAGAGGAGCTTTACATAATGATAAAAAGACCAATTCCCTAAGAATACATAATAACCACTAACATGTATGCAGCTAACAACAGAGTCTCCAAACTAAAACTGAGAGAACTGTAGGGAAGTAGAGAAATCCACTATTATTGTTGCATACTGCAATATCCCTTTCTCAGTAATTGATAGAGCAGGCATAAATAAGGATATAAATGACTTGCACAGCACCATCAATCATCTGGATCTAAGCTACATTTGTAGTACACTCCATCCAACACAGCAGAATGCACATTCTTCAAGCTCATATGGACATTTACCAAAATAGACCACATTTAGAAGTATAAAAATCATACAGAGTATGCCCTAAGACCACACGGTCTTATTGATTACTTAAATTATGAATCAATAACAGAAAGATAGCTGGAATAGAAACATATTTTGAGTTACTTTTTGTATAAAGGATAAGGTCTGTGTCTAGATTCATGTTGATGTATGTAGACATCCAATTGTTCCAGTGCCATGTCTTGAAAAAGACTACCTACCTGTCTCTGTTGAGTTGTCTTTGCAGCTTTGCAAAAATCAGTTGGTTTTATTTTGTTTGGGTCTGTTTGGTGGCTGTATGTTTTGTTTCATTGATCTATATGTCTCTTCTTTCACCAATGGATTGTCTTGAAATTGTATAATGTATGTCCTCTAACTTTGTTCTTCTTCAATATTGTGTTGCTTATTCTAGTTTCTTTAACTTCCCACATAAATTTTAGGATCAGCTTGTTGATATCTACAAAATAGCTTGTGGAGATTTTAATTAGGATTGCATAAAACCTATAGATAAACTTGGAAAGAACTGACATTTTAAAAATATTAAGTCTTCCAATACGTAAATATGGAACACCATTCCATTTTTAAAGATTTTTGATTACTTTCATCAGAGTTTTGTAGCTTTCCACATATTGATTTTGTGTATTTTTTTATAGTTATATACAAGTCTTTTTATTCCAGTGCTATCTTTCTGTTATTGATTTCTAATTTAATATTCTGGAGTCTGTGCAGAAACAGCTCCAAAAATTCCATGAAGTATTAGCCACCAAACTGTTTAGAAGGCAGGGGATTCCGCCAAATCCAAACTGATGATTCTGAAGATCAGGATCTATAGTATGTTCTATACGGTGACAGTTTAGGACAAGAATGAAAAAGTAAGGACTGACTGATATAGTACATTTGAATATGTATATAATATATATTAACATTATATATAACATTTTAT
>NW_006442107.1:15278875-15291175 GCF_000325575.1 Pteropus alecto
AACATTATATATATAGAATATAATGTTAGACTGTTTGAAAATATGTGTTAACTCTTATATCTACCTATTCAGATGGGTTCAGTTCAGATGGAGAATAACGCATTAACATTTTCAGGGTATGAGCATGGTGCACACATCTGAAAAGTACCTCTTTTTGTCATTGTTTTAATAAACTTAAAAGCTTCTTTTAGAGAACTTTCTCTTTTGTTTTGGGGACTACTATATCTCCAAGTAATCTGAGATACAGGTTTGCCTTTCATTCTGCAAAGGCTTGAAAGAGACCTCAAGTGAAAATTCTAAATAGTGGCAAGGAGATGAGATTTTTCAGTGAGTGTCTTAGAAAGGCAAGTTTGATTCTGACTCAGGCATTGACCTTGCATCATGGTACCTTAATATGACCTTCTTTTAACCTTAAGAGGTACCTTAGTATGGCCGTCTTTTATCCTTAAGAGAGCCTTTTTAGGATAGATTGTAGACATAGAATATTGAACGTTTTGTGTGATGATGATGATAATGATGATGATGATGATGATGATATTTTTTTTTTCCGCTTTTGTATGTCTCAGATCTGTGTGTGTTTCTAGGATTCTTATGGTTTGATGAAAATATAAACAGCATTTGTTTTTAAACAACTGCATCATAATAATGGTGAGTACTGGAAAGACATTTATGTTCTTCCATCCTTAGGAGAGGTACAGTATTGACAGGTGGAATGATGGAGCTTTACAAAGCACAAACACTTTATTGCACAAAGCACCTTTCTGGTTGCTCAAATTATCTAGCTTTGGCCATTAGGAGCTCCCGAAAATAGCTCCTGTATCCCTTTGACACACACCATCTCTGCTTTTTTGTTTTGAGTTTTTTCTTTTTTTTTTCCTTGCACTTACTTTTTGGCATTACAAGATGCTCCATGCTCATCTATTTCTTGCCCAGTCCCATAACCATCCATTGCTCCAAGGAGTCCTGATTCCTTTTATTTTATTTTATTTCATCATCATTATTAATTATTATTATTATTATTATTTTGGTGAGGCAACCCTTGGTTGACCTCACAGATTGCAAGGATCTTATTAGCTTACAATCCCTTATTTTATTTTATTTTATTATTATTTTTTTTTATGCTTACAGCACCTTGTCTTCCTAGGTGGTCTCTCATCGAAGTAGTAACCAGGCCCGACCCTGCTTAGCTTCTGAGATCAGACAGGGTGGGGCTTGTTCAAGGTGGCATGGCTGTAGACCCTTCTGTTTTAGAAGGGTATTAAAAACCAATATGTGGGCGTTAGGTATGCTCCTTGCCATCAGGTGTTGTTATTTTAGACCCTCTCAGATAACAGAGCAGGGAATAGTGTTACTCAATGTATATACAAACTTGTGTATATACATACCTATAAATATTTCCATATGCAAACATCTTTATCTACATTAAGTTAAATATGAGTTCATACTGATGTCTCCAACTCTAATCCAACTAATATTAAATGTAGGTTGTTCTAGCTCTCTCCCCTTGCTTATGTGTAAACGCCCATTCCAATAGTGAGATCTGGTTCCAACCACCTGATATCCATTTACTTGATTGTTCAGTTAAAGTATAAATGTACAGAATTATGAAAAATGTTAATCCTTACTTCCATGGGAAATATGTTTATCACTGGATAAATTTTCTTTTGCCTTTACTGTCATAGACTCCATTCATTTCCAAAGTTACTTGGGTCACTATTACTTTCCCCTTTAGAGAGATTCTTTTCATACATTTGTAAATTGGTTAGATTGTTTTGTCATATTCTACATTCCATCCTGGTATCTTTGACCTCTGAAATTATTTAAAATTTGTATGCATTAAAAATCACTCTGTGCAGTTAAGTTTTATGAGCTTTGACAAATGCAATGTCTTGAATTCACTATTATACTGTCATACTGAATAGTTTACTTTTCTAAAAAAAATTCTCTTCTTCATTTATTCAAAAACCATCCCCACACCAAACATCTGAAAACCATTGATCTTTTTACTATATCTATAGTTTTGCTTGTTCTAGAATGTCATATAATTAGGAAATGACAGTGTGTAATCTTTTCAGACTTTCACTTAGCAATACACATTTAAGATTTATCTATATCTTTTTATCTCTTAAACAATATCTATTGTATAGATGTACCATAGTTTGTGTACCTAATCACCTTTTGAGGGACTCTCAGCTGCTTCCAGTTTTTGGTAGTAAAATTGGTATAAACTTTCACAGGCAGTTTTTTGTGTGGACATAGATTTTCAGATCAGTTGGGTAGAAACCTAAGAGTGCAATTGACAGACCTATGTGTTGCTTTTTGAGAAACTGCCAAACTGTCTGCCAAACTGCCAAAGTGATTGTGCCATTTCACAACCCCACCAGCAATGAATGAGAGCTCCTATTCTACATCCTCCCCAGCAATTAGTATTGTCATATTTTTGGATTTAGCCATTCTGATAGGTGTAGTGGTATCTTATTGTTTCAATTTACAATGGACTAATGCCAAGTGATGCTGAGCATCTTTTCATATGTGCATTTGCCGTATATTTACTTTCGTGAGTGAGATTTATGTTTAAAGTTTGGTCCATTTTTTAAATAGAATTGTTTGTTTTCTAATTGTTGAGTTTTCAGAGGTTTTTTTGTATATTTTGGATACAAGTCCTTTATTAGATATGATATGTGTTTTGCAAATAATTTTTCCCAATCTGTGGCTTGTCTTTTCATTCTCGTAACTGTGCTTTTCATTGAGCATTTTTATTTTTAATAAAGTCCAAATTCTCATTGCCAAACTGAAGAAAATGTAGATTTCCCCCACCCTCTCTCTCCTTTCTTTCTTTCTTCATCTTATTGCACTAGCTAGATTTTATAATACTATGTTGAATAGGAGTGGTGAGGGAGGACATTCTTGCCTAGTCCTGAAATATTGGGAAATTATCTAATTTCTTACCATTAAATAGCTTTAGGGGTTTTATAGATGTTCTTTAGCAACATGAGAAAGTTCCTTTACTCCTATTTAGCTAGAATTTTATCATCAGTAGTGTTGGATTTTGTCAAGTGCTTTGTCTTTGTCAATTATGACATGGTTGTATAATTTTTTTTTTATCCTCTTGGTCGATGGATAACAATAATTGATTTTTAAATGTTGAACCAGCCTTCTTTATCTGGAATAAATCCCACTTAGTTGGAGTGGGGTGCATTTTTTTATATATTGTTATATGCGCTTTGCTAACATTTTGTTTAGTGTATTTACATATGTGTTTATAAGAGATATTGGTCTGTAGTTTTTCCTGAGGTGTCTTTGTTTAGTTTTGGTACTGAGGTAATGATGGCCACATTATGAGTTAGAAACTGTTCACTCTGCTTCCAGGTGTTAGAAGAGATTGTGGAGTGGAATCATTTCTTCCTCCAAGTGGTAGAATTTGCAAATGAAAAATTCTGGGCCTGGTGTTTTCTTTTTTTGGAAGGTTATTATCAATTAAATTTCTGTAATAGATATAGGTCTATTCAGATTATCTATATTTCTTAGGATGAATTTTGGTAGTTTTTGTTATTCAAGGAATTGGTTCATTTTAACTAAGTTATCAAATGTATGGGCATATTGTTGTTTAGAGTATCTCTTACCCTTTTAATGTATATGTGATAAGTTGTAATGATCTTTCACTTTTGAGCTTGGTAATTTATGGCTTCTCTTTTTTTCCTTGGTTAGTCTATTAGAGATTTGTTGCTTTTATTGTATTTTTCAAAGAACCAGCTCTTGATTTTGTTGACTTTCTCTACTGTTTTCCTATTTTTAATCTTATTGGTTTCTCCTCTAATTTTGTATTATTTTCTTTTTTCTTCTTGTTTCAGTTTATTTTGCTCATTTTTCTTAGTTTCCTAAGGTGGAAGATAGGCTACTGCTTTTACATATTATATTTAATGATATGAATTTCCCTCTAAGCACTGCTTTTGCTGCATCCCACAAATTTTTAATAAGATACATTTTCATTTTCAATTAATGTAAAATATTTTTTAAATTTCACTCAAGACTTCTTGAACCCAGGTATTATTTATATATGTTTTGTTTAATCTCCATAATTTGGGGATTTTTTCCAGCTATCTGTTATTGATTTCTAACTTAATTCTATATAACCTGAGGACATACTTTGTATAATTTATATTGTTATAAATTTGTAAGTTTTATTGTTTGGCCCAGAACATGGTATATCTTGATAACTGTTTCATGTGTACTTGAGAAGAATGTGCGTTTTGCTGTTGTTGGATGGAGTGTTCCATAAATATCTTAGATCAAGTTGATTGATAGTGCTGTTCAGACCATTTTTATCCTCACTGATTTTCTGCCTGCTTCGTCTATCAATACTGGCAGAAAGTTGTTGAAGTCTCAACTATAGTGGTGGATTTATTTCTCTTTGCAATTCTATCAGTTTTTGCCTGACATATTTTTGATGTCAGGTGCATACACATTAATAAGAATTGTTATGTGTAAATGAAAAACCAATTACTTTATCATTATATACACTCCTCCTTATTCCTAATAATTTTTATTTTTCTGAAGTATGCTTGTTTGAAAATAATATATAGACCAGCTTTCTTTTAATTGTGTTAACATGGTATATCTTTCTTTATTCCTTTACTTTTATTTTATATGAATTCTTATATTTAAACTGAGTTTCTTATAGACAATTTATGGTTGGCTCTTGTTTTGTTATCACTCTGACAATCTCTATCTTTTAATTGATGTATTTAGATCATTCACATTTAAAGTCATCACATTTATATCATTGGATTAATATCTACTATGTTTGTATCTGTTTTTTTTTTCTATTTATTGTAATCTTTGTTTTTGTTTCCTCCCATCTTTATCTTCTTTGGTTTTAATTTAATATTCTCTATGATCCCATTTTACCTCCTCTCTCAGTATAACAATTATGCTTTAAATATATTGCTAGTGATTGCTCTACAAAGTTTGCATGTTTCTTGCTTTTTAAAAGTGAACTACTTAATCGAAGATTAGCATATATGGGAAAGTGTACTAATAATGAGTATGTAACTCAATGAATTTTCACAAAGTGAACCACCTGTGTAATTAGCACATAGATTAGGAAACAGAATGTTACTAGCATTTTAGAAAACCTTTTAGTGTCCTCTACCAGTCACTACAATCGAAAGAACCACTATGCTTACTTCTACTACCATAGGTTAGTTTGTTTTTGAATGAAATCTTTGGTTGTTTAGTTTTGTTCTTGTTACTTGTGCTGGCTTTTGTAGATGATAGTTAGTTTTATTGTTGTTGGACATTTATAATTGTATGCTCATGTTTGGTTGATCTTAATCTGAGACAAACCTGACTAGTTAATTGTGGATGTTTTTATCTACAGAGAATTTATATTTACTCTACTATGAGCTAGGAGGCAAGGCCAACCTCATAATTATTTTAGCACCCTTCAAGGGTCTCTGGCTTACTACAGAAGTTTCAGGCACAAATCCAGCATTGTGCTGCTGATTTAATGCTCAGTCTTCCTATTATAATGTTGCTTTGACTTCTCTCATAAGTTACTCTAGCCCCTGTGGTATGTTGACTGCTTACTGATCAGTATTTAATAGATTTTTTTGGAGTGAGAAGTGAGATACTTTTCTCATGTCCAAAGAGCCCAGGGATGCAATCAAAGGTATTCATTATGTATCCTTGAATTTCTTTCTTGAAATATGGGCTCTTAGAGTCTAGTGAGTCAGAGCTCTAGAAACAGAAATCTATATTAATTTTATTCCTAAAATGTATGAATCAATACTATGCCTTTACCTTAATGAATATTCATAGGAAAATAAGCCAATATCATCACTGTATAGATCTTAACTGATTGATACCTATAAATGGCAAAGTTTTATGATATTTTAGAAAATAATGGACATATGAATATTTTGAAACAATTAAAAAAAGAGTAACGCATGAAATCACTTCATTTTACTTGGGGTTAGTAAATTTAATACTCAAACAAAATGATATACTCAGATGATTTTATTTGAGCCAAAGAAATCTTGATATTTCAAGGACAACTGTTGTTTCAAAATTCATGTATATTTGTGTTTCTAGAAGAACATATATGCACATAAATATACTCAGGAACATAGCTGTCTTTGTATAACATCCTCTATCACTGATCCTCAAGGAGATGCTTCATCTTCCCCTTGTATGTGAGAGTTCATTCAATCATCACACCAAATTAGAAATTAATGACTAAAATGACTCTTAAAGTTTGGATTGGCTCATAGCTTTGTTGTACCTAGTAACGTTGTTCTTAATAAATTATATGGTACAATATGTTAGGCAATTTGTGTCTCATGCACAAATGTGTAA
This sequence comes from Pteropus alecto, assembly GCF_000325575.1. NCBI lineage: Eukaryota > Metazoa > Chordata > Mammalia > Chiroptera > Pteropodidae > Pteropus > Pteropus alecto. Next base: position 15,285,233 of record NW_006442107.1, read on the forward strand.
AACTCTGCCTTAAAGATTGGTTCAATCTAAAATTCACAATTTATTGAGATAAATGGAAGAGTGTCACTCCCATGTTGGTACTCTGCTTTTCCAGGCTAGCAGAATCATCAAGCAGACAGTTTGAATTAAATTGCCTACGATGTATTTTTGCATATAAGATGAACCCTTCAGTTTTTAAAAGTTAACTCATCTCCAAAACTCAATATAAGCTATAAAAAAAACCTTAAATGTTTGAAATTTCTAAATGGTTACTCTGCTTGTTGATCAAGAAGCCTAATTAAAGATTTTCCTATAGACTTGGGAGATGCTTATGTTAGAAGAGTAAAAAGGAAAACCTAAAACCTTATTTTATGCCTTGCTTTTCAATGTCTATTACTATAGTCACAGTGAAACTAGAAGTAGTTATTCCTTCAGCTTCCTTTTCTTTTTCGAAAACAGGAAAAAAAAAACCCTCTAGTATTTTAGCATTGTTACAGCTATTTTCCAGATTTCGATGTTTGAACTCAAATAGATCCCCTGTGAAAACTATTTCTAGATTCTGTAGTTTGAGCCAAGAAATCTGTGTCTGTTCTTATCACCTTTACTTGAAAATTAAACAAATATCCTACACTTGATAACATATTATAATTAAGATATAAGGGCTAGATGATTGTGATAAGACATTAATTGGCTCACTCCAAGAAATCACAATAAAATCGAAAATATGGAAAAGTATACTGGAAGTTGGGCAGAGGTGGGTTCTTTCCTCTCCCAAAGAGTTATTTTCCATGACAAAATAACAATTCTAAAAATAATGTAGAAATTCTACAATAGTACTGTCCACCAAGTTGAGGATGAATATGTGGACTACTGTTTTAAGACATATATTTTGGAAGAAAAGATAAACCATATGGCTAGTGGGAAATAAAGCAATAATTGAGGCCAGAAAAAAAAATGTATTTTCTTCTCTATTACAAGGGACATAAATACCAGACAGTTAACTTTGGACTTTATCATAGTTATAACAGCTAAATAAAAATGTTGGGTGGATGAATGTTGAATGAATCCATATGTGGCTGTCAAAATGCAGAAACTGGCTGAGCCACGGACTTGCTTGTATAGAGATGTTAAAGGTAGGAATTAAAGATAAATTCAGAAACTGTACTAGATTATTAAATCTAATTTATTCTTAGTTTATACACTTAAATATTTATGGAAATTAACTTCTGACCAATACATCATATTTATTGATGACCGTATCAAACAAAAGTATCAGTTAATTTGGGGTCAAAGAAGAAACATGAAATTTCTAAATTTTTTGTATTTTGATTGGAAAGTAGAATAAAAGTACTGATAGTACTGCTTGTACTGATAGCTTACAAATAAAAAGAAACATTTTTATGTGTCAGTAATGGCAGCCATAAAGATCAAGACACTATTTAAACTCTCTCAAAAGCATTTCTTTCCTGAACCAAAGGATAGCTATAGCATACTAAAGATAGACTCTTTTCAAAATCATTTGGGAGAAAAGTCAATAGACTGGAAATCAACTAATAAAGTCAGATTTGTGACATTTCTTATGTGGTCCCAAATTTATCTGCACAAATGATACATTTCTGCTTTTTGTTTTTTCTGTTTTATTTTGAAAAGTTACCATGCTATATGGTAATCAAGTTGCTGATTGAGTTGGCTATTTGCTTCCTTTACAAATTCCCTTTGCTTGAAAGAGTTATTAATAGACTGTTAAACATCTGAATGCACAAAGATGCTCAGAACTTCCCAGTTTCAAAGTAGGAAGTACAATCCAACACAATCTCTACTCTAGCTAAAATGGATCAAATTCTCTAACTGACTCAACTCAGTAGACAGTCATTATTTGATCCTTTCAATGACAGATTTGGTCAGAGGCCATCCTCAAGTTTTAGATTCCTATTTTAACATGCCTCCAGGCCCTGATCTAATCTAGAATAGGTCTAATCAAAGCTTGCAATCTTTCATTTTTAAATTTTAAATGATTTTAAAGTCATGTGAATTTTGGAACTCACTAGAAGTTCAGGTCTAGTCAAGGATTGATCCAAATGGCTTTGCTCTTTTTTTCAGGCTTTCCCACTATCAGTGTTATACCAATACAGGCAAACTTCTGCTGTTTAGGACATGACATTCTATTTTAGTCATAGGGTATTACTGTATAAAAAATCAGTATCAAAAGATGGAGGCTTTCCTTTTGAGGGATGAAGGAATGTAGGTGGAGGTGATGTCATTCATTTTTATGATTTTAAATTCCCCATATTTATATCTCCAGTCCAGACTTTTCTCTGTAGTTCTAGCTTCTATATTCAAATGCCTACATGAACAACTCTCCCAGTATTTCAAATTTAACTTTTCTGAAATTAAATTATTTCTTCCTGTCTCTCCACCCAACCCGCTTCTGCTTCTACCTCAGCCTCCAACTCTCAATCTGTTTCTCCCTCAAACTCCCCTCTCTGTCAGAGGCCTTACTAGCTATGCTACTAAGGCTACAAGATATATAACTATCCTTGACCCAATCTTTTCTATCACCTGCCACATGCAATCCGTGGCAAGCCTTCTATATTTAAAACATATCTTCAATCCATCACATCTCTCCCTTTACTTTGATCCTTACCTTTCTGATTCATCACCATAATACTTCATCTAAGCTACTACAACTACCACAAGCTTCCTAACTGGTCTTCTTGTTTTTATGCTTGCCCCCTTACAATCCTTTCACCTCAAAGTAGCCAGTGAAACTTATAAAAATGCATCTCATGTAATTCTCCTGCTTAAAACCATTTATTGATTTTCCACTGGACCAATAATAAAATGCAAACTCATTATCTCAGAGAACACTGCCCTACAAGATCTGGCTGCAGAGGAATATTCAGACCTCATACCCTACCTCTCTTTTTTAGGCTCAATAAGCTCATTTGCACTGGCCTTCTTTTTATCCCTCAAATATGCCTAGAACTCTTGCCTTAGGACCTTTGTGCTGTGATTATAATTCCCCTTCCTGGACCTTCAAATAGTTAACTCCTTTGCCATCTTTCAGGTCCCATGATAAATGTTACCTATTCAGAGAGAAGAGCACTTTTCTCAAGCACCCATTATTTCTTTATTATCTATTTGCCTTAGAAAAATTAAAGTTCCATTAGATGAAGACCACATATATGCTCCTGTCTTATTGACTCCTTTAACCCTAGAACCTATCAGAGTAATTGGTGTTCAGTATTTGTTGAATGAAAGCATAGTTATTAGGATGGATGAATGAAGGCTTGTTTATTCTTTGAACACTATTTTATGATTACAGATTGTGTGTTGTTTGCACTGTAACATTTTGCAGATAAATATGTAATGTCACATAAATATTTGTGGTTGATATTAAAGTGCAAGACTTTTAGACTTTTTTTAAATGTCATATACAAATGACCATGAGGTTGGGAGAAATTTTACTTTCATAAGAAAATTATGTTGATTATACTCCGAAATTTGGATTATCTTTAATTAAAATTTAATTTTCTGATATAACAATTTCTGATTTCCTCTCCCTGTAAGTAGCAAGAAGGACTCTGGGCTGGGGTTAGGGATTTGTATTTAAATGTGGGGGTGAAGAGTCACTTTTTGGAGAGATGCTCTGTAGAGAGATAATTCTGAAGTAAGCATCTTGGGAAATGTCAAATTAAATTCCAGGCAGCCTGTTCAAATGGGCTGAACAGGCTGAAGGAAGGGCTCAGTGTGATCCTTCAGGTGGAGCTGAAAAGACCTGACTGTAAAGAAGTTAGAAGTAAAGGAGGGAAATAAATCCAAAGTTGCTGAAACAGATTTTAGATTTTGTCAGGTGTTTATGCTCTTAGTGGGGCAAGATATGGTAAAAAATGTTGACTCAGCCTGTGCAATCAATAATGACTACAAGTACAGAATAGGGTACATTTTCGGTTCCGCTGGAGATAAGAGTCCACAGGGCTCTGAGAGCTTGGCCCTTACAATCCTAGGACTCTCATTCCTTTAATCCAATGTGAATATTATTTCAGTAATTAATCATTTACCTCTTCTTAAAACTGAATCTTGTATGATCTCTTTTAATTTATTTTTTTAATTTTTGGCTTGTATACCAAATCTAGTTAACATGGCTGGGGGTCAATTACACATTTGCTTTTATTCTGTGAGTTCTTTATGTTGAAAGAGTTCTAATTTCTAATTAAATTAAATTAAATTTCTAATTAAATGGAATATCAAGTATAGTCATTAATAAAATGAATACATGTATATGGTAAGTCCTGATATTTCCTTAAGTAAAGACCAATTTCATCTAACACTACCCAGCAAGAGTCAAAAGGGATGGTCAAGGATTGTGCCTGCTGGCTTCTTCCTTCCCTTCCTCTCTTCCCTTTATTAACTCAACATATATTTACTAAGTACTTACTATGTGCATTGTTCATTGTGCTAGAATTACTTGGATAACAAGAAAATCCCAACTCTCAAGGATCTTCCATTCAAGTTTACTTGACCAATGAAACACACAAGAAAAATACATAAAACAAGGAGGGATATAGTTCTTATGATCTAAAACAATGTTTTCTAAACTATAGGTTGACAGTCATCCTTTGCTGTATCATAAAATAAACTTACTGGATTAGGACCACAATTTACATAATAGTAATAATAATAAATAGGAGAAAATGGCAAATAGTGTGTATTGCATGTAATAAAATTTTTTTTTCACAAAAATTTTGGAGGACGAATGTATTCATGTACTATATGCCAATGTAAAATGTACATCTTACTATGAGACAAGGCTTAAAAAATGAAAGACACTCTTCAGAGGAGTTTAAAGACATTATTTTAACTTGAGTACTTAAGGCTGGCTGGCTTCATGGGTCTGAAAGCACTTGAATGAGACTTAGAGCAGATAGGATGACTTTTCAGATGAAAGAGCTGACAAAAATAATTTTGAAATTGTGAATGAAGTGATAACCATAAGAGAAAGTAAACTCTACAGAACCAGCTTACACTGGAATGACCACCCAGGGACCAACTACACTTCCAGAATCTTATAGGAAACATATGGACACTATAGAATAAAATCTAGATCTCTTGGCTTGGAATCATCTTCTATCTCTGATGCCACAAGGGAAACTTTTAACAAGAGTTGTTCCTGTGAGGTATACCACAGGTAGGTGATTCAAAAGATACTTTCGTTCAATTGCTTGTTCCAAATTATTTATGTATTTAAGATACTAAAATTAAAAAAAAAAAAAAGTGAAAGGCCTAAATATAAATGCCCAATTCAATTCATTGAAAGTGACCCGCCACACTTGTATTAGATTATTAGATCCATTTGTGATTTCTGTTGGACAGTGGACTCTTAGCTTTATATTTACTGGTCAAAAATTCAAGGACTCAGAACAGCTGATTTATTTTAACATTTTTTTTTTGATACAAAAGAAGAAAATAAAGATAATAAAAGCAACCAGGGTGGCCTCTAGAGAAGAGGAGCTGTTGTTGCAGGAATCTTGCAAGTTAATGAGAATTCACCCGAGACTCAAGAACGACTGAGAGGGGAGAAAGGAGGAGTAGGGGGGTGGGGGGGAGTGGATAAAAACTCTTCCTTTGCAGCTGGCCCTCTCCCTCATTTGTTGCTCCAATAAGCAGTAATTAGGTCCTGAGCTAATGGTGTCAGCTGATCTGCTGTTTTTAGGCTAGACCCAGAGGAATCTCCATGGAAACCCTGCTGGAGTCGTTCCCCCACCTGGATGCTGAGTGCTCCTTTCCGCCACCTGGCTGCCGCCGGGCCCGCTGCTACCTCCTCCTGCCTCTAACCTGCAGCCTGCAGCATGCGCACTGCCCCCGGGATCCCTAAATGGGACAATTCTGCCCGTGACGTCAGCGCCCAGCCGTCTCCACAGAAACTTTTGTCCCATTGACCAATCAGAGAGCTTGGAAGGGGCC
>NW_006442107.1:15291211-15296029 GCF_000325575.1 Pteropus alecto
GTGGGAGGGGTGGGGGTGAGGGGAGAGGCGAGAGGTTTAGTGTGTGGAGCTGCTCGCGCTCCGCCCGGGCTGTCAGTCCCAGCTCCAGCCGCCGCGAGACCTTCCCGGAGACGCGCGCACACAGCGCACCCCCCGCGCACCGCACACCCTCGCTCCCTTGCTCACACACGCACACACTCAGCCTGGCCGAGCAGGAGCCACTGACCATTTTGCAAGTGCCGGGACCCGCTGCGGCGCAGTGGTTACAAATACTCCGCGTTCCCATTCCGGGCTTTCGTCTTGGATACGACGACCAGGGGCGAAGGTGGGCTAGGACGGAGACCAGGCGTCGGGCAGTGGTCCGGCCGCTTTCCTGGCAGAGCCGCCTCCCGGGACGGGCGCTGGCCTCCGCAGAGAGTAGAATAAAGAGCGGCCGCATTCGCAGCGCGAGGAGGATGGGAACTCCCCTGTTTCCAGCTCTGTAACAGACGGATGGGAATCCTGAATGGAGGAACCGCATATTTTATTTGCTTGAGAAAATCGTCCAGAGGAACTCATATTTGGTTACTCTGAGCCGTGGAGGGGGTGTCCATGACGTGGCAGGGGGAAAATAGACACCCGAAACCTCCTGTGTGAACTGCAAACTGTAACCAAGCAAGGGGAAAACAAACCATCTCTCTCTATATTTTTAATTTCATGCAAAGGGTTTTAAGCATCATAAACTTCTATGCCTGTGCCCAATTCAGCAGAAACCAGAGAAGCCCTGTCTGGGGACCCCATCATTATCCGGAAGACCCACCGCCAGCGGCCTGCCTTCGTTTACCCACCTCCCCCTGGACGGAGATCTGTTTGGGGTACCACTGTCTATCCTATAGAACTGTGGCCAAATCTCCACGAATGCTTTGCTAATTCTGGGACTTAACTCCTGGAACAGACCTGCAGGGCTGGAATTTAGCATAAATGCCTCTGAAGAAATGACATTTTAAACCGTTTTAGAAATACCTTTAAAAAAATTTTCTGTGTAACAGGATTTACTAGGTTTAACAACATGACAGGTAAGAACTTTCTCTTTCTAGTCTCTTAACACCCCACTTAGGAAAGGCCGAAGAGGAACAAGACCCTGGAGGAAGGAGAGCCCGGGGACCTAGGTGCCCTTTGGGGCTCCAGGGCGCTCGGCGGGGCTGCTGTTTTTGAGAGAGGCGCAGCCCTCGCTCTTGGACCGCCAGGCCGGCTGCTGGGGAAGCTTCTGGGGCGCGCGCGGGGAGGCGGCGCTGCGCTCCACCTGCCCTGCCTAGGACACAGCCCCGGGGCGAGGCGTCGAGGGACCACCCCAAGTCAATATTGGGATTTTTAATAACCAAGGAATGGGAATTTAATTATTCAAAACCCAGCTTCTCTGGACCAGATGCTGTTGGGATGGTTCTACTCACACAATATTAAAGAGACCCATCACTAAGAGGACGTAAAAAGCATCCAAGGCATCCGTTGCAATTACGAATGAACCAGAGACTTGGTAGCACAGGACATTGATTGCTGGTGCCCAACCGGACCCTCCTCCCTTCCCCATTTCTTCCCCCCCACCCGAGACAGGCTCCGGCGGCGGCCGGGACCTCGCGTCCTTGCATTGTGGCGGGGGCTGCAATTTTCATGAGCCCGGGGTGAACAGGTGCGAAGTGCGCTTGAAGCATCCGGCCAGCGGCCGGGCGCAGGGAACATGGAGAGCGAGCGCGACATGTACCGCCAGTTCCAGGACTGGTGCCTCAGGACTTACGGGGACTCAGGCAAGACCAAGACGGTGACTCGTAAGAAATACGAACGGATCGTCCAGCTCCTCAACGGCTCCGAGTCGAGCTCCACGGACAACGCCAAATTTAAATTCTGGGTTAAATCGAAGGGCTTCCAGCTGGGCCAGCCGGACGAGGTCCGCGGGGGTGGCGGCGGCGCCAAGCAAGTGCTCTATGTGCCCGTCAAGACCACGGTGAGTGACTCGCCTTCCTCTGTTATTTGTCTGCCAAAGCAGCCCGGCGGGGAGGGGGAGAGAGGGGGAATAAAGGAGGGGGGGTTCCGTGAGCCACCGTTGGCTCGTGTGCCCCCACCCTTCTCAACCCCCTCCCCAAGTCGTCCTCACTCGTATTAGCCAGGCGCGTTTCCCCCACCGTGGAGTCTTTGTGGTCCTTTATTTTAAAGCGGCAGCGCACCAGCAGAGTCCGCCGCGCTCCTGGCGTCCTGGCTCCTGGACCCGCTGCTGGAGCTTGCATCCCCGGGTCGGGCGGCGTCCCGCATCCTCGCGCTGGGCCATTGTCCCACGTTGTTTGCTGGGCGCCTGGCGCGTGTCCCGCCTTCGCCACCGCGTATAAAGGCCACACCGGAACCCCAGCTGCACGCTCTGATAATAGACGATTCTGATCGATAGTCTACAGTGCCTCCTTATTGGTACAAAGCCCGAATGTGGTGCTAGTCATGAATGTGGGGTTTTCCCCTCGACACTATCAGGTTTTATTGTTAGACCGCCGCCTGGGAGACACAGGGCTGTCCGATCGCCTTGATCACTCCCAGAGATCTTGCCACGACTATTTAGATTGTAGATAAGGTCCTGGAGATGCCTTCCTCCCTGCCCCCATTCCCTTCCTGGCTTCCCCTTTCACAGATAAAGCCGTAGCTACAAGATGAACAACAAAGAGAGATGGGTTTGGGCGCAATCAAATGGTGTATGTATTTGTTCCGCATTCTGGAATGGCTCTAGTCTCCTGTCCACAAAGCTCTAAGCCCAGGCACTGCAAGGTAATGGCACTGAGAGTCCGGTAAATCTCAGCCTCACAAGGCAGAGGGGGAGCCGCGGCAGCGTCAATTTCCTTTTTAAGAAGATGGGAACTGTGGGCTACAAGTAGGATTGCAGATCAGATCCATGAGACTTCTTTCTTCATGGTGCTAGGTGGGTACTCGCCTGGAGTAGGGGCGGGGGGGGGGGGAGTAAATGGCATCTTTTGCATTTTTGCCTCTCTTTAGGGTTTCTCGAACATTTACTCCTTTTCCACCCTCCCTCCTGGCAACTGTTTCCCGTGCAGTACTCCTGGAGGATGCTAGAAAAGAGATGTCTTGAAAGCCATTCTTCTATATCAGACGGAGGTATATTAAATTGGAAATATGTGCATGAGAGGTTTGTCAAAGGATTATTTGGAGGACTCATTGAGGTTTGAAAATCAGTTTATAATTTCCCGAGATTAATTAGGTGTAGTTGCTTGAGGGAAGTGTATTTGTTTTGGAATTTAGATGGGAAATGGAAATAAAGGTGAAATGGAAACACACATAAAAGTTTTGGTTTTTTTTTTTGTTTATAAAAGTACTATTGTTGGAGGGTGTCTGAGAAGAGGTAGACGTATAAATGTAGCCTTCTCCTTTAACATGTGGCATCGTTAAAGACAATGGTGAGATTACTAAATAATGAGGACTAGATGGGCATGGATTAGAACTGAGGTTTATTTACATCTGGATGAGCCAGAAGTCTGTTGTAAAGAACGAAGTATTTTGATTTATTTGTATTGGGAGTAACATTAAGAACCCGATTTTTAAAAATAACTTATTGTTAAATAAAGTAAATTGGAATTCAGAACATGAGAATGTATTTTCCTTTGGGTAATATTGAGCTAATTAAATGAATAAAATAATTTAAGATATATTTACCTAAATACTATTTAATAATACTGTATATGTTTTTAAAATATTGCTAGCTGAGAAGTTGGTTTTTCATTCCTTTCATGTTACACTTAGGTCCTTTGTTAACCTGTTCGATAGCTTCACCTGAATCGGTCCAATGAGTTTATACTTGCATGGATTTGGTTACATCTGCTATATGTACAAACCAGATGCCCTTTTAAAACATTAACTTAAAATTCTGAATAACAAATTCTGTATGGTTATACAGGCATTATGATAAACATGGATGCCAGCAGTTCTCATACTCAGATACCCATATTTTCATTCAAAAATTAATGCAGAGTTGTTAAAGAATTACTGCTAAGGCATCTAATATAGAGTATTAACTCCAGGGTTAGTAATAAAGTAACACATTTTTCTCTTTTCAGTAAAGATTCCGTATATTTCTGGGAGAAAATGTAATCCATCAAGTGATATTCTTAGATAATGATTTCCATGTAGTATTTAACAGCTCTGCTCTTCATTCAAGCCTGTTTTGAAATGTTGAAGAGGTTTTTAATTCATGAACTCTTCTATTGCTCTTTATGAAATTTTTATGCTGCTCCTGACATAGAAGTATAGGCTCCTCCTTCTCTGAGAGACAGCCAATCGTCATTTCAATGAGTTAAAAAATAAATAAAAGATCCTTTTTTTTTTTATCATGTGTATCCCTACATCTCAAATTATTTCTTCCTTAAAAATATGTTGATTTTTCTTTATAAAGCAAGAATATAATCACCAGAGAAACAAAAAATGTTTTCTTTTCCTTCAAAGGCATACCTTGGTTGAATAAAATACTGCATTTTAATGATATGTTCAAGTAGACTAAGAATCATTCCAGCTATTAGAAGCTGGCTTTGCTGTCAGTGAGGGATTTGTGCCTGATGTTGCAGTAACCCACTGCTGTTGATAATTAGACATCATTACTACCGAGAAAAGGGAAAAAGAGAAGGGGAGAGGACAGGCTGGGTCTAATTAACTACTTGTGTTTAATGAAAGAAAGGGAGACTGATAGCAACTGGGAGGTTGTACTAGCAGAGAGTAGATACACCACACACACTTAATTGAAACAGGGCTATCTTTCAGTCTGAAAGAAGCTAGGTTATACCTCTTATTTCCCCAAAAGAATAGATGAAGCTTTGCAAA
>NW_006442107.1:15296048-15342785 GCF_000325575.1 Pteropus alecto
TTAACTGATGAGAAAATCAAACAAGTGACAACTGGCTTAAAATAAGACTGTAGAATACTGGAAAAGATAAACATGCCCTTTAATATTTGTCCTGGCAATGCCTAAAGCTGAGGGGACATATCTGTCACTGTTTAGATTACTCTGTGGCTGAGGAGATACTGTTTGGTCACCAAGCAACAACATCCTACAACTCAGCCATTTTAAGTCTAGAGTGGGACCTTGTTTGCGTGTGCACACAGGCATGCACGTGCATGTACACAATCATGTGCGGCTTTTTCCATACTGCTACTAATATTTTTATATGTTCTTATACTAAGGGTGTCAGAAATTTAGAAGAATGAAATGTTAACTTAAAACAGTTCTGAAAAAGATATAGCAAATGTCCGACATTGATTACAAAAATGTTTAATCAGTGATCATTTTAAATTAGTGTTACTATGGTTACTCTATTTTACATCTTTGACAGTTCTAGTTTAGTTTGTTTTTAGAAGTTTTTCATCTTGATTGACATTTTTTATGGCAACAATTAGTTGAAACATCACACTTGCAATTTAAACTACCAAAACACATTATACCACTTGATATTATGAAAGGTAAACTTAGAAAATACCTAGAGAATCCATTAAACCTTTCCATTACTCGTATGATTAATGCATTATCGTGTATTTTAAAAAGCCCACTGCACTGTATAAAACATTAGGAAATTTGGTAAACTCACATTTTTTATTTGTTTTCAGTCTTATGCAAACAAGGTAATGACTATCCAAACTGTAAAATCAAACAATATGAGTGATGCTTTTCTTGACCTATATTTGTAGGAATAGATACTGAGGTCTAATTTTTGCCTTTCATGTATTTTTTTCCCCCTTATATTTATTCTACTGAGAAACATGAAATGAATTTTTCATTCAGAAAAGAAAAGGCATTACCTTTAGTTATGTCATTTAAAAAGGATGATTTATTCAGTTCTGTAATCTGTAGCTTCAGATTTCATATTGTTCTTTCTGTCTGTACTAATTGATTACTATACAGTGATTAGATTGAATATTCATGTACTGGTTCAAAAACAATTATCGAATGATTCTAATTTTAGTTCTCTGGCTATGGTTCTGGTTATAAATTCCTTATGCTACATCAGAGTGAAGGAAATGATGCCTCCCAAGGAGGCTGTATACATTTCTACCGGGCCTAACTTCATGCCTGAGGCACACAATACATATATTAGGCCTCGATCTGGAATCTGCTGCAGACATTCCAGAAAACAGAGCTGAAGAACAGCACCAATTATATATTATGATACTTTGTGTCTGTAGCAGAGACAAATCATAATTGTAGTCACTGAGAGGAAAACAAAATTTTGCTTATCTCCTATACTTTCACAGCATTGCTGTGGATAACTGATGTTTTTTCTCTTCATTTAAGTATTTTTGGATACCCTGTGGCATCGGTCTTTGGAGTCAAAAGTTCCCAAATATGAATCTCAGCAATGTGCCTTATTAGCTGACTTTAGTTGGTTCCTTGTGAGTTGTTGTGAGCAGTAAATCATGCATGTCAAGTCTCTAGCACAGTACCTATGTAATGAATAGTAGGTACCTTTACTAGAAGCCAATCTGGCATGAGAATTAAGGGCCAAGGGGCTTGTAGAGGTAACTCTCCTGATTGTAAGGAGGAACTCGGACTGTGTTAGTATATTAAGGTTACCCACACTTATTCCCTAAGATACAGTTCTTGACTTTTCCATTGGTTCCTTGTCTTATTAGTAACCACAGTGGGGATGAGGGGCAAGGTTCAGCGCTCATGTATTTTTCCTCTGTAAGCCTCTTGAGCTAGTTAAGATTCTATTTCTCAAGATTTTATACTCTAGACCTTATGCATAAGCCAGAGGAAAGACGAGGAATCACATGCGGGGACATGGTGGCGTAATTCTCAAGAGTTTCAATCTTGTGCGATGCGCATGCAGACCTTCCCCTAACAGCTGCTGTATTTGCTAAGACTTTTTATACCTAACTGGGAAAGATTCAAGTGAATGTAATATGTTTTAGGTCACATTTGTTTGCATAATCCTGGGATAACAAAATGAAATGAACTTCGCGGACAACATAGATGACAGGGTATAGATGACAGAACAAGATTTAAATCCTAGATTTGACATTTACTGGAGATGTGAGTTAGGGGAAGTTTCTTAACTAAAGATGCGATTTCTTCTTTGTAAACATCAGTAACAATACTTGCCTAACTCATTTTGAATAAGAATGAATAATAATAATTCCTAAGCAGATAGCATATGCCTAGCACAGAATAAATGGTAAAAAAAAAAAAAAAAAACCTGTGTTAGGTATCATTACAAATGCAAAATCACCATGATATAATTATAATTAGGTATGTGTTATGAACTGAAAATCACACTGCAACAAAGAGATAAAATCTAAGATAATATACATATGTATGTATTATTCAGATAGTTTCCCTTCTTACTCCATTTTTAGAAAATAAAAATGACTTTGTTCTTGTAAAAGTGGTACATTCTCATAACAAAAAATCTAGATGAAAAAGAAAGAAAAAGTTAAAAAGTCACACTAAATTCCCCACCAAAATAGAACCACCATTAGCTAATTATGAACATCTTTATAAATGTGTCTCTAAATATTTATAACATAAGATTAGATATAATGATTGTTATAATGATTGATATAAACAGGCATGAATAATTTTCCAAAACTGAGATGATAATTATGTGCTAATTTAAGTAAAAAAATATATATATATATAATATTACCAAAATATAACAAAAGAAAAATACATGAAATTCAAAATATCGCTAATAGATATGTGCTTCTCAGAGGTATTTATTTCTGAAGTTAATAGCAAAGATAAAGAAAAATATTTAAAAATTGAATTATTTATTTTTTTAACTACAGATTTCAATTTTATACGTATCATTGACTTTCTCCAATGGTAGATAAGGAACAAACCTATTTCACTTTGCACCTTCTTTGTTACTTACTGTTTACGTTATATTACATTTATTACTTTATAATTGTTATATATTTTATTGTATTTAGTATATCCATTATATCATGTTAGATATTATAATTATTTCTATTGTCGAAGTTTTTATATTTATGTAATAATATATAATTTGGCTCTCAAAATTGTTTTCCACTTGCCATATTTCAATGCTTATCATCCATTCTTTTACCTAGTTTTCTTTACTTCTGAATTTTTTGATTTGTTTCATCATTTGATTAGCTCTCATTCCTGATTATCTATTTTTTCTCTAAGGAAGTGTTCATGTGTTCTATTTTTTGAAGTTTATATGCAATTAAAAATATTCATTCTTTGCCTTTATACGTAAAGGACAACTTAACTAGGTAACTCCTAGTCTTATACCTAGTTATTTTTTACTAGTCTTATACCTAGTCAATTTTTATTTCACTCTTTCTACCAGAACATTGTAGATACTGTGTTTTCTCTGAAAATTCAGAGGCAAACTTTTTTTTTTTTTCAAATTTTATGGGATGTTTAGTTCTTTATCCTTGAAATTAAATTTCACTAAGGTATGTTTGGAATTCTTTTTCTCATTGAGTAATGTACTCTTGTCCATGACTTCAGTTGTGTCTTTGTTCTGGTGACTTAATGCATATCTTCTGAGGTACAGATCTGTATTCTGGAGTTTATACTAGATGTTTCCACCAATATATTCCAAAGCACCTCAAACTGAACATTTCCAAAAATGAATTTTTCTTCTCTCCATTCCTCCATCCTAGGTTCTCCAAGCTGATGCCTCTTTTTCTTTTTTTCCTTTCTCTATTAATGGCAATATAATTTGCTCACCTATCTAAGCCAAAAATTTGTGTGACATTTTTGATTTCTCTCTTTTCCTCCCTCCTTATACTCAACAGAATACTATCGATTCTACCAAACTAATACCTCTTGAATCTGTCACATTCTTACCATACTATACCCTACCCTACCCTACCCTACCCTACCCTACCCTACCATACGCTCATTGCTTGATAATTTGGTAATTTTTGCAAAACCTGTTTTGAACGATGGCATTTGATATCCAGTGCCTGGCATGATGTGTGATGCATCCTTGGTGCTCAGTATTAATGGAATAAGTGAAAATCACTTCTGAGCCTGATACCATATGATGGAACCTTCTTATTCACCATGATACAACAGCTAGTTTCATAGCTATACTGGACACTGTTTTTTTAAAAAATATTTATTTGTTTATTTATTTGATTATTTAAATTATGATTTAAAAACAACATAAAATTTACCATCATAACTATTTTTAAGTGTATAGTTCAATAGTATTAAGTATACCATACACAGTGTTATACAGCAGATCTCCAGGACTTTTTCATATTGCAAAACTGAAACCATATACCCATTAAACAACAATTCTATCTTTTCTCCTTCCCTCCATTCCGTGGTAACTACCATTCTACTTTCTGTTTCTATGAATATGATTACTTTAGATACCTCATAGAAGTGGAATCCTATGTTGTCTTTTTTTGTGACTTATTTCCCTTAGCGTAACGTCCACAAGATTCATTCATGTTATAGTGTTTCTTTTTAAGGCTGAATAATATATCATTACATGTATACACCACATTTTGTTTATCCAATTATCTGTCAATGGGCATTTGGGTTGCTTCCACCTCTTGGCTATCGTGAATAATGCCACTGTGAACATGGGTGTGCAAATAGCTCTTCAAGACCCTGCTTTTTATATTTTTGGATAAATATCCACAAGTAGGGTTGCTGGATCGTATGGTTGGTTGTTCAATGTTTAATTTTTTTTGAGGAAAAAAATTCGGTCGTACCATTTTATAATCCTACCAACACTGCACAAGGGTGGGCACTCTTTAAAGCTAAGAAACTGGTGACTTTGCATCTCACCTAGAGTTCTTCAATGAGTATACTTCTTTAGTCAATTGCAAGTATTTAATATAACACAATTAATATTATAATGCCTTAGATTTATCAAGTTCTCACTGTAGCTTAAAGATTGGTCTAATCACTTTTAACAAAAGGTCTTTAATGTTCACAGTAGTCTTATGATATTAATGCTTTAAATTACATACTTTAGAAAATTATGGTTTATTTAAGGTGACTTTCTAAAGTCACACAGCTTTAAAGTGAAACCATTTCAGTTGGATTCCAAAGTCTTTGCTTTGGTCTCCAGACTTTTTAAATACTGCACTCCAATTTTTTAAAAAATTGAACATTCCATCCATATGTGTATTTCTATAACTTACATAGATATACTACTGCTTCAAACTTAACACAAACACTTAAAACATTAAAAATATAAATAGGGCTGATATTAAAATGAGTATAAATATAAATTTTAGTATTGTCTTCTTCACCTCGATAGGTCATCTCATGTAATCCTTGGGGTATGCATATACCAATTTGGATGTGATTACTCTAATCCATAGTACACTATTCCCTTACAGTTAAACATTGTGGTTAAGACCTTATGCTTTAGATAAAGTATCACTTCTATTACAGGGTATGCCTTTATACTGAACCAACACAATGTTAAAATAATATCTAAGCCATACAAAGCTGTGAAATCCATAAAACAATTACACACATTTGGTGTTGGTACAAGGGGAAAGGTTATTTCATCAAAGGCATATTCAGGGCATAGTGCACTGTTAAGAAGATTTGAAGTATAGGGTATAGTGGAGGATGAGGTTTAAGAAATAGGCTGGGGAAATATTATGAGAAGCCTCTACTACCATGTTTTGATTTCACTCTTTAGAAAGTGGCTTTTACTAAGTGTCAAAACAGGGATATCATGATGTAGGTCTTATAGGTAGAGACTTGATGTCTCTCAGTAGTTTATGTTGCAGAATATAAATAAGATGAGTAAAGAAGAAAAGTTAAATAGTTTCTTTGACTCAATATATTGTTTGAAACATAGTTACTAATGAATTTTATACAAATATTAAAATCAAATTATCAAGCAGTAAATCAATACTTTTCAATAACTTGTTTCTGTGTAATAGAATCATGCTGTACAGATCTGACTTCATTAATTATAATAAAATGTTAAAAATAAGATTCTATGAAACTTAAGAAAGAATAGATTTAAAGGCACTCAAAAAGAATATGTATGGATCAAGTCATCTTGTAATAAACAGGGTTTTTATTTTGTTTTGTTTTATTTTTGGACTTGAAGAGAAATAGTTTTGACCTCTTGGTTGTTACTACATACAAAATTACAAAGACTTCTCAAAGAAATCTCAAAGAAATCCTTCCAAAAACACAAATGAAGAATTCTATATAGAATACTTATTCAAGCACAGACCTTTTCAAAGTAAAGCGAACAATTTAAAAATCTCTTAAAACATGGAGTTTATGCTTTAAGGGAATATTCTAAATCTTATCCCAAGTTGTTCCTTGTTCTTACTTTAATTTTATACCTACATGCCTACCTCTTCCCTTAAGAGTCTTTCCAATGGTTCTTCAATTTTTGTACACTTTGTAGTAGTAGGTAGGATTCTAAGATAACTCTCAAATGACCCTCATGCTTATATAATTACCTTCCCTTTGAGAGTGGGTTGAACTTGTGGATTGATGAGCTATAACTCCCATAGTTCTCTTATGTTGTTTGATATACTTGACTTTAAGAAAGGGATTCTTTCAGGTGAGTCTGACTTAATCATATTGGCCTTTTAAAAGAGAGTTTTTTTTCCTGGCTCCAAGCAGAAGTAGTCAGAGGATTGCAAAGCCTGAGATGGATTCAATGCAAGGGAGAGTCTCAGTTGCTGAGATGGAGGGGGCCATGTGGTTAAGAGTGGACAACAATTTCTAGGAGCTGAGAGCTCGCAAAACAATGGGGACCCAAGTCCTACAGTTACAAGGGAATGAATTCTGCTAGCAACCCAAGGAAGCTTGGAAGTGGATCTTATCCTAGTTGGGTTTCCAAATAAAAATGCAGTTGGTGGCTGACACCTTGATTTCAACTTTATGAGGACCTGAGCAGAGTACTCAGTTGAAATGGGTTGGATTTCTGACCCATAGAAATTGTAAGATATTAAATTTGTGATGTTTTAAGCCACCCAATTTGTCATGATCAGTTATATAGCAACAGATAACAAATACATAGTCCTTTGGTATTAATTTTCCCCAAGGCATTTGTGTAGTTAAAACAAGTCAGCTGTTTAAAAAAGCATATTCACTAAGGTTATTTGTAGTTTAAGATATAGCTGGGAACAATTTAAATGTCCTTTTCTCTTAATGTGTTGCCATTTTTATAGTTTTTGATGAAATGGTCCATAATTTAGTAAAATGTATCATTTTTAACAGATCATTTGAAATATTTAATGATAGCCTCCATTAAGTATATATATACACACATACACACACACACACACACATATTACTTTGATTTTTCTTTTAATGTTTTAATTTTAAACATTTCTTATTTCATTATATTCCACCTAGCTCCTAAATGGAATACAAGATGGCCTACTGTTTTAGGGTTTTCATGAGAGGGTGGAGACAGAGGAGTGAACATATCAAAAGATATTATTATTCACATAATTATATTAATGTACATTTAAGTATTTGTCAATACATAGAAGAAACTGTAACAAAATATAACATTTATTTTTATTTATTAGAAATAACCTGTAATTTTATTTAAAAATATTTTAATACAGCATGTATTTTAAAGAACAGTAATAGGCAGATGTTCTTCAGTTGTTAAGATGTTAGAGGAAATTGAAAATAATTTTCTCTTCTCTATGCACAGAAGGGAAAATCTTTATTTTGATTTTTTTTGCTTTCTCTCTCTATGAGGTTTATTCAATAGGCTCTTATGTTCCACTCTTCCTAATTTTAATCAAATATTCATTTGTGGTAGTTATTCTCACAGCTACAGATTTTTCAAGTGTTTGGAACTGTTAGAAAACTGGAAAGTTGAGAAGGAGATTCAGAGTATAAGTTCAGGAAGTTATAAGCTTAATTTTGGTATTAAGAAGGAATAACCTGTCTTACAGGCAAAGAGCTAGTGTGGTTTTTTTTTAGTATCATTTTTTTCCTTTTTAGTTATAATGTATTTTCAGAAAATATTATTTGAATATTTGTGTCTCATTATTAGCTATAAAGATAGTAGTCATTGAAATAAGATTGGTCAATATCTTTTGAAGATTTTTATTTTTCTGATTGGATATTGGAGTGGGTGGGTGGGAGGAGGATACTTAAGGGCTTGAGGTGATCCAGAGGCAGCTTTTCTTCTGGTTTTCAGTGGATCTAAGTGCACTTGCCAGATGGCTGGAGGATTTTAGGGGTTTAATCTAGGGCCAAAGCTGAGTGACACATATGAGGATCTTATGTCTAGCTTGGTCATATTAGTACCATACTCTAACCAACTGACCTAATTAAATGAGATTTTCAAATCTAGTATCAAAGACTTATTTGAATTTCAGATGTGGGCCATTGTTCTCTTACTAGTCTCTATTTACATGCTTGTTGATGTTTACCTGAGGTCAGGAAGGAGTTTTGCTATGTTTGTTTCAGCTAATTTTTCTCTATAAAAGCTACCATTACAAAACAATTCATCTGATGATTTGTTTGGTCTCACCAATTTGGAACATGTTAATTTAGAATTAGCATTAATTTGAACAGGGGTAGAATGCCATTTACCTAGTAAAAGAGGATTTATCTAAAAATTCGTAATAAGATAGAGGGGGCATACTTATCTTCTATAATGAGAAAAAACTTTTTCTTAAATTGGCTCTATCCTCATATAAACAATTCATATGTCCATTTCATTATAAATGGCTCACTACTTAATAAAGTAGGTGTTGTGAATTAAATACCCGTTAGTTAATTTGCATTTATATGTTGTCAGTACATAGAGCGTAACAGTAATGTGTCTCCTAGAATTTTCAAATAAGGGAAATAATATATCCCTCTAGAATTAAAACTTTAAAATCAACAAAATTAATCAGTACAGTGATATTTAAAGTCACATTTAAGTGACAGAATGACTACCAAGCTGTAAAATTAGATGGTATTTTATCTGAAAATATAATCAAAGCTCTCAATAGAGCATCGCTAACTAGTGAATTAACCAAAACTCTTTCTTCTCTCTACAATGAATTGATTCCCAGGGTGTGGACAGACTCATTCATAGCAGTTTACTCTGTAGTTACTAGCAATGTGTGCACACGAAATTAGCTTGTATGCATAGCACTGGTCTTGTTTCTCCCACACCTTTTTTACTTGTTTCATTTATTATAGGTGATTTAAATATTTTATAAATTGATGAAATTAGTACAAGAACATACATTCAGTGCTTATAAAAACTCAAAATAAATGCGAATCACTAAGAATAACTGGGAAAAATAGGGGAAAAATAAGAAAACTTAGGTTTCTGTGCTGCCAAGATTGCTTTACAAGTAATGACTAACATCATTTTACTTTAAAGTAACTGGAACTGGAAATCAGAACAATGCAGTATCGAGGGCTTATCCACTTGGAATGTCAATCACTACACCCATACTTAAAGGATCTTTGTCCTATCACAAAAGTTTAGACCAAAAAAAAGTTTAACAAATAATTACATATAATATATATTAAATGAAAATTTGATATTAAGGTATATATATCTTTTATGCCTTCCAACTTTATTTATTTATTTTTGGATACTGAACAAAAGAACTTGCTTTATTTATTTTATTAAGGTATAATTGACATACAACATGACATTAGTTTCGGATACACAACATAATGATTTAATATTTGTATATATATATTGTGAAATGATCATCACAATAAGTCTAGTTAAATCCATCACTATACATAAATACAGAATTTTTTCTTGTGTTTAGAATTTTTAATATCTACTCTCTTAGAAACATTCAAATATGCAATACAGTATTATTAACTATGGCTTCCTTTCCTTTCCAGAAGCTTTTTAGCTTGAGGTAGCCTCACTTGATTATTGTTCCTTTTGATGCCTTTGCTTTTGGTGTCAAAGTAAAATAAATCTATTTGGCAAGACTGTTGGCAAGGAGTTTACCATCTATGTTTTCTTTTAGTAGTTTTATGGTTTCAGGTTTTACATTCAAGTCTTTACTCCATTTTGAGTTAATTGTTGTGTATGGCGTAGGATAGTGGTCCAGTTTCATTCATTTGCCTGTGGCCGAGTAGTTTTCCCAACATTATTTATTGAAGAGAGTGTCCTTTCACCATTGTATATTCTTGGCTCCTTTGTCATAAGTTAATTGGCCGTATGTATGTGGATTTATTTCTAGGCTCTCTTCTGTATCATTAATCTATGTGTTCTGTTTTTATGCTAATGCCATACTGTTGTGTTTACTATAGCTTTGTAATATAGTTTGAAATCAGGGAGCACGATGCCTCCAGCTTTGTTCTTTTTTTTCAAGATGCCTTTGACAATTCAGAATTCTTTGTAGTTCTATACACATTTTAGGATTGTTCGTTCAATTTCTATGAAAAATGTCATTGGAATTTTGATAGGGATTGCATTGAAAACATGAATTTCTTTGGGTAGTATTGACATTTTAATATAAATTCTTCAAATCCACAAGCACACAGTAGCTTTTCCTTTATTTGTATCTTCTTCAATTTTTTTCACAAATGTCTAATAGTTTTGAGTGTATAGGTTTTTCACCTCCTTGATTAAATTTATTTCTAAGTATTTTATTTTATTTTATGTTTTTGATGCAATTGTAATTAGAATTGTTTTCTTAATTTCTCTTTCTGATAGTTTGTTATCAGTGTATAAAAACGTAGCAGATTTCTGTATGTCGATTTTGTATCCTGCAGTATTACTGAATTTGTTCATTAATTAGTTCTAACAGTTTTTGGGTGGAATCTTTAGTGTTTTCTTTATATAATATTATGCCATCTGCAAATAGTGACAATATTCTTCCTTTCCAATTTCGATGACTTTTTTTTCTTTTTCTCACCTAATTGCTCTGGCTAAGACTTCCAGTACTGTGTTGACCAAAAGTGATGGGAGTGGGCATCTTTGTCTTGTTCCTGATTGTAACTGAAAATTTTTCAGCTTTTCACCATTGTGTGATACTTGTCATATATGGCCTTTATTATGTTGAGGTACATTTCTTCTATATCCACTTTGTTGAGAGTTTTTATTATAAATGCATATTGAATTTTGTAAAATATTTGTTCTGCATCTATTGAGATGATCACATAATTTTTATCCTTCATTTTGTTAATGTGGTGAAGCGCAATGATTGGTTTGTGCATGTTGAACCATCCTTGCATTCCTGAAATAAATCCCACTTGATCGTGGTGTATGATCCTTTTAATGTATTGCTGAATTTGGTTTGCTAATATTTTGTTGAGGAAGAGTTTTATGTATTGATATAGAAAGAAAGTGACAATTGGTTTTGGTCAGCCATAGAAATATGAGTATTTGTATAAATATTGGTGGTGCTTATAAAATAGTACACTGTCATGATAATAGAGGAACTTGGTGTTTCCTGAAGGTATATTCCTATTATGGAGAAAAATGTTTCCATCCCGAAGAGCCTGATTCCATAACTTAATCATTTGGTATTATTGTATCCTTCTTAACCCACATTTAATAAGCCACTTTTAGATAATATGGGCTCCTGTGTCGCTAGATTAAAGAGAGAGAATGCACTGGTAGAATTGTTTCCAATGTCAGAAATATTTAACAGTAGTATTTCTCAGTATAAATTAAGTAATCTTAGGTTTATACTACAGTCTCTTGAAATTTTGTTTGATTTTAGAGTTACTATGTCTAATCAACTTAAATGCATGGATGATATCTCCAAACAAACATTGGAGAGCTTTCAAGAAGTGAGGGAGAAATGGATGTGATGCAGACAGCAAAATGAGGTCCACCATAACCAGACTCACTTAGAATTTTTCCATTTGTGCAGTCATTCTCTCTTGATTTCTAGTTCCCCTGATATCCTGGTTGCTGCTCTCTTTGAATCAGTTATTTTTAAAAATTTGTTACCTAGAATATTTTTTAGACATACTAACAGTTTAATATGTCTTTGAATTGTTCTCCTTTATTTAAAATTATTATAATTACATTTTCCCAAAGGTACTAGTCTTTTTAAAAATTAGTTTATTTTTTAAATTTTATTAGATACCACATAGTCTCAATTATTATTTTTATGGCTTCGCAAATACTTAATTTCCTTAACATTTCTATATGTTGCGTCTTTTTATTTATTTTCTGTTTTAAGTCCTCCTTTCCACTGAATTACGTTACTCTTTCATTTAAAAATGTGTGTATGTACATGTGTGTTAAGAAAGGCTTTATTTTTATTTACATTCCAAAAGTCTTTTGAATTTCTTCCAGTTATCTAGCTCAGGACATCTCATATTTTAAGGTACTTACCAGTCACCTGGGGAATCTTGTAAAAATGGAGATTCAGGGTCAGGGTGAAGCTCACAATTATTTGTTTCTTAAAAGCTACTATGTAGGTTTCCATTGCTGGTCAAAAAGCCCATATGAACTACTTTTTCAATTTATTGCACTAAAAACTCTGGAGAGAGTAAAAAAGACTACTGGAGAGCTCTGAAAAATAAACAATAGCAGGCAGAATGGGGATAGAAGTCAACTACAAGTGCAGTGGTACAAAGTGTGTTTCATTGCCCTTCCCCCATCCCCCACCCCTTTTATATCCTGGATTTAATCCAAAGGCAGTTGCAGTCATGGACTACCATGGTAAGGACACACAATACACATTCTGAAAGAAACTTCCTTTCTGTTCAGAGAATGACATAAAAGGGGATCCTGCCATCTGGAGAATCACTTTTTCTTTTTTATTTTCACTGAAAGCCCTACCATGAGGACAACTCCAATCATGGAGTTACACTGCTGCTATGTGGTGGCAGTGCTGGTGGAGAGGGACCTAAAACTCTGTATGGAAAAGTCTCTTTGACCAGAGGTTGAGGAAAATGCTAGAGAGGAGGTTTACTAAATCTTCGTGTGAACTGAATTTATTGGCAAGCTATGAATGTAAAGAACATATGCAAGGCACAATGGCCAAGTCCTTGAGAACACAAGTATGATATAAAACACTGCGCAAGGCCCAGACTAACACCTAAGCTGCTCATACACAGGGTAGACACAAAGAAGCATAGCAGAATTTGAAAACTGAACTGATATTGGAATCACTGGTGAGAAGGCAAGACAGAACTCGTGGTCCGATTCTGAGGGTTTGCTGCATGCTATAAAATTACAATATTTTTCAGAAGATTTTAACAGGAGCCAGCCTCCATAAATATTATTGCAAATGCTCAGGATACAGCCCGAAATTATTTTGCATATACAGATGATGAAATGGGACAAGTTTTAAAATTAAAAGAAAAAAAATGCCAACTCTTCATTGAGCCAGATGTTGGAATTACGAAGAATTTTTAAAAGCAAATATAACAACGTTTCATGGAGAAAATGCAAACATTTTTGAAATGAATAGAAAACAGACACTTTTAGCATAAGAAAAACTATAAGGATGTATAAAATGCAAATATATGAACAGAAAAATATCATAAGTGATAAAATGTCACTGGATTGGCTCGATAGTAGGATGGAGATGACAGATGAATCAGTGAATTTAAAGATATATCAATAGAAAGTATCCTATCTGAATAGCAGAGTGTGAAAAGATGTAAACAAACACAGCATCAGGATTCTGTGGGACAGTATCAACAAATCTAACATTTGTGCCACTAAAATCATAGAAGAAGAAAATAAAGGAATTGTGTACAAAAGAACATAGTTGGAAAAGAATAGCTGAAAGTTTCCCAAATTTGGTGACAACCCAATTCATGATGCTCAATGAAACTCAAATAAGATAAACTAAAAAGATATTATAAAACAATAATGAAACTGCTGAAAGAAAACCATCTTGAAAACAGCCCAGGAAAAACAACACATTTTATGTAGGTAAACAATAATTCAAATGACTGTAGACTTCCTATCAGGAACCATGGAAGCCACTGGGAAATGATACAATTTGTTTTAAGTGTTGAAAGAAAAGAATTGCATATCCAGTGAAAATATTTAGGAAAGAAGGTGATATGAAGATATTATCAGATGAAGAAAAAATATGAATTATTTTTCAGCACACCTGCTCTAAAATAAATGCAAAAGGAAGTTCTTCAGGATGATGGGATTGATACTAGAAGAAAATTTGGAACTTTAGTAATAAAGGAAGAGCAATAGAAATAGTATATACATACACTACTTTTCATCCTCTAAATTCTTTAAAATATATATAAATGTTGAAAACAAAAATTGTAGCATTTTATAGTGGGATTTTAAATCTATGTACATGTGATATGTATGACTCTATATAATATCCAATGGATGTTATCTCACCATGAAAGATTTAAACTACAAATCAATAAGATACAGCTGATAATTCTCCAAGCGTTTAAAGGTTAAACAATATATTTTCAAATAATCTTTTGTGGAAGAGGAAATCCCAAAGGAAATTAGATAATATTTTGAACTCAATGAAAGCAGTAGTGTATCAAAATTTGTGGGATGCATCTAAAGCAAGGCTTTCAGGAAAACATATAGCAGTAGATGCTCGTATTACCAAAGATGAAATGTCACAAAATAATAATCTAAGCTTCTACCTCAGGACCTGGAAAAAGAAGAGCAAATGAAACCCAGCAAAAGCAGAAGTTTAATTTTAGTTAATTCTTGGTTATATGAGTAAGTCTGAGGTACTCCTTTGCTTGGGATTCTAAGGTTTAAGGATGGTTTATATAGTGTCATACCTCAGATAACTGGGCCTTGATTATCTGCTGATGATGTTGGCATTGCTTAGATGTACATTTCTTCATACAATTTGCTTTTATTATGTAGATTGTTAATGTAGTATACCTTGCTTCTGCACATAGGGAATATGCAAGTATAGGACCCTCTTAGGTATTTTGGTGTCTTTCTTGATGTCATGGGATGAATTCACCTATTCTCCTGTGGGAACCTGTAAGGCTGTCTCACACAGTATGTATTGGCTTCAGCTATCTCTATTCTATTGTTGATAAAAGATGTTGGATGCAGAAAATTAAAAGAAACAAGCATGTCATCTACCTGTTACATTTTGGGATTCCAGGAATTCCTAAAACTATCTGGGTTTAGTGTCCCAGAACTCTGAGTTAGACTTTAGAGAGGCATAGAGAGCAGGGCTGCTTCTCAAGGACTCATGAATATGTAGGTTACATTTTCTTCCTTCCATGTCTCTTTCCTTACTCATTGAGAGAAATGTTATCTCATTGGAAATGTGAAAACTTCAGTACTTCATCAACATGTATTCACATCTCTTTCTTATGGCATAAACATTATATGATGAGTTCTCCAAGCTCTAAGTTTCCGAAGCTCAAAATCCCAGGCTCTTGCAACTCCAATTAAAGTTTTGAAACATAAGAGACAAACTTTTTTTTTTAAGTGTGGTTACATTATATCAACTTATCCGCAGGGCAGTGATGCTGGAATGTCTGGTTTTGTTTGGGAAAAGGACTGTTATACACACAGAAATGCAAATGAAAAAAAATCAGTGAACACTTCAAAATTCTCCCAATATACGTGAAACGGAGAGAGTAAATGACATCTATTTTCTATGGTTATTGTGATGATTAAATTAGTCAATACATGTGATGTATGTGTCAGTTTCTGACAACTAAGAATTAAATATTAATTTTTCCTTTTTAAAAAGACACTGTCACCTCTTTGCTTCAATAAATACAATTGGCATAAACATATGAATTCTAAAGTATCATTTTATCTACAGAGAGTGTAAAGATATCTTAAAGTCTATGCAATTATCTGTGAAACAATTCAGAAAAATAATATGCTTGAAGGGAGGCTCAGACCCTTGGCACTTGCTCATACATTATTTTTATTATTCATTATCCATGATAGATTTTTACCATAATACATTTTAATAGTCTCTTCATATAAACCAAATGATCAATTTGAAATAGAGTATATTTTAAATGGTAAAAATCCAAAGTTAGAGAAGCCCAGAATATTGAACTAAAAAAGAAGAATATAAGACAAACATCATGAAGAATTTTATTATAAAGATTGCCTTAGGGACCCCTGGTTAAAAACACTTATTGCAAACCACAAAACCTAATCACTGGCTGATCTTATTTGCAATAAAGGGACTAGAACTCAGTGTCAAAGGGTATAGGATCTTCTATTGCTGAAACTATATAACAGTCAGATCAGGGGAGACATATCATGTATGCTATTGTGGAAGAATAGGGTATTATTTATATTTTGTATGCAAATATTTAGGTTTTAGGGGTGAATAGTATTTTTAATGACTTAGAACTATATAAGGTGGCATTATATAAGATAGGGTGTAATGAAGAGAAGTATATACTGTCTATGCTGCCTTATTAGCACTTGTCACCTGTTCATTTTTTTAAACAAGCAGAAATTAATTTTTCTCTCATTCAAAAAAGGCCAAACGTAGGAGTCTGGGGATGATGTGAGGGAGTTCCATTATCAAAGAGGACCCAAGTTCCTTCGTATTCCTATTTACTATCTTTAATATATAGCTTTCATCTCACTTGTGGAGCAGCTGTAGTTCTAGTAGATATGCTGCTTTCCAGGCAGAAAGTTTGTATGTTTGATTGCGTCTGTGTGCGCGCGTGTGCTTGTGTGTATGTGAGAGAGAGAGAGAGAGAGAGAGAGATAGAGAGAGAGAGAGAGGAGGGGAGGGGAGGGGACAGGCGGGGACAGGCGGGGACAGGAGAGGAAGAGACTGAGACTGTGTGCTAGAGAGAGACTGCTCCAGCTTTAACCTCCCTTTCTTTAATTGAAATTTTTATTGAGATAATTGTAAGTTCATATGCAGTTTAGGAAATACTCCAGAGAGATCCCTTGTACCCACTTCCCACTAATGGTTAACACTTTGCAAAACTAATATATAATATCACAGCCTGAAATGTTATATTGATATGATCTACTAATCTTATTTAGAGTTCCCCAGTTTACTTGCACTATTTGTGTGTGCAAGTCTATTAAGTTATACACAATTTCATTATGTATAACTTAAGATACTGAACCAGTACCAACAACACAAGGATCCTTTATTCCACCCTTTTATACCCACACCCACCTCTCTCCTGCCCCCTTCATCCTCCCATGACCTCCAATCCTGACCCCCAGCAATTGCTGATCTATACTACATTTCTAAAACTTGTAATTTCAAAATGAAATCATATAATCTATAACCTTTTGGAATTGGTTTTTTTTTCACTCAGTATAGTTGCCTGGAGACTTACTCAAGCTGTTGTGTGTATCAATAGTTTGTGTCTTTTTTATTGCTAAGTAGTTGGTATGGATGAACCACTATTTGTTTAATCATTAGTCTCTTGAAAGATACCTGACCCGATTTCAGTTTGGGTCTATTACACATAAAACTGGTCTAAATATTTGCGTACGGGTTTTTCTGTGAACATTTCTCTTGGATAAATGCCCAACAGTGCAAATGAGGTATTGCAGAGTAAATGCATGTTTTATTGAAACTGCCTGTTTTCTAGAATGTCTGTACCACTTCACTTTCCTACCAGCTATGTGCACGTGATACAGTTTCCTATCCTATCCATTATTAAATGAATGGTGACAATGACTTATACCAATAAAAACATTAAGAAGTAATACTTTCTCCTTGAGCAATTATCCGGTTGGTGTAAGAGGATGACTGTCACAGACACGAGCACAGCCATAGAAGTATCATTGTAATATTTTCACAATTTTTTATTTTGGAAAAATCATGAATAATTTACTGAGTTTATTATCTCCAGCATCTGTATATATTACTTAGAAGGCTGTACATTACTTCCTTTGAAAAGTTTCCTAATAGTTCTCCCCTATATAGTCAAGAGTAGAAAAATTGACTTGTATAATCACCCAACCAGCAACTATCTTTATAAAATAGAAACTGTGGAAACAAATGCTTTTAATGCTAATATTTATAGGCAATGAAAGGAAAGATTTGATTTTTAACTCTAGGATAAAGATATTACAATGAAGAATCTAGATTACAGTAAATTATGTAGACATGTAATTTATTGCCTAACAAATAATTTCAGTTTGGTGAACTAAATGGGGCATGCCAAAATTTGTCTCTTAAGAATAAGCACCTTGACAGCAGCAACACTTTCATTAACCTTAGTGTCCCTAGACCTCTGTGGTATCTAACTTAGTAAGTGCTTAGTACATATATAATTAAAGAATAAAATTGTAGCAAAAGTGGGATTTAGACTTTACTTTTTAGGTCAATAGAAGTTGAAATAAGCTTTGTTGGTCCTACATCTCTAACAGATTACTAGACTCAGAAAAAAATAGAATTTAATTTAATTTTACTTTAACTTTTTTAATGGTCAAAAAAGAAAATAAGCAAATATTTTATTGATAATAAAGAAGATATTTGCACAACTCTGGGTAATAAAAAATTTCCATATGAAATAAACATAGATTTAGATGAAAGGAAAAGCCATTTATCTCCAGACTATAACAACGTCAGTATAGAATGTTTGGTATTCTCATAGCACTGAAAATAAAATTTATATTTATGATAAGGTATATTTAAAACATAAATTCAAATAGAAAATTTACAAGTATTTTTTAAATGTAATTTAAATTCTGACCGTGGATTGACATTGAAAAATTCCAAGAGGCTATAGTTGAACTGAGACCCCAAATGAAAGTTTTGAACTAAGAAATTTAGTGGATGTGGCCTAATAGTCACTTGGGTGAGCTAAGAGGTAGCATTGTAAAAGAAACGATTTTTTTATGTCTAATATAGAAAGGATGCTGAGGAAAAGTATGAAATAATTAGGATTTTTTAATATACTTTATATAATTTACCCTGCACAATCCTTAGAAGTGATTATTTTGCTTTTCTGATCTTGAGATATACAATTCCTGCCATTAATTCATGGTGGCAGCAAGGGAAGCCGTTAAAGAATATGACCTCTAAAGGCAAGTGACAACCTGAGTTTGATTTCCAGTTCTATTACATATTCACTTTTGGCAAGTTACTTAATGTCTCTTTATCTCACTTTGTTCTTCTATGAACTGAAGATAGTACTTACCTCATGAGATTTTTATGAAGATTAAATGAATTAATGTTAGTGGAACACTAAGAAAAATGTCTAGGACATAGTATATCCTATAGATTTAATGGCTAAGTAAAAATTGTGTATTCAGAAGTGATAATGTAAAAAGTCAATAGAATATCATTTTCCTCTCTCATCTCTGTCTCTCTTTTTGTGTATGTATGTGTGTGTCTATCTTTTTTTCTTTCTGTCTTCTATCCTGTCATACAAAACATCAAAACATTAACCCTGTACGTAGGTTGAAACTTAGAAAGAAAGTGTACTGTTAAAGTTAATTTAGGTCAAGACAAAAATGAGCTGCTGTTTTTGATTAGCAGCTGAGGCTTCACCTTTTTTTTTGAAACTTATACCATAAGAAACTGTTTTGTTGTTGTTTAGGGCCATTATGGGAAAAAAAATCCTCTTTCATTCTGGGCACTCTTGCCACACAGAATCTTTACATTGAATGATTTCACTGAATTAGCCTGTTTACTCATTCCAATAGTATGTTTTTTATTCCTCTCAGTTGATCATTTCTCTCCTCTTGGCAGCTGACTTTTGGTGCCTCAGTGTCATGGCCAAAGTGCTGACTTGAATGGATTAGGAACCATTGTGTGTAATATATCAATACGTTACCTTCCCAGACAGGTTCCTGGAGATTTTCATTTCATGGACTGGTAAATTAAAAAAATTTTAAATGTTAGACCAAACCAAATTTTCCAGATTTTTGTTTTGCCACGTAAGGATATAAGAGCATTAAAAATTAACTCTGTCATTTATTCTCACAACATTTTATAAAATAACAGAAAATTTAACTTAACAACAGCAAAAATAAAAAGTAGGAAGGATTTAATCTGAGAATCAAGAAGAGCTCTTTAAATTGAGTGAGTTTAACTTAATGAAAAACTCCTTTTTAACTTTATTTTTATTATTTCTCCTCAAATAGCGAGAACTGTATCATGGATTGGCACCAAAACTGAGACAACCTCATTTATTTATGGGTACACATTTTGTTCAGTTTGTTTCCAAGAATCTATTGAAACCAATAGATTCCAAGAATTTATTGAAACCAAGAAGCCAGTGAAGTGCTGTCAAATCAACATGGCTGTGCAGCCCAATTTATTGAAATGGTGAAAGCTGTGATTCAGAATGAAGTTTCTAAAGGGCTCTTCCTCACAGTAGTGTTTCTTTATTACTCTGATGAGAAGAAACATGTTAATTTCTCTGTCAACTCTAATTTCGCTTACTACTCTGATGACACTCTATGATGGTGCCAGTGGCTGACAAATACCATAAAAATTACTAAATGAAAGCTGAAGAAGGTAGAAATTATAACAGAGAGATGGCGAATATATACGATTTTTTCCCAAAGTAAGTTGCTGCTGCTCTTATTGTTGGTATGCAGTTATGAGAATAGGCTGGAAAGAGCTAATTGACACCAGCCACCATTTACAACTATATACTTACAGCAGTTCTTCCCCTGCCTCTCCACATTGTACCAGTTTGATTTAAATGCATAATAAAAGTTTGCGTTTTTTAATTGTAGAAAGAATTCTTTCCATATTTTAGACTTAACTGGTGTCACTGATTTTTTAAAACCTTATGCCATAAAAAAGAACTTTTGAGAATGTTCAAGTCTTCTACTCTGCAACCCCATCATTTACCTATGTCTCTGATTTTTACACTTGTGTCATGAAAGCTAGAACTATACAGAATTTTGAAGATTTATCTTCTGGTGTTACCTATAAAATTTTGTATAGTTTGGACTAGTAGAGAATGTTGTGAAAATGACATTTAATGCTGTGTGTATATACAGGCAGACCTGATTATGTTACCTTTTAAATCCTTTTTGATCATTCTTCTCTTTTCATTAGAAGCTGCCATCTTATTTTAACTAGATTTCATCTACTTAAAATACTAATTAAGACAGATATTAGCATTTTGACACTTGTCTGTGGGCCAGGAAATATAGCCCTGGGACCACATAAAAGAGAAAATGGA
Organism: Pteropus alecto; assembly: GCF_000325575.1. Lineage (NCBI taxonomy): Eukaryota > Metazoa > Chordata > Mammalia > Chiroptera > Pteropodidae > Pteropus > Pteropus alecto. The sequence goes on from NW_006442107.1 coordinate 15,317,184, forward strand.
ATTGAGACCCCTCATAAAGCTGAAACCATTAAAGAATTTCATTTTCAGTGAAAAGTGGACTAGAATATACCAAAGAAATTTTTGTCTCAGAAATTCCTGGCTCTGGAAAGGAAAGAAAACTTCTCATGAGTATTTATAACCACTGACCCCTGCCTATGTTGAGTTGGGTTTAACTATACAACAGCAGTGTAGTCTGGGAGATCTCTAGCAAAGAAATTGAGTAAATCAGGGTTGTTAGCACCTGAGTATGAAGCTGGTAATGCTGATATACATTTTCTTTGGAATGGTGTACATTCAACACAGGACTCCCAGGATTTCAGCAGAGAAAGCCCAGCTGAACTTGAATTTGCAATTGAAAATTATACCCATAACTAAGAGTCAGCAGAAATTGCAAAAAGAATCCAATCTCCAAGACTTAAGATATTAAAATTACTGTGTATAGCATATGTGGTGAATAAATATATTTTAAAATGTAGAACCAAAATATTTTTAAAAATGAGATATTTATCAAAAAAGGGAGGAAGATTTAAACAAGAACCACACGCTTCTAAAAGTGAAAAAAAATATATAGGAAAATCTATATTGGTTTTATAGGGCTGCCATAACAAAGTACCAAAACATGGGTGACAGAAAATAACAGCAATTTATGGTCTCAAAGCTCTGGATGCTGGAAGCCTTAAGTACAGGTGGTGTTAGTAGGGCCATTTCTTCCTGGGGCCGAGGCGGAGAGGCTGTTCCATGCTTCAGTCTTGGTTTCTGCTGGCTTGCTGAAAATCTTTGGTGTGGCTTTGGTATGGCCTCATAACTCCAATCCTCACATGGCATTCTCTCAGCATCCGTGGAGAAGTTAAACAGAAGCCTAGACACAGTTTAATAAAGAATTTGTGAAATGAGAGCTAAACTTATATAATTTCTTTAGGTTTGATAGATGGACAAAGTAATAGAAAATAGGAAAGAGAGGTTAGGACACATAGAAAATAGAATGAGGTCAAAAAAGACATTTAATTAGAGTTCCATAGTTAGAGCATAGAATATAAGGGAGATGAGCTTTGCAAGTATGTGTGTGTGTGTGTGTGTATTTGAATTACCAAGTATATATGTGTGTGTGTGTGTGTGTGTATGTATATGTACACACACACACACACACATATATATACTTGGTAATTCAAATACACACACACACATGTATGTGTGTGTATGTATATATACATACACACACATACATATATACATACAGATTTGGTAATTTTACCAAGTCTGTTTAGAATTACCAAGAATCTTTGAAAAAAATGAATCCACACATTCAGGAAATAGAGCAAATATCAAACAAGATAAATAAAAAAAGAAATTTATTACCAGACAAATGATAGGAGAATATCAGAAAATCATAGACGAAAAAAACTTTAAAAGCAGACAGAAAAAAAAATACTATTTAAGAACAATTTAATAAACGTGGCTTATTAAGAACAGTTAGGGTAACCAAATGACTTCAAAATGCTGAGAATAAGAGGGTGTAATGCGACATTTTCATATGAAAGTTGAGACTTTACCAATAATAGACATCCACCAAAGAAATTTTAAATGATATCTTTTAGGAAGAAGGAATACAGAGATGTCAAAGGAATTAGATTGTCAAAAGAAATGATAAACAAAAATTAGAAAACATGAGGGCATACTGAGAAAAAATAAAAGTGGTAGCCAAGTTCTGGACAAAAATTACATTTTAAGTGGAAGATGACTGATGAGATTTAAAGCAATTTAAATTTGTATTGATTAAAAGGAGGGGTAAGATATTGTTCAGGTTTGGACTTTATACATTTTAAAATAATATATTTTATTACGATAAGAATATAAGTAAAATAATGTTCGATTTGGTAGAGAAAAAAGTGAAATATGAAAGATCACTTCACCACATTGCAAAAAAGTTATAAAGAGGAAAAAAACACGTAAAAGAAAGTAGCACAAAATAATCTAACAGAATTAAAACCAAATATAATCATTAAATGCAATAAAATAAAGGGACTAGATTTTTTTATTAAAGAGGAAATATTAGGCTGTTAGATAAAAAATCTAAGTCCAGCTAATATAATCTTTATAAGTGATACATGAAATTAAAAAGTTACAGCTTAAAATTGATTGCAATGAATATTAACATAGAGGGGAATGTATATTTACTTCAGACTAAATAGAATTTCATTGTTGGTAACAGTGTTTTTGTAGATAAAAAGAATTGTTCTATAAAGAAAACAAAAAGAAAACATGATTCTAAACTTGTATGCTACTGGTAGTATGACCTTTATTATATTTACAGCAGAATTTGATGAAATTACATGGACAGTTTACAAAGCCGATGTTGTAGTGCGAAGTTTATCATACACGTCTCATGATTTGACTATTCTTTGCTAGAGAAATATGAAGTTTAATTTAACAGTAAACAAGCTTGGTCTAATGAATATATAGTTAGCCCGTACCTAGCAGTTACAGCATTCACCTTGTTTTCAATGTATTCTTCATTTGTAAATATTGGATACACATATTCTAAGCAAAAATTTTAACTTCCACAGGACTGAAAATACTTTTTAAGAAAGGTTTTATTGAGCTACAAATGCTAGCCAGTAAGAAAATCCTTAGGGAATGAAGTCCAAACCCACCAGCAGCATGGCTAGGTGGAAAAGGCATGTGTCCATTCTCTGGGTGTTTGCCTGTGTTTTTATACATCAAATATGGGGATGGGGGAAGAAAGATGTAAGCAGTCTGGAAGAATTTACATTAGGTATAGGCAAAGGGGTAGGAAAAGGTGAAGAGAGGCCAGCTGGGGTAGGTGCAGTCTCAAAAAAAAATGTCCACTCCTGAGTATTGACTTTGGGCAGCTGTCCAGAAAGCCCATATATAAATAACTTGGTACCTGGCTAAAATAATCTAAGGAAATAGCCACCTGGAAATTAATCTGAAATTCCAACAGACAAAGAAAGAATGTGAGAAGTCTTTAGTTAGTTGGCCTTCAGCAATTAACTAATAGCTCTGTCTCTTTCTCTCACTCGCTGGTCGCTCTATTTTAATTTAGAACATTTCAGAATTTTCTTCTTGTCACGTTATACCACAAGAACAGGTTTCAATAAATTTCTAAAACTCTGATTCATACATTCCATTTTGACCCAAATTAGTAATGTTAAAATTAAAAGTGAATTATTGAAAATATAATCAGATTTAAAAAGCACACTTTTAAAAAACTCATCAATGAAAAATAAAAATGGACAATAGAAAATATTTTAAAGTAAATTATAAAAAAAAATTAGAATTTTTGTGATATAGCCAAATTGGTATTTGTCACTTTGAATGCTACTCTTTATAGAGAATGAGGAGGACTGAAATCAGTGAGATATCCTGTTAATTTACAAAGTTAGAAAAATAATAATCTGAAAGACAGAGATAAAAGAGCACAAACTAATAAATCAAAACTTTCAGAAGATATTTTTCCACTGACATCCAGCCTGTATGCTTTCTGGTGAGAAATCAACAATAATCCAAGTTGTTATTCTATGTAAATTGTGTTGTTTTTTCTTTTCCTTTTTTAAATTGTATTTTAATTTCATTTTTTAAAATTATAGTTGACATTTTTTTCTTTAGTTGCTTTGAAACTGATCATTTTATCTTTGTTTTTCAGCAGTTTCGCTATTACATGATTAGGTGGAGTTTTCTTTGTATTTATTCTCAGGATTTGATGAGATTCTTAACTCTTACAAATTTTTATATAAATTTGTGTCTGTCATCAAATTTGAGAAAATTTTGCCCATTAGTTCTTCAAATATTTTCTCTGCCCCATTCTCTGACTCCCTTCCTTCTGGTACCCATATGATAGAACTTTTGATATTTTTTGGTAAATCATTGAAGTTATGTTCACTATTTTCAATCGATTTTCTCTCTCTTCAGATTAGGTGATGTCCATTGATTTATCTTTGTTCATGTCCTTAAATTCATGACACTCTCTCCCCAACAAAGGCATTTGCATATGTTGTTCCCTCTGCCAGGAATTCAAACCATCCTCCTCTAACTCCTTTCACCTAGTTAACTGCTATACATTTTTCAGGTCTTGTCTCAAGCAATGCGTTTTTCAGGCATAAGATTTTTCTGTCTCATTAGCATTACTTCTTTGCATGTATCTTGCTTTATGATGGTATGTGTGCTAAATGTGATAATTTAATTAAAGCTTTTTATATCCATGAGTTAAGTTTCATGGAACAGACAGAATTTGTTTTTTTCCCACTATTGTACAGCCTCTAGCACAAAGCAAGAATACAATAAATATTGAGTAAAAACATATGGCTTTGTTCTTTTACAGCATTTTCAGTCCTTACGAAAATGTTTATTGTAGTCAAATCAAATATTAATTTGGCTCTTTTTGTGACCTCACCTTGCTGACCTATAAAATGAAGGCAATGGACTAGATTTTACTTGTGGATCTGTTCAACTCTGAAATGACATTTTTCACCTATTCTTTGTTTGAAGGGATGAACTTACCAGAAAAAAGACACATTCAGATTTCTTCCTATTTTCTTACTTGTAAAGGCTTAATGAAATGGAAAAGTATGTTGACTCACTGAAACTTGCTTAATTCCTATGTTATATATTGTAATTTTTTATGAGTTAGCACTCTTTTGTTTTCTTTACCCACAAATAATCCTGTATAAATGAGAGTAATGGATATGTACAAATTCAACATTACATTCTCCATTCCTAAAAACCAGCAGAACTCAAAACTTTTTATCTACTCTTTAAGGACATTTGAAAGACTGCAAAGGCAGCAGAAATTCACCTCCAAAAGCTATAAAATATCTGCCTATCAATTGAACAAAACCTTCTTAAGGAGTGTTATCAGAAATGTCTAAGAAGTTATAAAATTGGTTTTATACCATAAACCATAAATGTACCATAAATGATTAAATTACAACCATTTGATTTGGAGGAAATACTCATTCGTTGACGTTATTTCTTGAACCTTTAAGTGTGGTTTCTCTACATAAAGAAAAGCAATAGTTAACAAATAAATAATTAAAGTATTGCAAGAGAAAATCTCTTCCTGATGGATTCTATAAATGCCAATAATCCTTCTATTGTATGGAGATTTGCTGCAAATTCATATGTTTTGCAAATTAAAGTGTGAATGAATCTCCTCAGAAATGTTTGATCGAGGACCCTCAAATGCCTGCTGTGAACATTTAATCAAAATTCATGTTCTAGCAATAGTTCAGCGATGGCAACCATCTCTAGCACAGGCCATTTACATTATCATTTATTGAATTATGCTGCGGTCTAAAACCACTTTATGATTCTGACTCTGCCCTGTTTAAGATGTGAATGTGTGTGGTTTCCAGTCCCAAATGACTCTGATCAGCAATTTCCATAAGATGTTATGATGTTTTCATACTTTGATTAAAACAAAATGATGGAGACTGTAATCTATTTGACTGTCCTTAGTGTTTTTATGAAAGTATGTGCAAACATTTAAGTATGCATCTCCTGCTAACTTTAAGATTTCACAAACCAGATAGAATAATACAAATACTCTGTGTCCTAAAGGCATACGACGGAAACAATGTTTTCAGCATAGACATTCCTGAAGAGAATCTGTTATTTAATAACTAAGATATTTTTCCAAACATGAGAAAGAAAAGGTGCATGCTCATGGTGTAAAATGATCCTTTTATTTTGGTCAGAAAATGAGATTTTATTACCTTTTATGGATCTTCATGAATACATCTATTTCCTCTGTAATCTTCCATAGTTATCTGATTTTTTAATTGGGAAAAGTTGGGTAGAGATTAGCTTGGAGAGTAGAAAAATGAATTCATTATATAATGGCAGGGATTTAAAAAAATACTGATCCATTTGTGCACCTGATGCCAATGTCAGGTGCTAGTAAAGAATCCCAGACAAGGTGACACTTATTAAGGTCTCAGATATTGTGACCAGTGCTAAAGGAAAATAAAATGCATACATCCACTTGTAAATGGACATAATTGGCCTCAATGCAATGGCAACATAAAAGCTTATTTTGGCACACACAGGTACGTGGCTTTATTAACATTAAATAGCATTCTTTTTGAGAAAACTAACGTTCGTTTTACAAACACTGAGCCTTAAAAGAAAACATGGCAGTATGATTTTAAAAGACCACCATCTACCAATAGACACATAAAATTTACACAAACCAAGTTTGGCCTTTTCATTATTTTGCTTTAATAGAATCATCAAGATTTGCAACTTCTGTTTTTACTTGGCTGCTTGGGTTTCTGTGTTGATAAATATTAATTTTGCTACTTGTGACTCATCTTTAGATACTCTTTTTTAAATTTCAATTTTGAGAAAGTAATTAGAAAGAGCCAATGCAGGTCAGTAATAAAATCCATAAAATGCACATTTGGGAGAAATGATGCAATCATACTTTAGTATTTTGTGAATACTCTCTCAATAATTTCTGATAATCATTTTCAATATTGTCTATAAATGACTTTACACAAGCCTGCAATTACAAGATTCTGGTAAGTAACTTGAAAATCCCTTTTCACTATAAACTTTTATCAATCTGAATTGGGTTGGAGTCGCTTAAATATCTGTATGTTAAATCTTAGCTCTTTAAAAGATACTTTCATTTAGGTGAGTAGTTTCTATATTAATTACATGCAAAAATGATCCACAGCCCTATCATCTAAACACTATTTTAGAGCAAAGAGCTAACATAGTAGCTCTTGGAAAATGAATAAAGTGGAACAAAATGTGTAACATTTTTTAATTTGAATTTTGAACAAAGGTATTAGATATTGGGAATGGTTACATTTTCCCCAATTAACTTAAAAGATAGATACATAAGTCCAACAAAAATTTTGGCTACTTCTTTCTTCTTCTTCACCCTCCCCACCCCCATTTAACATTAAAACTTCAAAGAGCTAGAAACCTGTGACAGACAGCTCTTTGTTTTTGCAGATGCCAACAAAGTCTTCTGAATCCTTTAAGGTAAACATCTAGCCAAGATTTAAGAGCCTTAATATACAATCTGGACACAGTGGAGAGATGTACACATGATGTCTTAGCACATCATAATAAACAGCATCTCACTGACACAAACTAATAATTGCAGGAGAAGAGTGCACATGTGTGTGTGTGTGTATGTGTGTGTGTAAGGCGGGGAGAGAGCGCACTCACGCAGTAGGGAAAAGGATAGGTAGGTAGATGAATTTCGAATAAGAGAGAGCGCGCTCACGCAGTGGGGAAAAGGATAGGTAGGTAGATGAATTTCGAATAATGTAGGGTCCAATTAGACAAATCTAGAGATGTGGCAGACTTGTAGATAATCCTCCCAACCCCACTTCCTCTCCGGCTCTTCTCTGCTGGCAGAGCCTGCTTTCCCTTGTAAAAGTTGAATATGGGTATCTACTTACTTTCTCAGCTTCCCTAGCACTTAGAGCATTGGACTATAAACCCAATCTGGCCAATGGCACCTAAGGAAAGTCTTTGTGAGGTTTCAGGAAAGTTAATTTTCTGTAGATTAGAAAAAGATAAAAAGTATAAAACTCTTCTTTGTTGGATGTGGTGGTGCATACACAGGAAACCTGGGACATATGAAGCCATCTTGCAATTGCTAGAGAGATAGAGCTGACATGGGAGGATGACAGAGACCAATGGAAAGAAAGTACTTACTTGGGTCAAAATGATACCTGCTTGACTCAGAACCAAATCTGAGATAACATTGCCTCTGGAAAATATTGTGTGCAAAATATTAATTGTGTAAGGAATTTTAATGTGGCTATTCTGTTAAGTATAGCAAAAGCATCTTAACTGACACAGTGTAAATTATTATCTTATTATATATGATGTATATATGTATGAGCATATGTGTGTGCGAATATGTGTATGTATTTTTCTTCACTATTATATAATTCACTTTTCCAAACATTTATACAAATCAGGATGAAGAGGGCAACTTAACTACCATTTTTCAACTGACAACATGTTGTAAAATGATGAAGTTAGTAGAATTGGTTAGAGATACCCTCAAGTATTTACAGAATAATTTTCTTGCTTTATCACGTATGTCCAGAACCTCCCAAAATTGTTCCATATTTGTGTAGCCGTATTTTTAAGAAAATAGCTAAAGTTGGGTTCTTGTTTCTGTGCTATGCTTTCAAATGAAAGTTTCTTAGCTTATTCAGTGATTTTTGAGCAATATTCCCATACTTTTAAACAATGTAGTATACTTAATGACCCATGGGCCCAAATGAGTTTCTTTGGTTCTGTTAGCATAGTTTTGTAATTGCATATGAAATAGTTTTACATCATATACCAGGCCCACGTATAAAATACCATTTATAATTTTTTTAAAATACAAAGAATTTCCTGTAATATTCTGATATGAATGAAATCATGCTACTTTAGAATGGGAAATAAATATACAACTGTAATAAAATGCAAAATAATTTTAAAATCATTGTAAAAACATGGTTATATGTATATTTAAATAAAATTTTATTTAAATTTTAAACTATCAAAGCCTAAAATTCCATTTACTATTTTTGTATATTAATACTGTTTGGACTCTTTCCTTGATCTATTCTAGTCAATTTATGAGTATATACCAAAAGGAGGATAAGGAAACTGTGACTCACTGTAAACTGATAAACCCTACCAACAGTTCAAAGTACACATTTTACTCGTGACTAGATGATTTTATCTTCATATATAAAGGACAACACATCCCCTCATATAAATATTAAATATATAAACATAATAGAATTATACTGAATTTAAAGTTATTTGACATTTATTTATAGAAGAGCATTTGGGAGGTACGTAAAATCATTTATATCATTTGTCCAGTTGCATTACATACAGTTTGAAGCACACATTTTACTCGTGACTAGGTGATTTTATCTTCATATATAAAGGACAACACATTCCCTCATATAAATATTAAATATATAAACATAATAGAATTATACTGAATTTAAAGTTATTTGACATTTATTTATAGAAGAGCATTTGGGAGGTACGTAAAATCATTTATATCATTTGTCCAGTTGCATTACATTTTAAGAGACTATTATAATTTATATTCCAAGCTTTCATTTACATGTGATCTGTTACAGATGGCCTCTAGCCATCTTTATCAAGAGATAAGCATTCTCAGCTCTTGTAAATTATGGTGAATGAATATCAATCAATCTGTTTTGCCTCTTTATATAGACTATAATTCCAGATGAAAGACTGCTGTTTATAAATCTGAATGCCTGCCAAAACAGAGATGTTGAAATTCATTTGGACACTATCTGTATGCAGTGGATCTTATATATATATATACATATTTTTTTTACTCTACTATTTAAGTTGTAACTTAAGAAAAACAATCATCCAATATGTAGTTTCCATGGAAAATCTGATGAGGTCACAGCAACAAGCAAAAAGATAGTTAAAAATTTATCTCCTAGTTAAATGTCAATGTGAATTTTATGGATTCAAATATCTTAACATATGGAGATTAAAAAGTATGTATATATTTATTTGCAATTGAGGAGTGGAAGTAAAATATTTTTAACTCACTTAAAGGATTTTAGTCTCAATCTTTTCAGATTGGTTCATTTCTACACTAGAGTAACATTAATTTAAAATATATTGAATGGCATATGATCCTGAAATATTAGATACAGGGGGAAAAACTTAAATGTATATCTTGGCAGCCATTAACTTTATCAGTAATAGGAACTGATTTTGCCCACAATATCTTGTTTAGACTAGTTCCTAGTAGAGTAAACACTCAATAAATATTTGGTGAATTAACTTTGAAAGTCAAATTGCCATTACTCAAAAGTTTAGGGAGGTCCCGATTAGGAATTAACATATTGAAAATATAGCTCATTACAGCCTTGTACCTTGGGATTACAAATCTATTTTGTTATGAGAAAGAACATCTGTGAACAAATGATATACAAATATATATTTGCAAAAATTACTACAGTTTTAACAATGACTAACTCTGGCATTGTTTCTTAGACACTCCTGGGGTAGAATTCATTCTTCCAGTCAACCAATACAATACTTTTAAATTTTTTTTGTTTTTATGTGCAAATTCTAGCATTTATTCAGTAATTGTTTCAAGGCATTGTATTCCATTCAGTGGATGACAAAAAGATGAATAACTTTGGCTACCCTTAAGAAATGGATAATTAAAATGAAGATATAATGTGTACAAAAGTAGTTGCAATACTCAACATCATATTTTATTAAGGAATTGTAAATTCAAACAATAATGAGACTTTATACACACTCTTAGAATGACATCAATCCAGAAACTGATACCACCAAATACTGGTGAAGATATAGAGCAGCAGAACTGTCATTCATTGTTGGTAGGAATGCAAAATGCTACAACCATTTTGGAAGGCATTTTGGCAGTTTCTTTCAAAACTAAATATACTCTTACCATAGGACCCAGCAATTGTGCACTTTGGTATATACTCCTAATGAGTTGAAAATTTTTCTAGGCAAAAAAATTGCACACCGATGTTTATAGCAGCTTATTCATAATTGCCAAAACTTGGAAGCAACCAATATGTCTTTCAGTAGGTGAATGGTAAATAAGTTGTTGTACATCTTGACAATGGAATATTATTCAGTGCTATAAAAACATGAGCTGTCAACCTATGAAATGACCTGGAGGAACCTTAAATGCACATTATTAAGTGAAAGAATCCAATATGAAAAGGCTACATAATGTATGATTCTAACAGTATAACATTCTGGAAAATGCAAAATTATAGAGACAATAAAGGATCAGTAGTTTCTAGGGGTTATAGAGGAAGGGAGGGATTAATAGGTGAGACAGAAAATTTTTAGGGTAGTGAAACTATTCTGCATGATATTATAATGATAGATGTATATTATTATACATTTGTCCAAACCCATAGAGTGTACAATATCAATAGTGAACCCTAGTGTAAGTTATGGACTTAGTGACGATGTCGTTTCATCAGTGTAACAAATGTACCAGTGGGTGGGATATTGATATTGACTGCAGTTGTGCGTTAGTCAGGGGCAGGGTATATGTGGGAAATCTCTGTACTCTCCACCTAATTTTGCTGTGAACCTAAAACTGCTCTAAAGTAGAAAGTATTTTTTGAATAGTTATATTATAAAAAAAGGTTTGTAGTGTTCCAAGAGGGGCAAAATCCATGCGATTTGGGAATTTATAAAGGATAATTATTAGTTCTCTTTAAGGAAAATTTTATGAAAGATGTAACCATGATATGTGGATAATGTTTTATTAGGGGTATGAGTTAAATATTGCATGCAAGAGGAATGTCAAAGGCAAAAACTTTGGGAGGTTTAGTACTCAGAATCACTTTATATGGAATGACATATAGTGGCATTCGACCGAGTGCAGAGAGCACTTAGTGGAGTAATAGAAGCTAAGATATGAAGGACAGGTGTGTAATTTTACAGCTAGCGAGAATGTACACATTCCTCATTCTATAGATAAAAGAAGGAGGTTTAGAGATATAATAACACAGTAATGGATAAATTCATTTACCTTATTTCAAGTCCAAATTTTTTTCATGCTTTAACTACAGAAGATTCTTGAATGATGAAATAAGGAGTTTTAGGTTTTATTTAGTTGGGCATTGGTAGCTTTTTTTAAATGTTGGTGTGGCAAAATAAAATATGATTTTAAGATTAGTATGGTGGAAGTGAGCAGAATGGATTATGGACAAAGTGGAGAGACTCAAGCATGGAGAACATTGCCATTTTGATAGGGCAGAACAGCTGCACTGGAAAATGGAAAAAGAAACTTCACATGAATTTGGGCTTGAAGAATCAATTTGGTTTCATAGTCATTATGCCACAGACCAGCCTTTAAACGCTGATGGTGTGAAAGGAACAGGACATGGAGCTTGGGGTTGAATTATTGACTATTTTATAATGTAGCTTTGGATCATATTAGCTCTTAAAATAAGCTCATATTACAGTTGCAATGTAAACATAATTATAAAGAAAAACATTTTAAAAGGATAATAGAAATTTAACGCTGACAATAGGTAAGGGAGAAAGGAAATAAAACTCAGATGTTGAGCTTGGATTGCTAATGCAACAGTGTTATAAATGGTAGGAGAAATGTAAGACTGTCAGATGTTAGGTAAAATATAGTAATTAATTTGTTTTGGAAATGTGAAATTTGAAGATTTTTACCACAGATGTGAAAATTTTATAACAGGAAAGTAGTAATAAGGCTTAGAAATTCAGAGAGCTAAAACTTGATTGGAAGGTCATGCTTATAAAAATTGTCACCTTGGAGTCAAAAGAATGTTAAGGTGAGTAAAGAAAAGGATAAAAGAAATATACACATTTAAGGCCTGTGCACTTTTATTGGGCATATGCTAGTTCTCAGCAGGTCTAGGTGTGTGATAGTGAAAGGAATGAGTGGAAATCTTCACCTTCAAGAAACTAACAGACTAGTGAGTGTTTCTGAAAGCAAAATCTTTGACCTACTTTACAACCTGGCTGAGTGTCAAATGGTCCACAGGCAGTTTAGCTGTTCTTGAGAAAAAAGGGATGAAACGTCTATTGAAATAAACATAAAATGCAAGATTAATTATATCATCATCAGATTATGTACTTAAAATGTTCTCAATTACATTTTCAATAATGGTTCGCGACTTTTATATCCTTGGTTGCTCAAGTACTATGACAAAAGTATTGGTTACTTGGTCTTGGCTAACATTTGGTTAATTGGGATCAGGTCAGATTGGCTAAAGTGCTTTCATCCTATTGTTTATATTTGTAAAATTTGCATATTATCATATTGCATCGTATCTTGGATTCACAAAAGTGGTCCAGGGAAATAAAATAATTTGTCAACGTATCAAAGTAAAATAACTCACAATAAAATGAGCAGAATAGAAAATACAGGTGTGTATATGTCAGGATAAATGGATTTGCAGGTGTAGTATTTCCACCAAGCAGACCAAAAAACTTACTTAGAAAATATGATAATGAATATGATAATGACTGTGTCTATTTACCTTCTTTTTCCTGCACGCTGGCAATAATGAAGCTATCAAATAGTGCTTGACATCATAAAAGTTTCTGTTAAATTTCCAAAAGGGAAAACACTGTGATTTCTTTGTAAAACAATCAAAACTGTCTTTCAGGCCAAGAGTAAAATGATACTTTCCACAATAAAATGGATCATTTTTGTCAGGAAGGGCCAAAAAGTAAAGTGACATTTTTTAGAACTGATGATATCTTTGCCCAAACAAGCACAATCATTTCTGATAAAGTTGTAAAACTAGCTATAAACCTAGTACCATGAAAAAGGGAAAATATTTTTCTTGATCAAAGGACTATTGGTTGCCACATCATATTGGCATAAAGAGTAAAAGTAGAAGTGGTTATCACATGCATGTTTTAGATAGGTGGTATTATAGGTCTGTTGAGGTGGAGTAAGAGGAGCTCATGACAATTGCCTTTATTTCCTTAGTGAAGTAGGAGATGGGTCATGATTTGAGTGGTTTAGCGATGTTCTTAGGAATGTAAATTGTATTCAAGCCTTATGCAAGAATTGATAGATGCCCATAAACCCACTGTAAAAAGTTAAAGGAGATATGAAATTACTTGCAGATATCAAGAGAAGTTCATGGGAAACAAAAAATTTTCATGGAACACAATTAGCATAGAATTGGGCCTGATAGGAGCTTGTCTTTCCTCCCCATTGTGAGATTGCATGGTGGCTTGGAACTGCTTCCTTCCGTATCAATATTCCATTCTTCTCTCTGAAGATTATCACTTTTTTTTTTTTAAGTGAGACTGCCAGTTATCTTCTATGTCTTAAGTTTGCACATGGCACCAATTCTTGACTGCGTCAGTCTTTTGTCTCAATTTCACATACTGGGAAGGTGGACTTTGGTCCAGTTTGGGGTGGTTATGTAGTAAGGGTTTATGTATTGTGTTGAGGCCATCCTTTGCAGACTATCAGTGGTTCTCTGTGAATCAGATGGGAGCAATCAGACCTTTATTATATCCAAAAGATGAAAATAATAATGGTAAGTATCTGTGAGGGCTGGCTCAAATTCTTTTGCATGAATTCATAAAGGATACTGTAAGGTGTGACTTAATAATTTTCCATAGTAAAGGTAGGGCCCATAAACCAAGAGAGAAAATTTGAGGAGCGTTGGAGGGAGATTTTTTGTGTGTTTTTAGCATTTCTATACCTGTCTCATGAGCAGAGGCACTGACTGCCTTTGTTCAGGACTGTCTTCTAAGGCTATTGGTAGAGTGAGTAGCCCTGGAGGGTAGAGATGATGTCTCTCTTTGAATCAAAGGGTAGGCTTGCTCACTGTTCAGTATAATAAAGATGATAGCTTCCTCCAGAGAAAAGTCCATGCAGGCTTACTACCCATTTTAAAAAATTCAAGTTCTGTGAGCTTAGGGCTTCATTCCTGTGGTACACCTCACTCCATGTACAGGTGGCATCTTGCATTCTTCCCGTTGCTCTGTGAGTATTGGAGTTCAGGAAACTGGTGCAAATATGGATACTCTGTTGACTGCTATTCCTATAAATAACTAATGATCCTTTGTCACTGATGCAAGAGTCTTGTGTCTTTTGCCACCATTCATGAAACTGCCAGGCAAAATGGTTAGTTTACAAGTGGGGCAAACTTTCAGATTCTTCACAGTTCTTGACAGAGTTATCCAGGTTTTAAGATAGACATTGTTTTTCCTGAGGGCCTAGGATAAGGAGGCAAGTGAAACTGAAAAGTGGAATGTTAACTAGAAAGATAGTAGAGTGTGAGGTAGCTGAAAGCCTTAACTAGGGACAAAATAGTGAGTGTAGTGAGAAGGGAGGTAAGAGAAATTCTAGCCCTAATCAGATACACTGTTTGGCCTTCATGGAGGTTTCTATTTATTACCTTTGAATTCTAACTTATGGTTTTGCTGATTGCAGTCTCACCAGTTTATTATTTCTTTGTCGTCTTCACCACTTCTGTTACACAAATTACACAAACATTTGGTTTCTACTGGTTTATTTTCATAAGTCATTTGACGGTGAGCAGTTTGATTATTCCCATATGTCCCATGTGTAACCTGCATGTCATCTAGTGATTCTTTCCCGCTTCATATCTAAAGAGATTGGTTTGAGTCTCTCTGATATTTGAAAAGTCAAATGCTCTCCCCTCAATTTCTAAAAATTTGTTGGGGGCTTTTATTTCCATGTCATTGTGGATCTGAATCCCTGCCTTTTCAGAATTCGTGCTATTCACTCTGTCCCTTGTGGCTCTTTCTTTGTCATCAGACTGAAATCACCCAAACATGGAACTCAGTCTCTTCCTTGACTTCCTGACTGTCACTGGCCCCACTCCACATTCTCTGTCTTTGTTGTAGATTTTACTGACATTTTGGGGGGAATGCTAAAGTAATGCTAATAATTTATAAGCATTGTTTATCCTCATATAAATGCTCTTTGACTCTCCATCTTAGTTGTCAATTTTCATGATATTTTTTATTGAAATGTCTCTCTTAGAAACATAATTTTAATGTGCTATTATATATAATATATGATATTGTATATATTTGTATACATGTATATGTATATACATAATAGTAATATATATAATATATAGCATGGTAACAATAATAATAATGATATAAATCATTTTCTTATTCAGAGCATTTCAACACTTACTCAAAATTAGCACTGAGTCTCTTTCAGTTACAAGAACTCAGTTGAGGTAGTATACACAAAAGTCGTGTACACAAAAACCACTCTTTTCTCCAGGGCTACTGTGTCTGTGTAAGTGTATGTGTCAGTATGTGCATTGAGATGGAGGCCCTTCGTGCAGTTACATATATTTAATTCTTTTCATCTCATTAATTGCATATTTTGTATTCCTAGGGTATGCTTTATTTATTTTTATTTATATAAACTTAAATTCTCTTTGTGAAGTACAGTTCTGTGGGTTTTCACAAGTATCCACTTGTGATGTATCAACCACCACAACCATAATATAGAACAGTTCCATGATCCCTCATTCATGAAATTCCCTCATTCTTTCCCTTTTTAGACAACTCCTTTTCCTACCCCATACACCTGGCAATCATCAGTAATTTCTCTGTCCCTATAGTTTTGACCTTTATAGGATGTTATGTGAATAGAATCATACAACATGTAGACTTCAAGCTCTGGCTAATCATTTAGTAAAATGAAGTTGAGATTTATTCATGGTATATGAATCAATGCTTTGTTCCTTTAAATTGCTTATTACTATTCTTCTGAGTGAATATAACATAATTTATCCATTTACTTGTAGAAGGACTTCTGAGTGTTTTCCATTTTTTGGTGAGTATGAATAGAGTTGCTATAAACATTTGCATACAGGTTTTTGTGTGACTGTTTTCATTTTCTTGGGTAAGTATCTAGGAATGTAACTGCAATGTCATGTAGTAAATGTGTGTTTAATTTTATAAGAAATCGCCAAAGAGTTTTTCAAAGTGGCAGTACCATTTGCAGTCCCATTATCAAAGTGTAGAGTGCTAGTTGCTCCAGTCTTCTCTAACACTTGACATTGTCAGGATTTTCTGTCTCAATGGATTTGCCTATTCTGGACATTTTAAATAAATGGAATAATACAATATATGGCTTTACGTTAGGCTTCTTTCACTTAGCATAATGTTTCCAAACAAATGTCGCATGTATCACTACATCATTCTTTTTTTGTATGAATAATATTTCATTGTATGGATATGCCACACTTTTTATTTGTTCATTAGTTGATGGACATTTTGAGTAGTTTCTACTTTTTGGCTATCATGAATAATGCTGCTGTGAACATTTGTGCACAGTTTTGTGTGGGCATATGCATTCAGTTCTCTTGGCTATATAAGAGATATACAAGAATAGAATTGCTAGGTCATACGGTAACTCTGTTTAACTATTTAAGAAATTGCCAAACTGTTTTCAAAGTAGCCGTAACATTTAAATTCTCACAGCAATGTATGAGGGTTCCACATTCTCCACATCCTTACCAGCATTTTTTCTTTTCCATTTTTTAAATTATAGCCATCCTACTGATATGAAATATTATTGTCTTGTGGTTTGCATTTCCCTAATGTCTAATAATGTTAAGCATCATTTCATGTGCTTATTGGCTATTTGTGTATTTTCTTTGGAGAAGTGTCTATTCAAATTCTTTGCCAATTTAAAAAATTGTGTTATCTTTTTATTAGTTGTAAGATGTCTTTATATATTCTGAGTGTATATATATACGCACTATAACCTTATCTGATAGACTATGGTAAATACTTTTTTTTCCACTCTGTGTGTTGGGTTTTTGCTTCTTTGATAATGTTCTTTGATGTGCCACAATATTTAGTTTTGATAAAGTCCATCTATTCTTTCTTTGGTTGCTAGTGCTGAAGGTGTCATAGTTAAGAAACTGTTACCTAAAGAAGGGTTGTAAAGTTTTGCACCTGTTTTCTTCTAAGGGTGTTATACCTTTAGCACTTACATTTAGGATTTTGATTCATTTCGAGTTAATTTTTGGATATGCTATGAGATAGGCATCCAATTCATTTTTTTTTTCATGTGCATATCCAGTTGTCCTAGCACCATTTGTTTGTTGAAAACTATTCTTTCCCCCATTGAATTTTCTTGGCACCCATATTGAAAATCATTTGACTACAAATATGTAGGTTACTCATGGATGTTCACTTCTACTCCATTGATCTATATGTCAATCTTTATGCTAGTACCACACTGTCTAGATTATTATACCTTTGTGGTAAATTTAGATATCAAGAAGCATGACTTCTCTAACTTTATGATTATTATTTTTTATATTGGTTTGGCTTTTTGGCTTTTTTGAGTCTCTTGCATTTCCATATAAATTTTAGGATCAACTTGCCAATTTCTAAAAAAAAAGTTTGGAATTTCGATATATACTGTGTTGATCTATAGATTAATTTGGGGAGTACTGCCTTCTTAACATTATTAAATCTTTTAATCTAGAAACCCAGGAAGACTTCTCATATATCTGACCTTTATTAAATTTCAGCTTTTTAGAGGTAAACTGACATAAAAATTGTATGATATTTAAAATGTACGTCACGGTGATTCGATATACATTGTGAAAGGATTCCTCCCATCCAGTTAATTACACATCCATCAACTCATATAATTATCTTTTTTTTATTTAGTTAGAACTTTTTAAGTTCTATCAGCAAATTCCATTTACATGATACAGTGTTATCAACTATAGTCACCATGTTTTTTATTAGATCCTCTACCTTAGTAATCTTATAATGTCATGGTGATTCGATATACATTGTGAGAGGATTCCTCCCATCCAGTTAATTACACATCCATCAACTCATATAATTATCTTTTTTTTATTTAGTTAGAACTTTTTAAGTTCTATCAGCAAATTCCATTTACATGATACAGTGTTATCAACTATAGTCACCATGTTTTTTATTAGATCCTCTACCTTAGTAATCTTATAAAGTGTGTACCCTTTAATCAATATCCTTAATTTCTCCACCCGTTAATTCCTCTATCACTTTTCTGCTTTTCTACTCCCTTTTTCTATTAGACTTTTTTAGATTCCACATACAAGTGATATCATGCAGTATTTCTTGTCTGGGTTATTTCACTTAGCATAATGCCATCTAGGTTCATCCATGTTGTAGAGGATTTTCTTTTTTCTCACAGCTGAATAATATTTCATTTCATGTGTGCATGTGTGTGTATGTGTATACATACACATCTGTGATATATACCACATCTTCTTTACCTATTCACCTGTTGACGGGCCCTTAGGTTGTTTGCATATCTCGGCCATTGTGAGTAATGTTGCAGTGAAGATGGGAGTGCAGCTGTGCTTTCCATATACCGTTTTCACTTCCTTTGGTTATATTCTCCAGTGGGATTGCTGGATCATATGGTAGTTCCATTTTTAATTTTTTGAAGTACCGCCATACTTCGTTCCATATTGGATCCACAAATTTACATTCCCACCAACAGTGCACAAGGATTCCTTTAGCTCCACATCCTTGCCAACACTTGTTATCTCTTGTCTTTTTGATGATAGCCATTCCAACAGGTGTGAGGTAATATCTCATTGTGGGTTTGATTTGTGTTTCCCTGATGATTAGTGATGTTGAACACCTTTTCATGTACCTGTTGGCCATTTGTATGTCTTCTTTGGAAAAATGTCATTTCAGAGACTCTGCTCATTTTTTAATTAGAGTTTTCTTTTTTTGTTATTGAGTTGTATTCTTTATATATTTTGGATATTAACCTCTTATTAGATATATGATTTGCAAATATTTTCTATCATTCCATAGGTTGCCTTTCATTTTGTTGATGGTTTCCTTTGCAATGAGGAAGCTATTTAGTTTGATGTAGTCCCACTTGTTTATTTTTGCCTTTGCTTTTGGTGCCAAAGCCCAAAACTCATCGCCAAGATTGATGTCAAGGAGTCTTCTATGCTTTCTTTTAGGAGTTTTGTGGTTTCAAGTGATCTTATATTCAAGTCTTTAATTCATTTTGAGTTGGTTTTTGTGTATGGTATAATATAGGGGTTAAAATATTTTTAATTTAAAAAATATTTTGAGTTTTCAATGTACAAGTAATTTCTTCTGTTAAATTTGTTTGTATTTTTTTATGGTAAAGGGAATTGTTTTCTTAATTTCATTTTTAGATTTTTTCATTGCTAGTATATAAAAACTCAAGTGACTTTGATATATTGCTCTTGAATTGTGCAACCTTGCTAAAACTCATTTATTAATTTTATTCATTTTTTAGTGGGTTTGTAAGAATATTCTCTATATACAATTAATGTCAACTGAAAATATATACAGTTTTACCTGTTTTTATTCTCAGCATGGGTGCTTTTCATTATCTAATTTCCTTGGCTAGAAACTGCCAATGTAGAATGAAATGGCAGGAGCTCACACCCTTGTCTTCTTCCTAAGCTTAGGGAGAAATTAAGTATAATGTTAACTATTTTTTGTGGATGTCCTTTATCAGGTTGAGGAAATTTTCTTCTATCCCTACTTTATTTAACTTTTTATTTGTCATAAAAGATTATTGGATTTTTGTCAAATGCTTTTGCCGCATCTATTTACATGACCATATTTTCTCCCTTTATTTTATTAATATGAGGTGATCCGTTGATTAATTTGTATATGTTGAAGTAACTATATTTCTGTGATAAGTCCCACATGGTGATGGTATATAATATTTTGTATGTTACTGGATATAGTCCACTAATATTTTGTTGGAGATTTTTGTATCTATATTCATAAGGGATATTGGTCTATAGTTTTTTTTTCTTGTGATATCATTGCATGGTTTTGGTAGCAAGGTAATATTGAGCTTGCAGAATCAGTTGAGAAGTGTTTCTTCTTATTCTCTGTCTTGGAAGAAGACATAAAAAGGTAGCATTAATTCTTCTTTGAACATTTGATATAGTATAGCAGTGAAGCCCTATGATCCTAGGCTCTTCTTTGTGGGATTTTTGAAAAATTACTCTCTAGTATTTTTATTTGTTATATTTATTCAGATTTTCTACTTTTCCTTGAGTCAGTTTTGGTATTTTGTGTTTTTCTAGTAATTTTTCCACTTTCAACTATATCATCTAGTTTTTTTGTAAACAGTTATAATCCTTTTTATTTATATAGGTTGGTAGTAATGTTCCCTTTTAAATTCCTTGTTTAAGCAATTTGAATCTTTTCTCTTTTTTTTTGTAATTGATCGGTCTAGCTAAAGATTTATTAATGGTTTTTTGATCTTTTTGATGAATCAACTGTTGATTTCTTTGATTTTTCTCTCTTGTTTTTCTATTTTTTTTCCCACTGATTTCTGCTTGTCTTGCATTTAGTTTGCTTTTGTTTTTTAGTTGTATGGTGAAAGATTAGGTTATTTATTTGAAACCTTTCTTATTTTAAATGTAAGCATTTAAGATAAATTTTCCTCAAAGCACTTTATTTTCTATATCTCATAAGTTTTAATAAGTTATGTTTTTGTTTTCATTGATCTCAAAGTATTGATTCACTAGTTATAGAGGAATAAGTTGTTTTATATTCCATATATTTATGAGCTTTCCAAATTTCTTTCTTATTGATTTATAATTTCTTTATATTGTGGTTTTAGAACATACCTTGTATGATTTTAGTCATTTTTCATTCACTGACACTTATTTTATGGCCTAGTGTATGGCCTGTAATGGAGAATGTTACATGTTTATTTGAGAAGAATATATCTTTCTTCTGTTGTTGGATAGAGTGCTCTGTAGAGGTCTGTTTGATTTAGTTGCTTTTTAATGTTGTTTAAGTTGTTTATTTTTTTTGCTAGTCTTCTGTCTAGTTGTTTTATCCATTATGTGAAAGTTGAGTAATGAAGCCTCTGGATATTATTCATGAACTGTCTGTTATACCCCTCAATTCTGTCAGTTTCTTCTTCTTGTATTTTGTGGCTATGCTCTTCATCATATATGTTAATAATTGTTAAATGTTCTTGAAAGATTGTCACTTTTATAAAAATGTCCTTTTTTACCTCTAATAATAATTTTTATCCCAAAGTCTATTTGGTCTAAGATTCTTATAGCCTCTTCACATCTCTTTTGCTTTCTGTTTACATGGTATATCTTTTTCCATCCTTCATCATTTTTGTGTCTGGATATAAAGTGTGTCTTTTGTGGGTATATTTTTGGATGTTTTTTAATCCCCTCTATGATCTGTCTTTGTTGTTTTTAATCCATTTATATTTCTGATAAGAAAGAACTTATTCCTAATTTTTGCTATTTGTTTACTGTATGCCATGTCTTTTTTGTTTTGTGCCATAGTTATTTTCTTTTTCGTTTTGTGCCATATTTATTTTCTTGTGTACCAATTTACATTATTTTTTGTTTCTTTTACTTTATATTTTTTAGTTATTTTTGTAGTGGTTGCTGTGGTATTTGTATCAATTTCTTAATGTATAACAATCTAGTTAGGATTTTTACCAACATAATTTCAATAGTATACAAAACCTTTGCTCCTGAAGAGTCTCACCCTTTATTCTGTTATTGCCATAGATTACATCTTTATACATTGTATGTCCATCAACATACTTCCCAACTGTTACTTTATGTAGTTGTATTTTAAATTAGGTAGGAAAAAATTTCCAACAAAGAATATATTGTTTTATATTTACATCCCTTTTTATATTTATAGTATTGTTACCTTTACCAGAGCTCTTTATTTCCTTATATGGATTTAAGTCACTGTCTAGTTTCCTTTCATTTCAACCTGAAGTTCTTTCTTCAATATTTCTTTTAGGTCAAGTATACTAGGAACAAATTCATTGAGTTTTGGGTTATATAGAAATGTTTTAATTTCTTCTTCTTTTTGAAGGATAGGTTTCTGGGTGACAGGTTTTTTTTGTACCTCCCTCCCCCACACCCCCCCACCCCCCACTTTCAAATATATGGCTTCTGGCCTTCCTGCTTTCTGGCCTCTCTGGTTTCTGATTGGAAGTCAGCTATTTATGTCACTGAAGATCTCTTGTATATGATGAATTGCTTCTCTCTCGTTGCTTTCAATATTTTCTCTTTGTCTTTGGCTGTCTACAGTTTGATGAGGTATCTGGGTATCCTTATCTGCTTGGGCTTCCATAAAAAATGTCATAGTCTGGGAGGCTTACATAACAAAAATTACTTTTTCACAGTTCTGGAGGCTAGAAGTACAATATCAAGGAATCAGCATGGTTAGTTTCTGTTGAGAATGCTGTTCCCAGCTTGGATGGCCATCTACTTGCTGTGTCCTCACATAGTGGTTAAAGAGAGCACATGTTCTCTGATATCGCTTCTTATAAGGGCACTAACTCATTATATAGTTCCCACCCTCATGACCTCATCTACACAGATTACCTTTCAAAGGCCTCATCTCCAAATGCCATCACATTGAGATTTAGAGCAGACACAGTTCAGTCTACAGTACTAGGTATGGATCTATCTGAATTACACCTATTTGGAATTCAGTGAGCTCTCTGGATGTGCAGATTCATTATATCAAATTTGGGAAGTTTTTTCCATTATTTTTTCAAATGTTCTTTCTGTTCTTTTCTCACTTCTCTCAATGTGGGGCTCTTATTTTGCATTGGTGTCCCACAGACCTCTAAGATGTTGTTCATTTTTCTTTGTTATTTTTTCTTCTGTTTCTCAGAATGGATAAGCTTAATTAACTTTATATTCATTGATTCTTCTACCTGCTCAAATAGCTTCTGCTGTTTTCTCTTCTTTCTTCTGTCGAGCCTCTCTAGTGAATTGTTTATTTCTTTGATTCTGCTTTTCAAACTCAGAATTTCTATTTGGTCCTTTCTTAAAAAAATAATTTCTTTCTCATTATTGATATTTCTTTTTGGTGTGACATTGTTCCCATAGCTTTTTTGGGGTTTTACACATTATTTTTTTAAGCTCTTTGCACATATTTTAAAGAGCTGATTTGAAGTATTTTTCTTATAAATCTAACAATTGAGTTTCTTCTGAGGCCGTTTCTGTTGAATGATTTTATTTTTGTGTATGGGCAATACTTTCTTGTTTCTTTGAATGTATCATTTAATTTCTTATTGATAAATGGACATTTTAAATATCATGATGTGGGAATTCTGGAAATATTTTTTTTTCCTCTCCAAGGTTTGTTGTTGCTGCTTGTTATAGGTATATTGTTTTCTGTTTAATGAATTTTCTGAATTAATTCTGTAAAGTCTGTATTGTTTGTCATGTGTAGCCACAGACAGCTTTTCTCTGATGATAGAACAATGATTTCCTTAAATTCCTGTCCCAGTATTTGCTAAGGGGCTCTCTGTTTTAGGACAAACCTTTGTCACTCAGCTATATAGCTGACAAGTCTTTCCTAACCTTTTTACTTACTGCTTATGTAGAACCTCAAGGTCAGTTAGAAATGAGACCTTAGGGCTTTCTTAGACCTTCGGTGGATATGCACACATCAATATATTGGAGTATTTAGAAACCTAAAGGGCATCTTGTTCCATAGTTTTGACTTTTAAGCTTTTGTTTAATCTGTTGTTTGACTCAAATGTGTAGGCAGCTACAAAGATAAAAAAAATTTCTATAATTGTTTTACATAAATGTTCCTGAAGCAAAGGTTTCACATTGGGTGAGCTCTGAGTCAGGCCAGCTTCAGACAGCCTGTTAAGTGGGGTTTTCCAGGGACCCACTAAACAGGTAAAATAATATGACTGTACTTGGGACTGAGACTTTGAAAAAGCTGCATTTCTGTTCTCTTCCCTCTAGTGGTTACCAGGCAGCACTAATAATGTGGGCTGTTATTTTTCAAGGCTACTGCAGAGAAACACATTAGGAGATGGAACTAGAGCAAGTTAAAACACCATAAGTTGCCCTGTTCTTTCCGTGATCCAGATCTTTTTCTTTAAATAAATGCTTGCTGGGTTATTGTAGGCCTTTGATGAGTTCCCAGTGTTTTGGAAAAGTTGATTATGACAAATTATGACAAAAAGTTGATTATGACAAATTATGACAAAAAGTTGATTATGACAAATTATGACAAAAGATTTTTCATTGCTTTTAGGAAGAGCAGATTTTCAGATGTCTATACTCTGCCATTTTAGCTGCCATCACTTCCATCCATTGAATTTGAATATTACAGTTTAAGCTCTCTACCAAAATTTTGCGGTTTTAGGCTGGCACTCTAGTTCAGGATCACTCTAAAGGGGCAAGCAAACTATTAGGACACTACTCACTAAATAATACAAGGCAGTTGCCAACTGTCATCCACTTTTCTGATTGTTAAATGGTGTTTGTATTTAGTTCCTCAGATTCACTCTATGAAGTCATTATTTCCTAAGGGATTTTTAAACTTTAATTGAAACAGTTAATAAAACACATCAGTTGATATCAAAGGGAGGCTCCCAAATGAGGAAATGGTGAACAGTTCTGATGGTTCAAGGTAAATGTTAACATTGGCATTGAAAAAAACATATCACCTATGTTGAGATGATGCTTTTTCTTAGTAAAAGCATATTTAGACAATACATGGCAATACCAAGATTTGATTTTGATATATTTGTAACATCTGTGAGTGTGGCAAAGATTTGCCATTCAAGAATTCACATAATATCTGAAGACAAGGTATGTGGAGCGTGAAAGTAGGTTAGTAATTTGTTGCCTCTTAAACAGATGTTTTTAAAATATATTTTACTGTTTATTTGGTGGATATGAGAGCAACTGATTTTCTGTTTACAAAACGTTCACTTTATTTTCATATAAAAAATAGAATATAATATTTTAATTTGGAAGCATGACAATTTCTTATTTTAATCAGCATTTAAAACTGGATGATTCAAATTATATTAGCAGTAGATTAATATTGATGTAATTATCAATATTAATATATTAATGTAATTATTGCAAAATATTTAGGTCATCTGCTATTATAATACTGGGTGATGACATAGTACATATATTTTGATAATTTCAGATATATAAGAGAACCTCACTTAGGATATCAAAGTATATTTTGTAATAATTTGCTGATTAT
>NW_006442107.1:15342835-15459681 GCF_000325575.1 Pteropus alecto
ATATTTTATACATATATATACACAGTGTGTATATCAACATATAAAATACATATACATACATATATGTAATATTCCAGGTTAAAAATGATTGGATTTTTAAATAAAATATTTGTTTTTTGTCTCAAGGAGTACCCTATTCAGATTGAAAGAGAAAAATATATGTACTTGAGTAACATGAAAGCAATAATAAACTAATGTATTAGTCAAAGAAATGACAGGTATATTAAGGTTGCATATTCTTATATTCATCAGCAGACTGAAGCCTTTGATTCTGGAAGGAAGATCAGGGTTGAGAGTAGCATGATAAAATGAAGTTTGGATGCTAATAACTCAAGTATTTTTTATACTGTAAAATGCTATACAGCTCCATTTTTAAAATAAATTCTACCTAAGTCATATTGATTATACAGTACTCAACAGAGAAAATGTGTATGGTTTTGATATATAATATGTATAATATGTTTATTATACTTGATTCTCAGTCTGGTTTTGACATTTCCCATTAATGGCTTACCCAGTACCTGAATTAGTACATTATCCTGAGGTTTCAAACCAAATAAATAGGATAGGACACTAGTTGGAAATGTAGCAAGAATAATACTCATTTTAGTTGCTATAGATATGGCAGGTTTTAGCATCAGCGCTTATTGATAGATCATGGGTTGCCATATTAGGCTATAGATTAACGATCTTAGAAATTTTCTTTGAATTAGTTTAGTATGTAGACTACATGTTTCTCAATAAGTTTGTAATCGACAAAAGTTAATTTTACTTTGTTATTTTTCTAGTGAGATTGTTTTATTTTTCCTATATAGAACACTTTAAAATGGCTTGAAATATTAGTAAATTCAAAATCTACCTTTCTTAAAAATATTTGAGCAGAGTTGCAGACAGAATAATAGTCTCCAAAAAGTGTTCTTATCTTAATCTCCAGAACCTGTGAACATATTACCTTAAGTGGCAAAGTGAAGATGTGGTGAAATTTAGGATCTTGAGATAGGAAGTGTGTCCTGAAATTTCCAGGTGGGCCGCATGTAATCTTAAGGGTCCTTATGAGAGGGAGGTGAAGGGCTAGAGTCAAAGAAGGAGATGTGAAGACAGAAACAGAGGTTGGAGTGATACACTTTGAATATGGAATAAGACGCCACGAGGCAAAGAATATAGATGGCCTCTCAAATGTGGAAAAGGCAAGGAAGTGGTTCTCCCTTAGAACCTCCAGAAGGGATCGGGTAAAGTGGAAGAAACAACATGTACGAAGGCTGAGAAGCTAGAGAGAAAGTAGATTAAGAATCGAAAAAACTGCATAGCCAGAGAGTAGAATAAGACAGGGAGACTTGTGAGAGACAAGGTTAAAGAATTCACAGGCCAACCATGAATGATTTGGCAGTTCATATTGAGGAGTATGTATTTTACTTAGGTGTATATTAAGTACAAAATGTAGTCAAATGTTGTCCTTTTTCCTACTGTGGAAGTTCCCTTCAATTTCTACTTTCCTGAGTGTTTTTATCATGAGTGAATGTTGGATTTTTCTCAGATACCTTTTCTGTGTCATTGAGCTGAGCATATGGTTTTTCATTTTTTTCTTTTGTATGATAAATGACATTTAATTGATTTTTGAATGTTAAACCAACTTTGCGTCCCAGCGATAATCCATCCCTTCACAGTGTTGGCATAGTATATCTTTTTTTTCCATTCTTTTACTTGTAAATTATTTGCGACTTTAAAAATGTAAGTATATTTCTTATAAATAGCATACAGCTGGCTCTTCTTTTTACAGTCTAATATCTGCCTCTTAATTGGGTGTTCACTAGAATATTTATATTTAATATGGTTAGGTTTAAGTCTATCAACTTGCTATTTGTTTTCTGTTTGTCCATCTGTTCTTTGTTCTTTTCTTATATTTTGTTCATTTTTTGAATTAAATATTAGTGGCTGCTTTAGAGTTCATAGTATACATCTTGAACTTATCAGTCTACCTTCAAGAATTATACCACTTGAAGCTTATAGTAGTATTCTTTCACTTCCCTCTACCCCGTGACTTTTATGCTATTATTGTTATGTATTTTTCTTATAGGTATGTAACAAATCCAATAATACATTAATATTTTGTTTGAAGATCAATTATCTTTAAAGAGATATACATAATAAAACCTGTGCTAATATATTTACCTATGTGGTTATCATTTCTGGTACCCTTTATTCCTTTTTATAGCATATTTCCAAATTCTCTGATTTCCTTTTGCCTAAAAGACATATCCATGCCGCAGAAAATAACATTTCTTGGAGTATAGGTCTGCTGGTAATGATTTTTTTTGGCTTTGTACATCTGAAAATAAATATATTCTGTCTTCATTTTTAAAGATATTATAATTATTCTTAGTTGTCTATGTATTTTAATATCTCATTCTTTCTTTTCTATTTATCTTGCTGTTTTTAGTATTCTCTTTTCTACTACCAGGACATTTAAATTTTTTCTGTTCACCTTCTCCCTTTACTGATTTGATATTTATACACTAGATTTATCCTAGTGATTGCCATTTAAATTTGACCAAAAATACTTATTAAATTCTACATCTTGACTATCCTGCTAATTATTTGACTCCTACCATATTGTTGTGAATTACAATCTTTTGTTATGAAGGGTGTAGTTTAGTTTCATTTTGTTTTGACCCCAGAATGTAGACAATGCTATTATTCTTTTATATAATTATTTCTTTAAAATATAGATTGTATGTAACATACAGATATTATTTCTCTTTATTTCAAAGATACAGTTGCTTTTAGAGTCATCTTCAAATTCACTATATTCATTCCTTATTTATTTTCCTAGTCTATTGGGCTTTTTTACTCTGGAAGTATTTTTTCCCCCTTGGAATTAGGCCTTTAGAAGTTCCTTTAGTTAAGGTCTGTGGGTGGTTAAGTTCCTTAATTTTATGGCTAAAAATATTTTTATTTAGACCTGTTATTTTAACTTTTTAAATCCTTTTTTAAAAGGTAATTTTGTTTTCTGGTTTCCATTACACCTCTTGTTGGGAAATGTGCTGCCACTTTTATTGTCCTCTCTTTGTAAATAATTTGTCTCTTTTTTTTTTTTGACAGTCTTTAAAATTTTCTCTTTATCTCTTTATCTCTTACAGATTCACTAGATTTTAAAATCGGTGAAGATTTTAAAATAATTAGCCTTTTCGATGTATATTTCTTCAACTTTAGAATTCATGACTTTAAACAGTTATGGAAAATTCTGTCTTCTAAAATTAGAAGGCAAGAAATGATATAAAAGTGACTTCCAGATTAAGAAAATAATAAGAGAGAAAAAAATGTGAAAGTAGGAACTCAAAGGTTTCAATAGAAATTTAGATTACATTGAAAAAAGAATTAGTGAACTGAAATCTGTATATGAAGATATTGCCCCAAATGCAGTCATTTTTCTATCTTTCCTTTCCCTATAATTCCTTGCACTCACAGGTCATCTTCATTTATCCTACTTTCCCAGAATCTAAAGCTTAATCTCTTCTTTTTACCACTTCCTCCGATTCACAGATGCTGTAGGTTCCTGGTACAGGCAGTTTCTCCCCAGATAAGCCCAAGCTTTAGTTTTCCATTATAGCGTACTCCCGTGGTTTTATTTTACCATTTATATTAAACTTTAATTTTTGAATCCTTGTGGATTTCCCATACTTATGTGATGTGTGACCTCAATAATACCTTAAAATGTTTTAAAAAGATACTTTAGCCTGCTCTGAGAAGAATGAATTGGAGGAGTCAAAATGAAGCAGGTTAAATAAACAAGAGACGTAGGCAAATGTCTCTTTTATCAGCAGATTCGAGAATGGTGTAACAATTAAGCTTAGTAACTGGATATGTGGGAGGTGTAAGAAATCAAGGATGATTTATTTTAAAGCTTAACAGAACATTGTTTATTAATTATTCCATATCTGTTTGAGTAACAGCTTGATTGTTATAAATTTATAAGCTTTATTTAATATTGTTCTAGTGCTCTAGTAGATATTGCATTCACAGACATTTACTAAGAGCTCAAGTTCAAATGATGTGCCTCTGATAATGGGACTTTGGGGAAATGGAGATAGACAAATATTTGTGTAATCTACTTTCTAGAAAAGACAGCGCTTTTCAATTTGCCCTTGCATGCCCATGACAGAGTGTGTTTATTTACTTCAAATTCAGGTGCAAGATCTATCTCCTAAACTGGCATCCACTGTTGAAGTGGGAATTATAAGGTGGCTATATTTATGTTGTATCCTTTTACTGTTTTATTATTTCCTTTCTATTAAACACTTTAACTCCGCCTTATAAATTAGGTGGTACCTGTTAGCCCAGATAAGCTGTGATATGGCTATATTCTGATGGAACAGTGCATAAAAACTGCCAGCTTTCCATCATATGGTGCTTTGGAGATTTGACAGTTTTATATTAAGCGTAATGAATATCTTAAATATAACAATTTCTCATAATATAACATTATTTAGTGAGTAACCTACAGACTTCCATACAAGTTTTTCTGGTTTTAATAACCTGTGAAAATTTCTTAGCTCTTAGAATGACATATTTTATAAATTTTCATTCAGTTGGCTTTTTTTCTAGTATATAGTATAACCTAAAGTTTTTAAACATTGAAAAAATAGTATCGTTAATCATAACCAATAGATTAAAATTAAGGTATGACATGCTTTTCAAAGTATAGACATTTATCAATTAAAATATGTAAATGTTTATTATTCAAATAATACCTACTTATTATAGATTTCATAGATTTCTTGAAAAGTAAAGAAAAGCAAAAGAAAGAAAAGAAGTCACCTCTGGTTCTACTATCTAGAGATATCTATTAACAAAAATTACATTTTGAGTATATGATGTTTTTTAAAATCATTTCTTAATATAGTTCTCTTTTTCCAGTTGCCTTAATTCTAGTATACACTAATATTAAATGATTAGAAAATTATTCATTTTAAAAGCTTAAGTTAGCAGCTCCGTGTTATGCTCTACATTTTAATCCCCCAATATATATTCTGTTTGAGAAAATGAAACAGTGCTTATAAATGCAAATATTGAGACCTAGCTGAAAGAATGGCAGACCTGCTGAGGCTTCTAATGCCATGTGAAGCTAGGCTAAACTTCTAATGCCATAAGAAGCTAGGCTAAACTTTTCAAATGGCAAAAGAAGAAGTCCAGTAAGCTAAAAGCTTTTCTGTTTACTTACCAGGCAATTAAACTTCCACACACTGGGATGTGGGGTGCTCTGATCATGATTCTTCTCCTAAGATCTTGAGAACATAATCTGTGCTATTAAACATCAATCCATATGCATTCTATGAGTTATATACAGATCTGTCTCCAGTTGAAAATATACAGTTGAAATATACGGTCATGCACCACATAACAAAGTTTCAGTCCAGATATATGATGATGGTCCCATAAAATTATAATGAAGCTGAAAAATTCCTATTGCCTAGTGACATCATAGACTTTGTAACATAGTAAGGCAATGCATTACTCATGTGTTTGTGGTGATGCTGTGCTGCCGGTCATATAGAAGTATAGAACATACAATTATATACAGTACATAAATACTTAAAAATGGTAATAAACAACTATATTACTAGTTTATGTACTTATACTATACTTTTTATTTTAGAGTATATTTTTTATGCTTATAAAGAAGTTTGCTCTAAAACAGTATGCCATGTTACACAAGTAGTCTCTTAGATCTCATGTTTACCACATCTCTTGATTGCATCATCTTCTCTTGTGCTTGATTTAATCTTGTGTTGTTTTGTATACTAATATGCTGTACAGGCTTGTACCCTGGGAGCAATAGGCTGTACCATATAGCCTACGTGTGTAGTAGCTATACCATCTAGGTTTGTCAAGGTGCACTCTATGTTGTTAGCACAATGACAAAATCACCTAATGACACATTTCTCAGAATGTGTCTGTCTTTATGGTGTATGACTGTACATTTGCCTTTAATCAATGTGGGCAAAAAGGAGCAAATTTGGCACTTGAGGGCATGGATAGTATCCTCAGGGAGATAGTAGAAAGATTTCTGCCAGTATAGAAATAGTTTTGTGGTTTGGAAGATGATTAAAGATATATTGTCTTTATTATTCTCCTACTCACTGTACATCAAATTTAAAATGAAAGTCTTTAGAAAAATCATCTTTGGAAATAACTGCCTAATAAAGTTGAGTATATCAGTGCAAAGACACCCAGACATACCTAAATTACCAAGAAGATAACACTTCAGTTTGCATTTTAAGTAGTATATCTCATCTCAAAACTCTCAAAGATCTTTTATGTTTTAGTATCCCAATTTATTTAATATCTAAATATATACATATATTTACATACATAAAAATACATAGCAAATCACTTCAAAATTTAGACAAATTATTTAACTTAATTCTAGTTGACAAATAGTTTTTATATCCCTACATATTTTCTCCAGTAAAGGTTATCTTTGTCATAAGTGCTAGGAAACCAACAATTGTTTAACAATACAGTGACATATCGAGCATCTCCATATGTGTTTGGAAAAATCAATGATACAATGTATATTCAGCAATACATGAATTACTTACAAATTTATTATTTTTCAAACTGTGGATCTTGTTCAAGAGATAATAAAAGCTTTTATCATGGTAAGTCCTGGTTATAGCAATAAAATTTATTGCTCAAGAAAATGACAGATCCATATTGTAAACGTTGGAAAAACTGTCCTCCAAATTTCAGCTAGAGAATGAAAAGTAGTTTTTTTGCTTTTCCTTTGTCTACAGCTAAACAGTGTTTATTTCGTTCAAAATCGGCGGCGCTTTTTGTTGCATTTGAAAGCAAGGCAGCAGTCCCTATTGACTTAGCTGCCAAAAGAGACACCCTTCTCCGCCTGTGTTCATTTTGCTCCGGTAAATAAACAGACGGTTCAGTTCTTTTATGCTCTGAGCAAAATCAGTTTCTGTATGCAATTTTGAATGGTGCGTCAGGTTCCTCTACTGGACTCGTTTTACCTGGCTGGGGGTGGCAGGACACCACCTGCTGGCAACCCTCGCTCTTCTACTCCCCAATCTCGCGTCCTGGGTAAGCAGAGCAACTGACCCGGCTTTGAAGCCTTGGGTCCTCTAGGGCCCCTGGCTGCACTGGCCGCCTTCTCCTGCGTGGCTTGGATTGCCTCTACCCTTCGCTCTCAGAACACCAGGGAAAAGGGCAGAGAAAGGAGGAGGACTCAGTGCCCTAGTCCTTGGAGATAACCCTAGGTAGATGTGAAGGGCTGGCTAGAGGATGTTGCTGTGTGTGCTGGGATGTGGAGAAAATGGGAGAAGACAGCCCACAGCTAGTAGGGCTCTTTGCAGAAGGCGACCTTGGCCTTGCTTCGATGTGGGGATAGATTAGGGTGGGCAAGCTTCTGTGGGGCTCTCCAACTTTACGAAGGTAACATGCATAACCTCACTGTGACTGCATCTTCCAAGCCCTACCCCTGTGGGGCGAGGAGAGAGGAGATGCCTCCTCAGGTGCCCAGACAGGGGGTTGGTCTGAGCCTCTCCTCAGGCGGATGCTGAATCTGGGCCGGGGTCTCCAGCTTGTGTCCTCAGAGTGCAGCAGCACATGGCCCAGCACCGCTTGAGGAGGACTCAGATCTCCTCCAGGCCTTTAACACTCCTGGCACCGGGGGCGGGAACGCCAGAGGGAGAAAAGCCTTGGCCTTCCTCCCCGGGCCGTTGCCAAGGCAACTGTGTTGTTGGCCAGGGACGCTGGGGGAGACTGGAGCGTGGCTCCCCCTCCAGGAGTACTGAGCTGCAAGCGCCAATCATGAGTAGTTGGGGGACCAGCGGAGAGCGAGCACGAGGTCAGGGGAGGCAAAGCGGGGGCTTGCGGTGTGCAGGGCGCCTTTCTCACCTCCACCCTCCACTGTTGCCATGGAGACCGCCAGGGCAGCCTCACCTGCACCGGCTGCTACAGCAGGCGCTGCCGCCCGAGTAGAAGAAACAGCAACTGGAGCCCTCTTTTGCCCCAGTGGTCTCTTACATGAACTCTAACCCAGCAGCTGCCACTGCTTGCCTCCCACAAACAGGAAACGAGAAGGCAGACGTCCAAATTCACCGCGGGTTCCTCTACCATGCCTTTCTTTATTTGGTTTTTCACCCAGAATTTTATATCTCTGCATCTTCCACAATAAACGGTCTGGAGGATGAAAAATTGGTTCCCTTTGTACTGTGTCTGCCTCGCACCTCTTCTGTTAACAAACAACTTGTTTAGTTCTACAGAACACTGTCCTGGGCCAAATCTAATTATCAACAGAAAGATTTTAAAAGTTTTTATTATTATTATTATTATTATTATTGTAGGTATGTGAAATTCCTAGTTTTCATTCATAGGCTATGGATAATATAGGAATGTTCTCTTGCTGAAATTAACCACTTTTTGATAAATTAATGGAATAATTATGTGCTGGAATATCTGGGGACGTAATAAAGAAAGAAGAGACCGTTCAGAAGTCTCTTCTGTGTGTACTGGGTTTTTTTTGTTTTTTTCCAGTTTTATATGCCAATCCAGTTCTAAAATCTCTTTTCTGGGCTCTGTTCCTTCCATGTTTTAGATCAGTTTTTGGCTTTGGAAGGGGGGTTATTTTAGCTTGGGTTTGCCTTTGAACTGGGGAGTGTGGTAAATTAAGTATCCTAGAATACTTACATTTAGCTCAGGTTCAAGATTTAGTGCATGGATGCATCTCTACTGACTACGGACATGAATGCACTTAGCAAGAACTCCCTGATTGGAGCAAGTTGAGGCATCTGTGATCTTGAATTGCCAGCCGTGCCCTGGCAGGCTCTGTCAACTGCTGTTGGTCACAACCCTTTGCTTCTCAAATTTCTTTCCTATTTAATGTCTAGATGATACAGCTTTCATTCTCTAAAAGCACCTTGGTAGCTTTTGCTACTGAGAATCATGAGTTTCCTTACATAGTTCTGCAATTTTGAATAGACCAGCCTTTTTAACTGACTTTAATACTGCCCCTTTAGAAAATTTCAACAATGCAGGATAACTATTTCTTTCCTACAGCTGATAGGTGAGATACTTAATAATTTTTTTTTCACACTTTCTATGTTGGTGTTTTCAAAGCCACTAAGAGATTTTTATGTAGTTCAAATTTTATAGACTATAGATTAACCTCTCTCAGAGGTCCCCTAGGGTTTCCTAAACACCAAATCTGATCCCCCCTTTTTTGTCACCTTACTTAACTTCTGACAATTCGACCCTCTTGATCTAATCTGTCATTTTCCTTGAAAATCCACCCTCCAAATCTCCTGACATTTCTCTGACCTCTTAAAAGTCTCTTTCTCAATCTTTTATTTTTTCTTTTTCCTTTTTTTGGTATTATATATTGGTCTCCTGCTTTATCTATCCATTCAGCATATTTTCTTGGGCCTTCTCATCCACATCAATAGCTTCATCTGCCCTATAATTCTCTTCTCTTCATAATCTGTGTTATTTTGTGCAGACTCTTCTTTGAACTATAGGCCCCTATTTCTAGCTACTTCATGGACATTTCTGCTTGTGTTTCCTGCAGGCGTCTGAATTCAACCTGTCCTTCACTAAACTATATTCCTCTCCAAATTTATTTTCCCTACTGTGTTTCATATCTCAGTTAATGACCTTACTCTTTTCCCAGTTGCTCAAGATAAGAAACATGGAGTCATTTCTTGATTCTTACATTCATCTAATCAGATTTCTTATTGGTATCTAGCATGTGCCAGGCAAACACAGTCAGAAGCTTAATTATAGTGGAGAAGTCAGAATGATATATTTACAACTAAGTAGAAAAATTACAGCTTTTTTTTAGGAAGCCTATTACAGAAGTAACCAGAGTGCTGTATGATAAAGAAAAGTTTTATGTGTTGAGATAAAGGATGAGAAGCTACACATTTAAGTTGTTAGAGAGAGAATAGATAGGGCAGAGAGAAGAGCAGTCACAAAGTTCCTATGGTGGAGAAGGGCTTGACACTAAAGTTAAAGTGTGTGGTGAGAAGGGCCAAGTGAGGGTGGAAAAAAAAATCAAGGGACAGATTTTGCAGAACTTTGTGGGCCTTGATAAGGAATTTGGATTTTATCTTCAGTGCAGTGCAAAGCCATTGAATATTTTTAAGCAAAGTGGCATGAAATGTTTTATAATTTTAAAAGATCATTCTGGCTCTGGGGTGGAGAATGAATGGGATGTGTGTGTGTGACAGTTTGAAGGTGGAGAGAAAATTAAAGACTACAGAAGTGTTAGTAATAATAGGGTGTGAATTGGAGAAGGAGGTATTTTCAGTGGTCTCTATCCCTCAGATTGGGTCTCAAACACATTTCTGTCCTTAGAGTATACCATGCTATATGGGGCTTTCTACATCTAGTTCCTTACTACTTAATCTTAATTGTTATGATTTTTGTTCTTTTATAGCTTTAATTGTCAGTGATACTCACATGATAGCTGACAAGGAGAATGTCGAGAACAATAGATAAGAAAGCTGGCTCTAGAGTTGAGCTGCCTTGGTTCATGTCCAAGCTCCATGACTTAACTGGCTGTGTCATTTTGGGACAATTCCTTAACTTTCTGCAATAGAATAGCAATGATAGTAATAATACTTATTTTTCAAGACTTTACAGTGATTAGGTAATGCATATAATATACACTGCATGTTAGTGCTCAGTAAATGTTAAATGATGATGTTGGTGATGATGATTAGGATAGAGGACTTGAGATCTTTGATAAGAATTTTTATGTAGCCACTGGGGGAAAGTTCTGCAGCCTTTACTTCTAATTGCAAGCAAGTCTAAGAATCAGAAAATGAAGGACATTATGGCTAGTCTTGGGGATAGGAAGAAATAGGAAATGTTTTAAGAAACAGGTATCCTCAGGTTGCTACTCCTCAAACATCCTTTCTTGGGAAAACTCTCTTTGAGGAAAGAGTTTTCTGTTCATTGCTGATTTTTAAAATCTCACTATCTTTAAGTCAACATTTTGTCATTTTCTTTTTCTTTTTTTTTTGAGTGCTCTGAAAGAAAAAAATGAATATGGAGTTGTTAATAATGGCAAGAATGATAGAATGCCTTAAGTTGGGAGAAATTGGGCCTTGCTGCTACTTGGTTTTCCTTATGTCTTGTTGATTCCATAGTAAACATCCCTCAGTAATTCCACACTTACATTCTCATGGGTTCCCATCTGCTGATATTGAGTGCCTCATTTTATGAAGCAATCACTGCTTTTTATAAATAGTCCATATCTCGTAATTTTCTTAATTAGTTATCAAGTCTCAGTATTGAATAAATAAGTGAATGAATTAGTCCTTCACAAAATATCTCTCATCTTTCTTTTCTATTATTATTGTCCTCTTTCTAAATTAGGACCTCATTACCTTTCTCAAGGAATGTATACATTACATATACCTTTCAATATATCTCTGCTTGATTTTTATATATTCTATGCAGATTATTTTTCACAAGAAAGTATGGTGCTATTCTTGCCACTCTTTCATTCAAAAAATTCAAAAGCTATTTACTGAGAAAAATGTTACAAACTAGAAAAAGATTCATATTCATATTTTTATATAGAACTCCTATGAATTAAAAAGACCGCACAGTAAAAAAAAATTGGGCAAGCAGCTATGAGTGAGATTCAACAAAAGTAGTTCTTCAAATGACTAATAAACATAAGAAAGAATTCCAACCCTCAATAGTTATCAAGGAAATGAAAATTACAACCACTAGAATAGTCATTGGAGAAAAGAAAATGTCATCCACCAGAATGGCTGCAGTGAAAAAAAATGACATTCCCACGCGTTGGTGAGAATGTAGCCCAAACAGAACGCTCATATACTGCTAGAGGGACAATAGATTGATACAGCTACTTGGGAAAAACCATTTAGCATGATCTACGAAAGTCAAACATATATATAACTCTGTGAAGCAATTTTACTACTTGGGTGTATACCTAAGAGAAATCAGTTATGAGTACATCAAACACAGGAAGGAAACTGTTATAGCAATATTATTTTTAATAGCTGAAAACTGGAAACAACTCTAATGTTTATCTAGAGGACAATGGTTAAATAAATTATGGCATATTCTATAATAGAATACTGCACAGCAGTAAAATATTAAAAAATACTGCTACACACTACATGTATGAACCCCACAAACATAAAAGCGTAACAAGACAGACAACACTAATCTGTGTTGAGAAGCTAAGGTAGTAGTTATCTTTGGGGAGGCAAGTAAGGTTAGTGATTGGGAAGAGGCTTGAGGGAGCTTGTGGGGATGCTGCTCCTTTTATATTTCTTGACTTGAGTGATGATTCCGTGGGTATGTTTTTTTGTGTGAATTTAGTAGGCTGTACCTTTATGGTTTATGCATTTTCGACTCTGTCATATTGCAATAAAAATATTTATCTTTAAAAAAGCTTCTCATTAGCTACTGTATTAGGTCACTTTCTTCCAACTGCATTACACCCCTCCCAGTTGGTTGTTAAATTTACTGTTCCAGTTGTTTCTCATATTTTTGCACATGACTACTAAATGAGGCAGAGGTATCCATTTGTTCACCATGTTCATTGTTTTCTTCCTTTTAAAAATAGAACCCTGTGAATTTTGGCTGGATATTTAACTGCATTTGGTCAATTTACTGACTGTGTTTTCTAGCTTTCCTTGCCTATAGGTGTACTCCTGTGATTAAATTTCGACCAAAGCTGCATAAGCAGACATGATGAGTACAACTTAGTTCCTGTACGTTCTCTTTCACTTTTACATCTTGCTGGGAAATAGTGAAGTCTGGAGAATCCTTGGCAGTCACATGTTTCTGACTGTGGAGCTACCATGCTGGCTTCAGCCCACTGGACTGTTAGGTGAAAGAGGAATACATTTCTATTTAAGCTATAATGTTTTAAGGATTATTTATTACAATATACTCTCTGTTAATACAGTATTTTATAAATATAGTGATTTATATGTACCTCTGTCATTTAGTAAGGCCGATTTTTCCAGGTTTCTAAAAGGTTCCTACTGAAATGACCACCAGGCTGTGCTGTATTCATTATTTTGTCTCTTACAGTGCTTTCCTTTTCCTATATTTATGACCATGGAGAATGTATTAATTTATCTGAGTTTCAGCTTTCTTTACTATGAAATGGGAATAATAGAAGATTATTATGAAGATTAAAACATAAAACACATGTAAAGTGTTTAGCACAGTCTGGGGTACATATTAAGCACTCAACACATAGAAGCTTATTTTCACATAACAGTTTTAATGTACATTCATGACATAGAATTAAGCAAAGGCATAGTATGGAAGATCAGTGTATGTTGGAGGAAGACATCCAAGTTAGGAGCATTTTAAAAAACTAGCTCATCTTGTTTTATGACTCTAGGCCTCCCAGAAATTTCTGATTATTTCATAAATATTGGAAATTGTGCAATGAAAATAAATATACTCTATGACTAAGCAATTCTTCTCTTAGTTATATATCCAAAAGAAATGAGTGCATGGGTATAGCAAAAGTATGAACAAAATGTTCACAGAAGCATTATTTTTAATAGACAAAAAGAGACAACTCAGTTGTTTCCTAGGCATAGGAGCAAAACTATTTTGGCATGTTTATTTTAATAGTCTCATGCTTATCTGTCCACTTAAATATTGGGGCTAGTAATTTCTGACTATTGACTCCTTAAGAATATAAATTATCTATTAAAAAGTGCTTTGGGAAAAATTGCTAATAATCTCTGACATGTTACACATAAATTATACTTCTAATTTTAGTATTTTCTTTCAAGAGTTGTCTAGCAATTTTCTTATATCTAAAGAACTGCCTTTAAGCTCCCTTAATAAGGGTGGTAAATGCTTTTGGGTTTTGTCTGAAAAATCTCTCATTTTCTTGAATGACAATTTACTTGATTATATAATTTGAAATTAATATGTATTTCCCCTTGGAACCATGAAGCTATTCTACTGTTTTCTGACTTTGTGACTATTGAGAAGTTTGTAGTCAAACAAATGGTCGTTCCTTAGGTGTGGTCTCTTATTTTTCTGGCTGCTTGTTAATATGATCAGTCTGTGGTTATCTGAAATTACTATGTTGTATTCAAGAGTGTACTTTTAGAAACAAAATCTATCATTG
This sequence comes from Pteropus alecto, assembly GCF_000325575.1. NCBI lineage: Eukaryota > Metazoa > Chordata > Mammalia > Chiroptera > Pteropodidae > Pteropus > Pteropus alecto. The sequence goes on from NW_006442107.1 coordinate 15,356,994, forward strand.
TATGTATCACATATTTTACATCTGAGGAGTAACAGCCCTATCAGTTTTCTTCCATTATTTCTCCAAAAGGTGAAACTTTTTTTTCCCAACCAAGAGACAAATGAAAGTAAGACAAGTCACCTTGTCATTTCTATTTACAAATGGGCAGATTTGTTTTCTGTTCCATCCTTTCACTCATGTATTTACCTTTTTAATGAGGGTCCTGTTATGTGGAAGTTTCTGTTACAAGTCTTATGGCCCATTACTCATATGACCCTAAAAATTTGCCTTACTTTGAGAGCTCTGCATTTTAAACTTTGCTTGCTATTAATCGTTTCTAATTATTTTCTGGTGGAAATTTTCTTTTTTAAAGAATATTAGTAGAAATGAATGTTTTATATCCTTGGCAGATTTTTATTTTCAATTTGAATTGGTCTAAAAATATGAAGAAATATTTTTAGAAATATATGCAATTAAGAAATCTAATAAATTTTGTTATGTTTTAATTTTCTGTAAATTTTCTATTGATTTTTTTTTTAATTGACCAAGGTTACTTTACAAAAATGCCTTGAGATGGTTTTTGGTCCTTTTGAATAACATTAATAACTTTTGATAAATGTATATTGACATGTGTCAACCTATGGTCATTGGTGCCAGTTCAACCCCAACAGGAATCCCTAATTTGGGGTACAATGAAAAAAGAAACTTTATTCAGTACAAACAGTTCAGTTGTGATACAGCACAGCTGTAGAGCAGCTCAATGGTGTTACAGCTCAATTATGAAACAGCGGGGCTGAGAGGCGGCCCTGGGGCAAGGCCCCTCTCCAGCTAGACAGCTCAGTGAAACATCTTTGGTGTTTCAGCTCCAGCTGGGGAAACACAGTCTTCAGTCTTTTGTGGAAAGGAAAAGTGAGTTCCCCTAGCTAGAAGGGAGCTGATATATGTAGAGAGAAGTCCCCACCCCCGATCCCTGATTGGTATGTCTTCATACAAATGAGGACTCCGAATTGCCACAGTTTGATTGGTCCAAAAAATCATCTGATTGGTCAAAATGCTGCTTTGATTTGTCAGTGGAGATGCTAATAATGATATTGCTGTGTGGATCTGATTGGATAGGGAAAGTCTCAGTTCTATTGGTTAAAATATGATTCTGGGAAGTCCATTATAAGGACTGGTTCAGGTGGCAAGAACACAGTGCAGGCAGGAGTTCAGTGTAGGAGGCAGGCAGTTCAGTGCAGGTGGCAGGCAGTTTAGTGCAGTTTTCTTCCTGAATCACAGCTTGTGTGGGAGGCCCCTGTTTAGCAATGTTTTCTCGGGTCTATAAGTTTGAACCCAGTTAGCCACCAGGAATCCTTTTTAGTAGGTCTCTTCTTTCTCAGGGTCAACACTTTTATCCACCACCACAATATTTTAAAGAATAGTTTAGCTGCCCTAAAAATCATTTATGCTTCGTCTATTTATCCCTTCCTCTCCCCTAACTCTTGGCAACCACTGATTCCTTTACTGTCTCCATAGTTTTTTCTTTTCCAGAATGTTGTAATCATATAGTATGTGGCCTTTTCAGGTTGGCTTATTTAGTTAGTAATATGCATTTAAAGTTCCTCTATGTCTTTGCATGGCTTGATAGCTCATTCATTTAGCACTGTGTGTACCACAATTTATTATCCATTCACCTATTAAAGGACATCTTGGTTGCTTCCAAGTTTTGGCAATTATGAATAAAACTGTTCTAAACATCCATGTACAAGTTTTTGTGTGGACCTAAGTTTTCAAATCCTTTGGATAAATACCAAAAGCACAATTGCTACATCACATGGTAAGAATTTGTTTAGTTTTGTAAGAAACTGCCAAACTCTTCCAAAGGACTGTGCCATTTTGTATTCTCACCATCAATGAATGACAGTTGCTCCACACTCCTGCCAGAGTTTGCTGTTGTCAGTATTCTGGATTTCCGCCATTCTAATAAGTGTGTAGTGGTATCTTTTTTTTTTTTTTTTTTAATTTTTATTTTCCTGATGACATATATGTGGAACATTTTTTATTTGCTTGCTTTCATCTATACATATTCTTCAGTGAGGTAGCTGTTCAGATCTTACTCTTATTTTTTAATTGTTTTTTTTTTTTTGGTTGGATTTTAAGAGTTCTTTGTATATTTTAGATAACTATCTTTTATCAGATAATGTCTTGCACAAATATTTTCTCCCCATCTGTGACTTGTCTTCTCGATCTCTTGACAGTGTCTTTCACAGAGCAGAAAATTTTAATTTTAATGAAGATCACCTTATCAATTATTTCTTTCATTCTTTCAACACCTTTGGTGTTGGACAAGAAATTATTGCCATGCCTAATGTCATCTAGATTTTTTCCTATATTACCTTCTAGGAGTTTATACAATTTTGAGTTTTACATTTAGGTACGATCTATTTTGAGTAAATTTTTGTGAAGAATATAAGATCTATGTCTAGATGCGCGCTCTCTCTCTCTCTCTCTCTCTTTTGTGCATAAGGATGTCATTACTCCAACACCATTTGTTGAAAAGATTACCTTTTATTCATCATATTGCCTTTGTTCCTTTGTTAAAGACAAAGGAACTCTTTGGGTCTTTTTCTGCACTTTACATTCTGTTTCATTGATCTGTGTATATTCTTTCACCAGTCTGACACTGTCTTGACTACATTAGCTTTACAATAAGTCTTGAAGTTGGATAGTGTCAGTCCTCTGACTTTGTTCTTCTTTAATATTGTATTGGCTCTTCTGGGTGCCTTTTACTTTTTCCCACATGTTTTAGGAAACGATCCCCCAAACTATATCTCTTTACATAAAAGCTTTAGTTAGATGTTTGAGGGACACACATCTATAGTAAAGTAACAACTAACCTTTATTGAGTCCTTACTAAATTCCATGCAAAGTTCAAGTTATCTTCAAACTGAGCCAAAATGATATAATTAAACCCAAGATAAGTGCTATAATTATCTTCATATTTCAAATGAGAAAACCAAGGCCCACAGAGATGTAAGGGGATTGCCCAAGGAAACTTAGAAGTAAATGGTGGAATATGGTAGTTTGTTTCACAGAGGCAAAATGTGGTATCACTTCCCAATACCTACAAGCATGAGCCAGCTGTTTGGCAAAGAGATTCTACATATTGTCCAGGTTATAAAGATACAAATTGTACTCTAATTGGATGTTTACTGATCAAGTGCTATATACCAAGGACTACTCTACGTATTACAATTTCAAAATAATTATCACTAAGCATCTTCTCTTGATGAGCTCATTGTGCAGAGTAAGGATCTTTTTTCACAATAGTCCCAAACTAGAATCAACCAAAATGTTCATCAACTGGAAAATGGACAGATTGTGACTTGGCCATGCAATGGAATATTATTCAGAAATAAAAAGAATGGCATATTGATGAATACAAACACATGAACAAATTTCTAAATTATTATGCTAAATGAAAGAAGTGCAACACAAGCAAGTACACAAGTACCTACTATATAATTCCACCATATAAACATTTGGAATAGTCAAATACTAACCTCCAGTGATTGAAATCATTAGTCATTGCTCAGAAGAAGTACAAAAGTTATCTGATGATGGAAATATTTGCTATTTGATACGTTTACTTAAACTGATTGAACAGTATACTCAAGATCTGAGCATTTCACTATACAAAAATTATAAAAAATTTAAAAAATAGCATATTAAATGATAAAAACAGGAATGGTTAAAGGAAGGTAGAAGCACAGGGAAATAAGTGAGTAACTTAATTTTAAGGAGTCAGGGAAAGCTTTATGGAAGACTGTACATGTGAGATGGGTTTTGAAGAGTAAACAGGAATTTGCCGTTTGAAGAAAGACATTCTAGGGAGAAAGCAGAGAATATTAATTTATTAGTTCCTTAATTTATTCATTTATCTGCTCAAAAATTATAGTCTACTTATTCTCTGCTTAGTACAATTCTAGGTCCTTGTGATAGAGCAGTGAAAAAGACAAATGTACCCTTTGCCTGCAGAAAGTTTAGATTCTAGTGAGAAAACCATGAGTTATAAGTTTTATGGAATTTTCAGGGAAAATTGAGAAGTTCGTTGTGATTAGAACATGTTAGAATGGCGAGAGATAAGGTGGATCATGGTAAATAAATTGGAACCATATTAAGAAGATTTCAATGTATAATAGATTAAGGAGTTTGAGTTTTATCTTATATATATTAAAGCCTAGTAGAAAATAAATCATAAGTTGATGTAGTTATAAATTTTTAAAGAACATTTTTGATATTTGAGGACAAACTGGAACGAAGAAAAACTGATAGAAAAGTGATAAAGAGAATGCTGCTTCCATAGTCTAAGCCAGGGTTGGCAGAAACTCAGTCCATGTGTCACCTCATATTTTTGAGCCCATAGTAGACAATGCTAACCCATAAAAGTACTGGTCCTCACCAAGTCAGAACAGGGCATTACATATTAGATACCCATTATTAAAAATAAATTTGGCACATGAAATGAAACCTATTTGTGACTCCTGGTCTAAGCTCTAAAAGTCATTTCCTGGGTGAGTAAATCGAAAGCCCAGTAGAAAAGGGGAAGGGAGTGAACTGGAGAGCCAGTCCAGAGGTAGAATTATTTGATCACTCTATAAGAGAATGACTCAGAATTTTAGATTGCAAATCTATGTGACAATAACATTAAACATAATAAAATAATGATAATAGCAATAGCAATAACACAGGGCATAGACTGCATTTGGATCCTTGAGGAAGTGTGATAAAGTTTTGACAAAGATCTCACCCTACATCTCATTAGTTAATCTTCGTGTTTACTTCCCAGTGAAACTCTATTGTAGCTCTTCTGATCAATTTAGAAGGAAAGAACCTTTCTTCCTAGGCTTTGATTCCTTGCCTTATAATAGGTCAAAAATTTGTAACTCAGTTACTACTCTCAGAGTTTTCTTAAAATTACGTCATTTCTTTTTTCTGAGATTATGACTCACAAGATTGACCTCTTAATTGTAAAGGCTTTAAATTATTTTCTTTCTTGTTAGTATCTTCTTCCAAATATATTCATGCATTATATAGGCCATTGGCCATGGACACCATATGTCTTTTGACCTATTAATTTTGTTACTAAGTTTTCAATGAATATTAGCATCTCTAATATTCATTTTTATTTGCCTTGCTCTAGTTCTTAGTACTAAAGGTATAAAAGAGGCTTTACCTGTCTTTCAGGTAATGATTATGTCTGTCAGTTAAGGGAAAATGTAAGAAGATGCAGTTGTACCACTCAATCACAGCCCAAAACGGAATTATCCACAATAATAACCAAGAGAGATAGCTCAAAGTAAATTTTCAGATGAATCCTAAATTTACATAAAATAAATCAGTTTTCAAGGAGAGAAATTTAACTTTTACCTTTTTCTTGGTTACTATATAAACTGTTAACAGATATTGCTGCAGAGAGACGATGAAAAAGCAGAAGAGCATACAGCCTAAATAATACGCGGTTAATCAGTACCTCAAAATCAAATGTCATTAGTACTTCAGGGGCAGCAACAGCATGCGTCAGGGAAGTGGTGAAAAGTTGCTTCTGTAAGGCAGTATCTGACAAGTAAAGCCCATTTTGCCAGCATCTGACCATATGGCAAAGCAGTGTTTTTTTGACTTTCTTGTGCTGGAAGGGATTGGCCTCCTAGTAACTTGGACTTTGTGCTGAAAAGAGACTGAATATTTTTCCATAAATAATTATAATTATCTTCTCATTGAAGACACATAAATTTGGAATTCAGTAATTTTCTTGGGTAAATCATCAATTTTGGAAAGAAGTGGAATTAAATTTTCTCTATTTCTGCAAATGCATTGCTGGTACAAAATTAATACATCTTGTATAGGTTTGTCTCTCAAAAACTTATTATTTAGGTTGAAGTATTTTAGGTAGAAATACTTCATTTTTGTCTTCATGCGACTTTTATTTTGTATTATTTTTTCTTTTCCTAGAAATAATGTTTGTTTAAAATTCTACAAGTTATCTTCTTGTTTTCTCTTTTAAACATAGTAATTGAAACACTTTAGATGTTAAGGAATGCTGCAGATGAAAAGTTCATAATTTGGTTTATAAACATACTATTTTACATATGATTAAGGTGAATTTCTTCAATAATCAATACATAAAATTGGAGATTTCTTTTTTTAGCTCGAGATTTCTTACAAATTATTTGCCAGATGTTTTGTCACTGTTTGTTTTTAAATATATGAGTGAACTAAAGCCCTGAAGGCCAAATGGCAGGGTTTACCCCTGAGGCTGACAAGAGAGTTTAGGGCAGCAGATGGCCACTTTGAAAATTAGCACATTTGCTTGAGTAAGAGTGGAAGTGTACATTTTCATGTCTCTTTCATCTTTCTAGAGGTAACTGCTTGAGCTCCGCAGCCCTGGGTTTGTGTCTTAGCACAATCTAGTGATTTGAGAAAATTATTTATATTCTTTGTGCCCAGCTTCTTGTATGTAAACTGGGAATAGTGACAGTGTCTGATCCCAAAGAGTGGCTGAGAGAGTAGAGGACCACATGTGCTTCTCAGGGACTGCCTGAGCACAGTGCAGCCTTAATGCACAGCAGCTCTTGCCGCTGCCCATTTCCTCTTTCCTCAGCCCCACAGCTTCTACTCCATCCAACAACTTCTCTGTTTCAATTTACTCCTTACTTTTCCATTAATGTTTTTGGACAGCAGGGGTCTCATTCACTTCTCTTCCTCCTTTTAAATTCACTCATTGATTTCTTCATCTTGCCCTCACATTTAAACAGTCATCAACAATGGCTGAATTTTCCTTCCCAAATTTCTCTCAACTGTCCCTCCCTTTCCCCTCTGGTCACTGCCTCCCTTGTTTCATCTGGATGTACTCTACATCTCACTGTGCTAGTAGTTGTTTAAGGCACTGGTTTGACTTTGGAATTCTTATGTTAAAAAACTCTGGAATAGTTTTCACTGCATATAAAATAATATATTTCTGCCACATTTGATAGCCACAACCACATTGTGTCTACCCAGCATTGAATTCCATTCTCATCTATAGCTTACTCCTAAACTCTAATTTTTCAACCTTGGCTACATATTAGAATCATTGAGGGAAATATTTTAAAAAACCCATGCCTAGGTGCACCCCTGACCTATTAAATCACATTTTCTTGGGGAGGAACGTAGGCCTCAGACTATTTTTTAAAGTTCACCAAGAGATTCCAATGCATAGCCAGGGTTGAGAAGCAGCATTGGAGCATGTTGGCTGTATCATACTTTACTTATTACAGTCTCTTTTGGCATAGCCATCAAAACTACTAGTGGTAGACTGTAAACTCTTTCAAGAAGGGAAACTTAAGATTTCTTTTTTAAATCAGCCAAAGTGATCTATCACAATATTTTGCACGTAGTAAAGGTAATTTCTTAAACCTCACCAATAGCTACATCTCCTCATATTGCTCCACTTCTGGGCTTCCTGATTGCATCTCTCTTGCAGAACTTTATTTCAAGGCATCTGAGTGTCTTTATGTATTTACATAAAGACACTAAGTTATGTTTTAGATACATTTCTGTCTTCATAGACTGAATCCTCCTATTTTTCTTCCCTCATCACTGTAACTCAGCATAGGACCACTGATCTTCCAATGGAAGGTGAGCATATAGAGTCAGCTGAATAGGGTAAGAGCAAAGGTACATTTTCAGTTTAGTTAGGCAGGGCCTCAAAGGCATTGGTGAAAATTAGATTAGATTATTTATAGAAGATCTCTGTAAATTCCTGGGTTTAGGACCCAAGTCGAATGTTGTGAATTTATATTTATTTCATAATCTGTTTTTTCTTTATTATGTTGTTTATGAATTGGCAGCCCTTCATATTGCTTTTACTTCTGAATATTTTATTAAAATTTCTATCTATCACATCAATTAGTTTATGATCATGATTTTGCCCACTAGAATATCTGTGATAACTGCTGGACTGAGGAAAGAAAAGTGATAACTGTTTTCATTCATTGGTTACTAGATAATAAATGTGCTATATTGGCCTTAATATAAATAATCTAATCTAATTTTCACCATATGTTACAATGGTATCCTTAAGCTAGCTTGTACTAGCTAATGAGCACTAATAGTTAAATTTTAAGAATTTTATAAACCATTTGTGAAACACAACTATTATTAAAATTAAATGATATAGACTTATTAAGGAATTTATATTAAAAGGTGGTAAATAGTCACAACTTACCACTGCCTAATTATTTTACTACAATATACTATTACCTACATTCTTATTGTGGTTATTTTGGTCTATAATATCAGTATACTGAAAATACTACATAACAGTACACTATTGTGCATCTCTTCCCAACTCTGGGATCTGTAACTTCATACTGGTAGCTTGAAATATGGTGAAAGTATGTACACCACAGAAATTAGTAAATGCCATAAATCAGGGCCGGATTTATTGTTTTGTTTTTTGTCTTTGTGCTGAAGCTGAAAGAAGTTTCAGTTTAATAAGTAAAATTTATACAATTGTGAAATAGTAGATCACATATCATATTAAATTACAAATCTTACTGAGAAAAGAGTTTGCAATGAAATTCTACTTGATATATCATAGTTCAATTGAAACCATAGGCTGGCTAGATATGAGTTCAGCAAATGAAAATATTCTGTGAGAATTAGTTCTCTATTTGGAATTTCTCTGTATGGAATTTACAATAAATATATTTTATTGTTATTTATGAACTGTATGCTACACATTCTTTATATAATTGAAATCGATGATAATCATATACATTTATATATATTTTTGTGAGACAGTTATTAAACATTAACTAGCACATCACAGTAAACCTTGATGATTGAATTGCTTCATTTCCATTGTAAGTTCCACTGGGTTTTGGACTGTTTGAATTTGTATTGTATAAGCTCCTCTTTTTGTTTTTGTTTTTTGCATATTTGTACTCAAAATACAAACCTATTGGAAACCACATATTTTGACAGCTTTGCTGAGATATAAAGTGTACAATTCAATGTTTCTAGCATATCCAAAGAATATAAAACTATCATTCTCATCTAATTTTAGAGCATTTTATCTCTTCTAATAGATACTTGTACTTGTTAACAGTCAATTTCCATTCTCCCCTCCTTGCAGTCCTAAGCAGCCAATAATTTACTTTACATTTATATAAATTTTCCTCTTCTGGATATTTCATATGAAAGAAACCATACAATATATGGGATTTTTGTGTCTGGCTTTTACTTAGCACAACGTCTTTTACTTAGCAAAATGTCTTCTCTTACTTAGCATAATGTCTTCAAGGTTCATCCATGGTATAGCATGAATCAACACTTTATCCCTTTTTATGGATGAATAATATTCCTTTGTATGTTTATATTATATTTGTTTATATGTTCATCAGTTCAGGATCATTTGAATTATTTATACCTTTTTTGATTATTATGACTATGCTATTATATTTTGTACAGTATATTTTTTGTGAGTACATGATTTCATTTCTCTTGAATAAGTAGATGGGTATGGGCTTGCTAAGTCATCTAGTAAGTTTATGTTTAATTTTCAACTTCTTGTCAAGCTGTTTCCAAAGAAACTATTATTTTGTATTCCCATCAGCAATGAATGAGGGTTCTAATTTCTCCAAATTCTCACCAATATTTATTTTGTGAATGAGATATTTGTGAATGACATATTACTAATGATGTTGAGCATTTTTTTCTTGTGTTTTTGCCAATACTGCTCTGTTTCTGTCTCTGTTGTGCAGTTATTGTCAAGTGTAAATAATTTTTTGGAGTATTGTTATCTTAATAATATTAAGCTTTTTGATCCATAAATATAGGATGCCTTACCAATAGTACATGAGAGTTCCCTTTTTTCCACATCCTTGCCAAACACTTATTATTTCCTGACTTTTTGATAATAGTCATTCTAACAGATGTTATCTCATTGTGCTTGTAATTTGCATTTTCCTGATGATTAGTGATGTTGCACATCTTTTCATGTGCCTGTTGGCCATTTCTATGTCTTCTTTGAAAAAACGTCTATTTAGATCCACTGTCCATTTTTTAATCAGATTATTCTTTTTTTTGTCATTGAGTTACATGAGTTCTTCACATATTTTGGATAGTAACCTCTTATTGGATATATGAATTTGCAAATATCTTCTTCCATTTTGTAGGTTGCATTTCAGTTTTGCTGATGGTTTCTCTAGCTGTGCAGAAGTTCGTCATTTGATATAGTCCCATTTGTTTATTTTTTTTTTGCTTTTGTTGCCCTTTCCTTTGGAGTCAAATCCATAAAAACATCACTAAGACAGATGCCAAGGAGCCTACCACCTATGTTTTTTCTAAGAGTTTTGTAATTTCAGGGCTTAAGTTTTAAGTCTTTAATTCATTTTGAGGTAATTTTTATGTATGGCATAAAAATATGGTCTGGTTTTATTCTTTTGCTTGAAGATGTCCAATGTTTTTTGTTTGAAGTTTATGTTCTGTCATACTAATATAGCTATTCCAGCTCTTTTATGTTTTTTTTTTTTGTTGTTTTCTTATTTGTGCTGCTTTGTTGCCATCCTGTGTTATTTTCTTACTTGGAACTCCAATACTGCTCTGTTTCTGCCTCTGTTGTGCAGTTATTGTCAAGTGTATTACATTTCTTTATGTTATTATTCTAATAATACAAGTATTAACATATCGTTTAGGCAGTTGCCTTTTAAATAAGTCAATAAAGAATAAATAAGTAATTATAATGTCTTTGGCTTATTTATTTATCTATCTATCTATCTATCTATCTATCTATCTATCTATCTATTTATTTATTTACCTTTACTGCCGTTCTCGGTATTTTAATGTGGATTTGAACTACTGTCTGATGTCACTTACCACTTTCATACTGGAAAACTTCCTTTAGTATTCATTTTAAAGCATGCCTACTAGCATTGAATTCTTTGTTTTATCTAGAGATGTCTTTAATTCATCTTCATTTTGAAAGCTAGTTTTTCCATGTATAAATTTTTGTTTGACAATTTTTTACATTTAGTACTTTGAATGTGTCATGCCATTGCCATCTGGCCTCCATTATTTCTTCTGAGAAATAATCTTTTAGTCTTTTGGTTTCCTTATACGAAATGAGTCATTTATCTCTTGCTGCTATCATGATTTTCTATATGTCTTTGGTGTTCAATGTTTCCACTATAAAATATCTATTTGTGAATTTCTTTGTGTCTGTGGGACATGAAATTTATTAAGCTCAAAGCTTATTGAATATGTCTTTCCAGTTCCTAAAGGGCCTCATTACTCCTTATTTTCTTACAAAGAACATTTGGCTCATCTTCATGGTAGGTCCTATCCCTGGGCATTTTTGAGTTTTAGTAATGGAGTGTGGATGTGAATTGAACTTGAATCACAGTTGTGAGTAAGCAGATCCATGTGACAAAAAGATAATAGATTATTTCCCTTTCTCAATATATATGGCTTCAATACTGTCATGATAAGCACTGAACTTATAATTTCTTGAAATAATGTTGACTGTTAACTGATGATTGTGCAGCATCTTCAATATATGCTCTTGTATCACAACTTGTGCCTTCTGTACTCTAATACATAACCATCTGTAGTTGTTTAAATAATGGCCACTCAAATATTTCAAGTCCTAATTCCTGGAAATTTTAAATGTTACTTTGTTTGGTAAAAGAGTCTTAAGTTAAAAAATTTGAGATGAGATTCCTCTGGATAATCTGGTTGGGCCTTAAATGCCATCATATAAAGTGGGTTGTTATAAGAGCAAGATACACATAGGAAAGATATCTCAAATAGGAGAAGGCCATGTAATATGGCCCCGAACCAGAGAATGCTGGCAACTACTGGAAGATGGAAGGAACAAAGAATGGGTTCTCCCCTAAAGCTTCCAAAAAGGGTGCAGCTCCACTGACACCTTGATTTTGGACTTCCAGCCTCCAGAATTATGAAAGAATAAATGTCTCTTGTTTGAAGTCACCCATTTTGTGGTAATTTGTTACAGAAACCACAGGTAATTAATGTACAACTCTAGCCATGATTTGTTCTAAATTTTCTGTGCTAGACTGCAGACTATGCAAAGACCTGGATTATCTGTCTCATACACCTTGGAAACTTCAACACTTAGCAGAGGGCTTAACAGTATTTGGTCTTTGTGGAATACTTGTTGAAAGAATGAATAAATAGGCCGTAATTCCTAAAGCACTCATAGTGTACTAACTATACAAAATTACTACATTTCTGATTAACCAGCAAAAGAACTGAGAGGAAACAGTAAAAAATTTATGACAAGGAGAAAAGTGGATGGTTTTGTTTTGCTAGTGGGTAAAGATTTGCTAGGATTTTCAGCCTAGGAAAAGTAGATGTTCACTGAAGAGTAGGGACTAGGCTGGGGTTGTGGGGGTGGGAATCTGAGGTGATACTTCCCAAGCATTGTCCTCTAAGCTATAACAACTTTCCAGGCTGTTCACTTCCATGTCCCAATGCAGCTTCTCTGTACTTGGACTGTATATTGGTCCGGCATCACAGGGCAAAGAGAGTTTATTCAGGCGTCCAGTATAGAAGAACGATAAAGAAGATGATAAAGGTGAGGTGTGAGAAAGGTCCGAAACCTAGTGAGGCTCCACATGCATCATAGAGAATTTGTGAGGGAGCACTTCACATTTAACAAAGGCAAAATGCCTAGCTGTTTGGCCTCATATACAACTTCTTACAAATATAGTTATTTGAATATGCTGCTTTATGCATTGCTACTTCTGAGGCCTGTTGTAAATCAGAAAAAAATCAAAATCAAAATAACAGAAGGTAGTACTGAGCAATTTCTTTTCAGTTTTGCAATGACTTGAGTCTGCTAGGACTATTATTCAAAGAGGCTCTTGCCATTTGACTCATTGACTGCATAATAATTTTGCTGAGATTAATCACCTCCTTGTGCTGTGTGCCAGCATTAATGGCTGTGTCATGTCACTACAGGTTATGCCTCAGGATCTAAATAAGAACACTGTGTGTGTGTGTGTGTGTGTGTGTGTGTGTGTGTGTGGTGTGGTGGGGATGGATATGCGTTTGCAAGCAAGAAATTCATGTTGTACCTGTGTAAGATTAAATTTCATTCTTATCTCATTCCAAACTTATTTTTTATTCCTTTCTATTATCTATGAGATCTTTTGGCTCTTTGCTACACTTCCCATTGCCATGGCTTTTGCCTCCTTGAACTACCACCATTTCAAATTCTATTTCTTCCAAGAAGCTACTTCAGCACGAGGTCATACCTTTATTCTGGGAACTCCTATTTTGCTTATATTTTTATCATGATCATCAAAATGACAAGAGCCACCATTTTTTGAGTGTTCACTATATGCCAAATATTGAGTTACATCTTTTACATATTTTATTTAATTCTTACAGTTCTGTTAAGTGGGCTCTATTATCTGTATTATAATTCAGAAAACTGAAATTTGAGAAAACTGAAATTTAGGTAAGTTTAAGTCATTTGCACAAAATACACAATTTCCGAGTGGAGGATTCAAAGTTCACAACTAGGTAATTTCTAGAAATCACATTTTAACCTTTAACACATACTATCCCTTAGTCTAATATTAATAGTATAATGGATACATTTTCTTTCCTAGATTATACAATGTTTAAGGATAGAGATTCCGTATTTTTTATTCCTCTAATAACAACTTCCTGTACCCAGCAACTCAATAAATATTAATTGGATGAATGAATCAATATCTAGAATGAAATTATTGTAATAATATTACTAAGCTTTAAATATATTTTAATTTATATAGGGTTCTACTAATAGCTGTACAGAAGTTATTATAAAACATTAAAAATGGTATTTATGGGTAGGCATGATTAACTATGCCAAATATCCTTTTTCATACTTCTTAAAGTTCTATGTGTAAATAATGGGTTAAATGATGCAATATTTATGCATGATCTAAAAAAATTTCCTATCTAGATGATTTGGTTCAGTTTATGAAAATATTTCCGTTTAATTGAGTTTATATGTTAACTTTGTAATAAATGCACACTTAAAAAAATTAACCTTGTGGTTCTTTTTTTTTGGTTTTCTTTCCAGGATGGCGTAGGGGTAGATGAAAAGCTGTCCTTACGACGAGTAGCTGTGGTTGAAGATTTCTTTGACATTATCTACTCGATGCATGTGGAAACAGGGCCAAATGGAGAACAAATTCGGAAACATGCTGGACAAAAGAGAACTTACAAAGCAGTAAGTTAAAAATATTTTTAAAAAAAGAAAAGAAAAAGGAAAAGGCATGAATTTTGAATTTTGGTATTATGAATGCTTATTACAAATGGATTAAATAATTATAAATATTTTATCTTCAACTTAAATTAGACCATATCATGGTCACACTCAACATTTAAAGTATAATTTAATTATTACTGATTCTATTTTTGTCCTTTGTTCACCAAGTCTATTGTATATAATTTAAACGTATCTCTAGTATTTTCATATTGTTTTCTTTAAATATGCATAAAATGTGGTAGTCCCAGTCAAATGCCCACAAATGGGAAGATATATTTGTGTTATTTATTCACTGTATCATGATATATGAATTATGGACTGGAATATATGAACTTTTGTGCTACCACTACAGTCTTAACATTCCATTCCCTTTGAATTATATTAATATGTTTAGGTGTTCCCTATTTAATACTTATAATCACATGAATAAGAAATTTTATGTACTTTTTTTATGTCTCCTTATATTAAATACATTTGTCCTAAAGGGTATACATTAAAAAAATTTTCAGAATAGATTATTAAAAGATATGTGTTATTTTCATAGATTTAATGCCCTTGAACATTTTTAAATGAATATATAATGTTTTTATCATAAATTATGTGAAAAGCAGATTTAATTAACTGTTAAATATTGAAATACATATTGTCAAAATAGAGTTACATATTTCTAAAGTGTCTAATTATACTTACAGTTTGATCTAGACACTTTAATCTAGCATTTTATTTAATTACAAAGTTTATGAAATTGTCTTAATATAGATATGTCATCCTTTCTAGGAAAATTGAACAGTAAATTATTCTTTTTTAATATGAGCAAAGTATACATCAAAAGTATTTTATCAGCAGTCAGAATAATATCCTTTTTTAGAAATCTTATTGAACTTTGCTTTTGGCTGCTTTATATTAACTGTTTTCAGCTATATTGATACACGATATCAGTCTGGATCCATTTTTTTTTCAGATACAGAAAAATGTGTGAAATGCTCAAAGTTTCAAATACAGGTACATATGTTTGAAAATTAGCTACTGAGCATAAGAAATAGCTTCTTTTCCATAACTATTTTTTGCTATATTTCCAGGGTCATATTGAATCTTTGTAGTTGCATAATAACCCCTAATACATGTTGTATTTATCTCTCCTTCTCTATGGTTTTGTTTCTTGGCTGTTTCCAAATTGCATGGTTTGTGGGCAGGCACTATTGTAAGTTTCCTTACATAATTCTGCCACATAAACTTTCTTTTGACTTACATAACTCAGGAGACATTCTTATCATGACTAATGACAATTACCTACCTTTTTCAGGATATTTTTTATGTACACTAATATTACTGAACATACTCATTTCACCTGTCTCTTAAGCCAGGTTTTTATCTCTAGGCGATAATAGGAAAAAATTGTATATTGATCTACTAATATCACTAACTGTGTATTCTTATGATGATTCATTTTCATGAACTAGCTTCCTGAACTTGATAGGACTTTGTAAGGTAGAAATACATAAATTCAATTGTGTTAAATGAAAAACAGACATAAAACAAGTGGCTTCATTGTCAGTAGTAGTGTGGCAGCCAAATCTGATTAGGTTCTAAAAGCAATTTAAAATGATTTATTCTTTCAAATGTACTAATAGAGACCTTTAAAGTGGAAACATGAGTCAATGACATAGATCCAAATTTCTCACCCTGTATTTTCTTAAATGAAATGTAGAGAATCTGATCCATTGTCATTTTGCATGACAAACACAATAAGTTGATAAACATGTTTCCAACATGTATCATTTTGCATTAACTTTATGAGAACATTTTTTGCATTATCAACTTCAAAAATATAAGCAACATCTGAAACATCATCCATTCTCCCTTGAAAACATTCTTTTTGAAGATCCTTCTCTGCCCAGGTTTATTTTTTATTTTCACATCTTAAGTGTTCTCACCTTTTCCAAATATCATGAAGGTTATTTCTGGCCTAACATTTTGCCTTCTGGTATCTCTAAATTGAATCCTAATTAGGAAGCATTTCCATTTTATGGAGTAATAATTCATCATAGGAAAAAAAAAAAAAGAATGACTGCAATGCCAGCAAAACTGTGTACTTGACTCCACAATGAACTTAAGTCTAATGTTAAAAATTAATATAAATGTTCAATTAATGGGGCATAAAACTAAATGCAATTTGAAATGGAATGATTTAGTGCTATTAGGGCCCTAGACTGTTGGGTCAGAGTTTAGTTCTCAATACTAATGTCATTGGTAGAATTAGCTAGGTACCTATTGCAGTTATAATGGTTCCATTAAGTTTAAGATTTTTTTTCTACTTCTAACACATTAACTCATAGAGCATGCACGATTATGTTTATTGACCTTCTTTTTCTTCCTTTTCCTACATGGCCAAGAAACCATACTTATACAACTAATCATTAAAGCGTGTCATATTGTCTTAATAATATTATCAATAGATTTAGTGGTCATTTTATTTACTTTGCCTTTTTTGCAAATCTTTCTATGTTTTCACTCTGCAGGAAATGGTGGTCCTTTAATATTGGATTAACTTTTGAATGCTATTTGTTTTTACCTATCTGCAGTATATCATTCCTTGAAATATCTAGGCATTCTCCTTAAATTTTATTGCAAACTAATTTGACTCTAGATAAAAATTGGAGGGTATATGTTCGATTACTCATGCGTTCTTTGAAAAAATCCACATAAAATGACACATTTTAGGAATATGTGAAGGCTATCATAATTATTTTCAGTCATTGTTGAATTCTAGTGTCTTTTAGGTCTGCTTTTTCTACATTTGCCCCTGTCTCCATATTAACTGTTATTGATGCATTAAATTTGTTTCCTTAATATATTTGACTATTGTAATTATCACTTACATTGAAACTTAAAATATATCTTTGTATGGAAAGTGATTGCAGGGACTTAAGAATTTGGAGAGTCACTTCAAAATTAATGATGCAACATTAAAGAAACAAATGTGGGATGTTGTTTGCTGTTCTAGTCCTTAACTCTTCTCAACTTCTTCCTGAACTCCACCTCCAGGGACTGTATCACTCTTCTCCATTGTCTTTTAGCACTTGTATTCTATCACAGGCTAAGCACAGCTGCCTTTTCAGAGTTCTTTCTTAGGTTAGGATCCCACTAAAGGATTAAGTTTCAGGGATCTTTCTTGCTACATATAAATGTAGAGTAACTGGAGGAAATCCAGGAATTAAGGGGAAAAGTTAGTGTTTTCAATAGAGAGAACAGTCTGCATATATATGTACACACACACTCACAACTTGTAGTGTGATACAGTAAACTTACATGTATTACTCACATACATAGCTGCCAATAATTACATTTATTTAATTCAGAGTGGAGAGCATATGCTATAGCTTGAAGAAAATAGGCTGGAAGCCAGACAAACTCAGTTTCGACTTTCAAATTTAGCACTTCCTAACTGTGTTACTTTTGGTAAATTATTTACTTTTTTTTTCTCTTTCTTTTTAGAGGAAGATAATGACATACGTGATGTGGTAAAATAAATGAGTTAAGATGCATGACATGTTTGACATATGGTAAACTTTTGAATGTTATTTCTCCTTCTTTATCTGTTCACTATGCATGTTCCAGGTAGAGGGACAAGCAGAACAATTAACAGAGATCTATCACTGCCTTAATTATATTATGGATATAATTTCCTCTGCCTGCCCCATGCATCTGTGTCAGGAGATAAGAATAGTAATAACTTATACATTTTTATGTGCATCCCGTAGATGTCACTCTTCCTGGAAGCCCACAGTGTAACTTTTATCTAAGGTATGACTGGGTTGACAGAAAACATGAAAGAATGACAGAGTTCCTGTGTTTAGGAGCTCTCCTGCTAGATGAAGTTTGTGAGGATTTCAGTTATTCCATTTGCTTTTCCCAAAGGTTAATTCTGTTAATTTCAAATAAATTTTTTAAAAAATTTAAAAACGGTCTCTCTTTAAAGAATTTCTTTTTGATGTTAATTGAACATTTCTTTCCAGGGATATACAGTAGAAAAATAACATATCATGCAGAATTTCTGCATTCCTACTCTAAAAATTAAAAAGGAAAACTTTTATCAGTTCTAGAACAGTTAAACTTATTTAGTTAGCATCATTTTATCCCTTTTTTATTAAAAAAAAAAGTACCTATTGGTTCAGCATCTCTATTTCTCAATAGGATATTTTAACTTGCATCAGTTTTTGCTAGTTTGTTATATAAAAATTCCAAAATTTTTGTCAACTTATAATGAGACTAATGAGTAAAATTTATAACCAATGTGGTGTGAAAAAAATAATGCTAAACTAAAACCTAAGAGTTCCAAACAATTAATATAACCTCTTTTTGGCTTAGGCTACAGTTCACTCACATATAAAATGAGGGGGCTATATTTCAGTTTTCCTCAAATTCTGAAGGCATAACACCAATTAATTTTATGTCTGTAAACCATCTTCTTTGATCTAATATAAAGAAAAAGCAAAATAATACAGCAAATAAACAAATACAGGACACTGCCTTTTTAATGCATGTGACTTTTTTTATTTCACTTTATTATTGTAAACTAGAGTGGCTTAATAAACAACTGTTAAGAGATTAAAAAAACTTAAAATTCCAAATTTAAAGTTTTTATAGACATTCTCTAATATTGAATTTGGTGATAATGTTATACAATAAGTCGTTTCACAGATGATTTCTAAATATTGAAGGCAGCTATTATAGTTAGACATGGCACACATAATATTAAATCCACTTTTGTTTTAGAACAGTGCCACTGTTTTTGTTAACTAAAAATAATATTCAGATTAATATGTCAGATATGTAAAACATCTCGGAAGGAAAAACAAATTAGTGACATGTCAATTAGAGTATTAAAAGGCAGTCTTAAAACAAAATAATGTACTGCCATCTATCAGAATTGATTTATTTCTCATGTAGGTTTAGTTAGAATTAGCACAGGTGGGCAGAGTTATAGTATAAAATGCTTTATACTCAGAAGCTGTCCTTTGGTAGTGGAGACCATCAGACATAAGAGCTCAACCAAACCAGTTCATCATCAACTAATGTCACAAATCCTATCATTAGTAATTTTCATATTAAACAATAATGTCCCAGTGAATACATAATTCCCTGAAAGGAGGATTAACCTTTTGGAGAAACCTCATTAACTCTTTATGACCAGCCTGGTAAATTGTTATTTTAGTGCACCCTTGTGGTGAAAATGAGCCAATGCAGCTTTTGAAACTACTCCAGACATTTAATGCTTTCTACCACTCAGATCCAGAGATTTAGGTGTTCCTAGGTACTTTGATGGTGTAATAAATAAAATATTCTGAATTTCCTTAAGTATATGCATGTGTATACCTGTATAAACACCTACATATATATTTAATTGGGACGAAATATAACAGGAAGTAGGAATAGGATGTGGGTAACTTGTATGAGGTAGGAAGAAAACGATGCCAGCTCTGATGTCAGCTAGACTTGGATTTAAATCCTGATAAGGAAAGTTCTATATGTGTGATTTTGGCATGTATTATTTATAGAGTTGATTTGAAACTCATAAATAGTACATGTAAAGTTTTTAACAATTGCTTCTAATATTATTATATTGAGGTGAATAGAACATGATTTTTTTGAAAAAATATGAAGTTTTTTTTTGTGAAGTGACAGGTGCTGTAAAGAGCTTTCTCTATTAACAAGATATTGAAAGGTCTGTTTCTTTCTTTGTGTCATCTGTGCTCCTCAGTGACCTATGGATACTTCCCAGCCATGTCTTCATTCATTTCTCAGAAGCATTTATTATTATTCATTAGCTTTATCAGTAGCAGTTTTAGTCATTTCACAATAAGTAAAAAGAAACTAGCCTTTACCTAGTTTTTTATCTGTTTATCTGCTCTACTCCTCATTCTCTCCTCCACTCTTGTTTTTCTGGTAATATCCTCTTTCAGTCAACTTATAGCACTATCATATTTAAGCAGGGCTCTGCTCCTTGACTATAGTGATTAGAAAGGAGGTGAATTCTGAAACTAATGTGATAACCTAGCTGCTGCATCTGAGAATTTGGAATTTGAACAAGAAATTTCTCTCCTGACATGCTTTTCTCTTCAGTAGAGAACATGCAAACATGATATCTTTTGTTATATGCATTCATTAGTTGTATAATTATGTGTATAGTGAAAAGCGATATTTCTTGATAGGGCATTATTGGCTTTTTGGGCAGACAGTTGACATTGTCCCAAGTACCCCAAGCCATTTAATATTCGTAACCCCTGAGCATTATGTTCCAACAACACAGACTCCAGTTATTGTGATAATCAAAATGCATTCCTACTCCCTATTTTCAAAAGTCACCTTTAGAGCACAAGTAAACACCCCAAGTTGAGTGACATTTTCTGAAGGAAGCCATATGGCTACTTGGTGTATCACGAAAATGTTTTCATTATTTGTTAGTTGTTGAGCAATTCAAGAAGTCAATGAATTCCGTGTCCATGGTACATTATCATCATCTCACAGACTGTACTTTGCCTGCATAAATTTATGAGGGTTGTGCAACTTACTAGACTCCCTAGTAGAATGAAGTCTAACTTTCTCCATTTTCTTCTGTTTCCCCTAAGATGGTTAATTCTTGCCTGCTTTGAGTGACTGCAGCAACAATATTCTTGGCTACCTATTTCAAAAGAAGTGCTGCTTCTCAATGACTAGCAGGGCGAAGTAAAGGAAACTTTAACAGAGAGAGTTGCGACAGCAGCCAGGGAGAGCTTCAGTGTGCCAATGAATTTGAGACCAGGAAGGTTGAATTCTACTTGTTATCCCCTAAGACCCAGTAAAAACACTAATATATCATTCTCTATACACTCTTCAGAAAAAATCAAAGAAGGAAATAAATTGTCTCATACTTCCCATTTGTGACTACATATTTTAATGTAGTTTTCATGCTACAAGTGATTGTATAAACACTTGATTTGCTGAGTCATTTTATTTACATGCAATATTTAGAGATTCTCTTAATTCTACTATTAGGGAACATGTATGAAGAAAAACTTTTTCAGTGCCTATCTGCTCATTTTTTTTGTCATTTAATATAAGAACCCTTCATACGACAGTCTGTTTCTTAACAGCTAAATATTCTAACATAAGCAACATAAAAACAGCACACACAAATTTACAGATATATATCGTTTATTTGACTCTTTTTTTTGATATTGTCTGTTACATTTGCTCAATTGATGACTTAATTATAGCAAAATACAACTCTAAATTAAAGATGTTCATCATTATAATAAAGATAAAACAAAAAAATATTCTTTATTACAAAGCAATACAGCTAAATTTGAAGTGTAATCAATGAAACAAAAACTATTTCCAATAAAAAGTGATGTATTATAATTAAATTACATTCTATTTCTTGTTTGCCTATACTTTAATCTACTAATTTATAGTGATACAGTGCCAGATTCATCTGATGTTGCCCTAGACTGCTGATACCCCTCTGTTTTCCTCCTCTAGTTTCTTTTAATCATGTAGTAAATTTCTGGGCCTTCGCCCAAACTGAGTGTCTTTTCCTTTTGCCTCCCACTTGTACCATTTCTTCATCCCTGGAGGATACTGACCTAACCTATTCCACTGCACCACATTCACTTTTCATTCCTCTCACCCTGCATTTGATGCGTTTGCCTCAAATTTCCAAATTGCCTGTGGCTAAATATGACCTGAACTGTCTAAAAATAGTCCTGCCTGCTTTAGACCTCCTTTGGATTCACCAGCCTTCATTTTAAACTTAACCATCTTCTCTCAACACCATAGCACCTTTCTTCAGATTAATAGAATGCTCGCCTTTACTTTCAGCCAGTGATTTTTACATTGTGTATCACAACTCATTATTGAGTTGTCAAGGCAATTTAGTGTGTTGTGATCACTTTTAAAAAGTGAAATAGAAAAGAGAAATGATCAATTTTATTATATAAATGTGTGTATGTACTAGCTTATGATGTAAAATATATTTATACCTGTGCTATTGGTCTAAAAAGTTGAAAAACATTACTTTAAATGAGCACTGTGATTTCAAATTGCCTGCAAACTGCCCAAGAATTACTTCCACTTACCCTGCTTCTTGCTTCTGTTCTTGGTGTATTTTCAGTTTTCCTGACATATCATTCTGTTCCTAATTTAAAATTATCTTTAGGCTCTAACCTATAGTTTCATTCATCTTAGATAAATGTACCATGTAAGGTGGCCAGATCTAAGAAATAATATGTAAGATGTCCAGTTATATTTGAATTTCAGATAGATAGTAATTTTTAATGTGTTTGTCCCAATACTGCATATTTATCTGGAATTCAAATTTAATTCGGTGTGCTGTATTTTCTCTAGCAACCTTAATTCTATTTAAAAATTAATCTGAGATATTTCTGATTGGGCAAGGTCACCTGCCCTTCACTAAATGAAAAAGGCAAGGGAAGTTGATGAATGGGTATGAAGACCGAATGTGGAAAATGATCAGAGAAAAAATATAGAAAAGAAATAGTGGACAGTGATAGGAACTGAAAGTATCATAGTGGAGTAAATGATAACAGTATCAGAGTCATAGCAAAACAAGTAATGTTGACAGGAACCCAAACAAAATCTGAGAATCCTCCACCAGGGGAGCAGTGTTGAGTTTGGGGTTAAAGTGCAAATCTAATAGCATCCTGGTTTTGGTATTGGTACAGGAATTTAGTTGTTTATTTAGCAGATGTTTAGAGGTTAGACAAATACAACATAGCACAGTCTTTCTAAAATAGTGGTTAAGGTTCTGAAGCAAAAATTGTTGAGGTTCCGAGTAAATGCAAACTTGATTAGGCAGGCCAAATGTCTGGCTTTTTGTCCAATTGATTATTGCTATGAACGCACTTTTTACCTAAGAGTATTTATGTTTGTGTTGTCTGGATAAAAGTATTTTTCAGAATCACTTCAAAATTAACCAAACAGTTACCAATAGGTGATTCCAACAATTTGATATATCCAGGTATATTAGTTATATAGAAACATATCTGACAGTATTCAGTGATAATTATAGTGCATATGAATTCAATAGATATTTGTTGAATAAATAAATGTTTAGTTGAAAATCTCTTTATCTTTACAGACTGTTTCTACATGCACCTCCACAAATTAATAACTTCCTCTGTAGAAGTGCAATGCTGTTTGCTACTCATCTTTTCTCATGCATGAAATGGATAAAAGAGAACTGATATAAATATAAGAGCAAACCATCAGCTGGACATTTCAGTTTGTAGCACATTTAGAAAAATGTGTGGGCCAAATGTTATAGCCAAATGTTACAGCATTTGCAAGCCATATATAGATATGGCTATATATTTATATCTATATATATGTGAGTATAATATATGTATGTGTGTATACATATATAACATATATGTATATTATATATATATTACACATCCTAATGCCCTCCTTTCAGATGTATTTAAAGATACACAATGTGTAAACCAGGTAAAGGCAGAGTGGTCCTTGTTGAATTGGAGATGTTGCCCAGAACCAAGACTTTGCTTTCTCAGCATGGAGTCTCTCTGGACTATGGTGTGCTGTGTCTTTAAGAATCAGAACATTGGGGGTCTTTCATGGCTTTTGGATTTACAAGCTATGTTCAAGCATATTTTAATTTTATTAATTTTTAAAACTAAATTTTTCTACAGTTTCATTTTCTGGCTATGTATTTTGCAGATGGTTTGTGATAGAATATCACAATATTAAATTTGGTAAGATAAACAAATTTCACTGGAAGATGATTTCTAATTTATTTTTTATTTATAATCCCAATTATTATAGAAAATGTCAAAGGTTTGGCCCCAAGGGCAAATTCTTCCATAAGTTTAGTGCATGATATTTGGCAAAATAACAACATGATTTTAATGCTATTATTCCATTAAAATAAAAGTATTATCACTATTCTCTAAATTCATTTTATGAAGTATTATCACTATTCTCTAAATTCATTAAAAGATGAGTAGCAAACAGCATTGTACTTCTACAGAGGAAGTTATTAATTTGTGGAGGTGCATGTAGAGGTAGAGAAGGTAATTTTTAAAAACTATTGTGATTAGGTCAATTTTATTTTGCACTAAAGCTCAGTATCTGAAATGGAGCAAACCATGCCAGGGCTTCACTCTGTGCAACTTTTAATAAAATCCAACATTCGTCTACTACTTTTCCAAATACTGATATTTAATAACATTAATTCTGTTTTGTTTTGTTTTTCTTCTTTTATTAAATCCATAGTAAACTTAAGCCACAATGATGTGATTTTGGTTGATAAATCTTTTGAATTTAACTTTTTTTGTTTTGTTTTGCTTTAAAAAGTGATTGCTTATGCTCATGATTCGACAGTATCATGTGTTAGGTTCAAATCACTACAGTTCAGGTGTTAGGTTCAAATCTTAAACCAAGAATGACTTCTCTAATGGTGATTTCCTTTTAACTAGAAGTCTTATTCCTTTAGAAATAGGCTACTTATACTCCTTGTACATTGTATTAAAACGGAAAGTCCTTTGCATTTAGTTACTGGCTGTTAAATATTACAGTCAGCACTTTAGCTATCAGTTCTGCTGGAACAGAACAGATGGCCTGTTAATTTCCTTCAGGTGGAGCTCTGTATTGTTCCTACATAGGCTGATGTGTTTTTTGTGCAACTTTGTAACCCAAAACAAGGTACAGAGAGCTTAGCTGCCCATTGTATTCAGAAGGGTCACTTGAAACAGGTCAGAGCATTTTATAAAGAACCTCACACCAGGGAACATTGTAAACATTTTAGCATAATTAACTTATGCTGTGAGGTTAATATTGCAACACTCTAGGAATGAGACAGTCAGTCTCTCCCTCCCTCCCCCCTCCTCCTCCTCCTCTTCCTCCTCCTTCTTCTTTCTTCTTCCTCTCCTCTCTCTCTCTCTCTCTCATTCTTTCTTCCTTTCTTCCTTTCTTATATACTGATGATCAGGAAAGGCTATAAAAGTGTGGTGAGTAAAAGGTTAGGATCGGCTACCAGATTATCATGAGTCCTCTCTCTTCTATTTGAGAAATTATACAACCTCTCTCAGGCTTAGTTTCCTTGTCTGTTAAACAGAAATGATAGTGGTGATGATGATAATCTATTCCTGGGATTTTTGTAAGGATTAATTGATAAAATCCATGTAAAATTCTTACTTAGCATAATCCACTTATTAAACACTCAATTAATGAAAAACTTAAACACACATATAACGTTTAGGAAATATTTCCTCTTGTGTAAAATAGCCAAAGCAATTAAGTTATATAATGAATGAGAATCTTAATTTCGAGAACTGTCAATTCTCTATCATTTCAGAAACCACAGAATTGCAGGTCTATGCACAAAATGAGTAAATTTAAAGGACCTTTATACTGAAAATGTTCAGAAATTAGACAGTTAAAATTAGGAAGGATGCTTGGAACTGAAGAAAAGAGACATATAGGACAAATAATCCTGTCTTAAAATTCTCTTATCAATTTTGCTCTTAATTTACAAAATTGTATGGCTTCAGTTAATAAGATACATTTCCATCATGTAATTGTGAGACACACAGTCTAAAAAGGTACAGCAAAGCAACCATTTATTACATTGTTTTAACTTCTTTAATTTTTCTAACTTTGTTACTTCATGTATTCAGATCCAAGTAGGAAAGAAAATTTAATTCTAAACATAAAACTCTGCTATTCAAAAAGAAAAAAACTTTATGTATTATCAAAATTACAAGATGAAATTTGTAAATTAATTTAACTGTGGTTGATTTTTATTTCAGTTCTTTTGGATAACTGACATTTTTACCTTAACTGAACTGTGTTGAGGGGAAGGTGAGTGGCACTCAAGAATTGCCAGAATTTGGCTTTGTAGTTGTAGAGTTTTAAGGAAGTACTGTTTCTTCTTTCTTCAGAAAGCTAGGGATATTGGCAAGGTAAAATGTTCATCATCCTTTATATCATAATATTTGTCAGTAAACTTTCGGAAATGTGTTCCATATGTGTTTATAAATATACAAATATGTATATATGTAAATATGTATTTATATTTATATATATATACACACCCATAAGTAGAATATCAGTAGCAGTGCCTCTTATGGGACTTGATCATTAAGCCTTCTTCAGGTGGGTAAGTTTATCATTAGATTATTAATCTCATACTGTCTTTGCTCAGAGGCCAATTTTATTGTTTAGTCCATCGAAAGATGCTGTAGTGTAAATGTTTTTATGTAGATGTATTACCATATTTTTTGTTGGGAGAAATCATTTCTACTTGTAATTTATGTTATATATAATTTATTATTTTCTACATTACTGATGAATTCTAGTCTTAAAGGACTTAGAATGTGATCTTTTCATTGAAAATACTATCAATGTTCATTACACAGATTAATTAAGGTCTTTAAAAGTTTAGAAGTGATAAGTAATGAAAAAATTATGTTGTGCCACAGCATCAACCCCTCACCATAGCTAATTCAAAATTTAACAACAATGGTAAGAACAACACATTTTCATCTGTAATTCAGGTTTAAGGAAGTTTCACAAGTGCTGACTTTGTCCTGTGATAATACTTTGATATTCTGGGGCTTTTGAAATACCAAATTTTTAAAAATCTATTTTGATGTTTCTGCTTTTCGTCGACCCTGAGCATTTGTCTATTCTGTCTGTTGGATAAGCCCACCGTGATACATTCAACCTATAGAAAGAAACCAGGATTTGGGAGAAGTAGGTTTGATTTTCAGCTCTTTGTTTTGTCCTCTACTGTCTAACAATGGCAATTCATTTCATCTCCTTATATCAGTCAGTATGTTTATCAGAACATTACCGTAAAATCTGTTTTGGCCACTGTCTAAAATAGTGGATGTAAAAATCCAACTAGAAAATAACATTTCTAAT
Source organism: Pteropus alecto (assembly GCF_000325575.1). Classification (NCBI taxonomy): domain Eukaryota; kingdom Metazoa; phylum Chordata; class Mammalia; order Chiroptera; family Pteropodidae; genus Pteropus; species Pteropus alecto. The sequence goes on from NW_006442107.1 coordinate 15,384,226, forward strand.
AAAGAGATACCTCAAATTATTTACCTGATAAATTAATGTTAAGGTCATTAGTTTATGTGGTTCATTATGGCTATGTTCTAGTTGTTCCTTTGCCTGTTTGTTTCTACTGTAAGCAATGTGTTTGGCTTGTCACATGGCAATTGTCTTTAGGGTTTAGTTCAGTGGGAGCAAGACTAATATCTATTTATGTTATATTTTGCTTCTCATTACTAACAAGCTGCAGCATTTCCGTGTTCCTAAACAAATTCTAGGGAAATACTATTTTTCTCAAATATAAAGGTATTTCTAAGAATACATTTTCAAGTATTCTCCTCACCAATGTTCAAGAAAATATTCTGTACTGTATATTTGAAGTCTAATTTCTATCCTAGAAAATGAAAAGTGGATCAAGGAAATAGACATTTATGAATGTATATAGCATTTTATATAATTAATTATAGCATTAGTAGAATGGTATTTCAAGCATCTGAATCAAAATTTTTTTATTTCTGTCCCTTACTATTAGGTTTTATTTACAATTACTTTTACGTGTTGCACGGAAGATGTTAGGACATTGATGAATAGACAGCCTAGAAGAACACAACCCTGAGTTTTATCAACATTTATGAATACCTATTTAAAGTTGATTTAGCATTTCAAACATTCACAGAAACAGGGCCTTTCATCAGGGCAGGGCCATTGGGGTGTTTAGCCTAGGACTCAAGTTCAAAAGATGCTTCACACATTGGCTTTCAGCGTTATTTCTGAATGGGGTTACTAAAGGATACCAGCAGGATCAAAAGACAGGATTTCATCAAACGGCTTTAATTCTGAAATTTAATTATTCTAATGACCATAATTTAAGAATTTTGAAGGATATGTTTTCATTTTTAAAAATGTTCTGAGAACCTCAGCAATGAAGATTGCCTAGGACTCCTAATTTTAAAGAAGTCTGGGAGGTAAGATTCTAGATAAGGAAAAAGGAATGATTTTCCCTTTTCACCTCTATCGCAGAACTATTGTTTCAGAAATCAGTGTGAGACTTGAAGAGTCTGTTCAGAGGATCTCTCCTCCCAGTACATAAGAAGACTCCATAGTCTCTGGGTCCCAGTGAACATGAGGCGGGGAAGAGAAGATTCTCAGTATCAAGAAATGTACCCAATAAGAGCTTTTATCCACTTGGGCAACATATAGTGACATTCCGAGCACTATGCCAGAATACCACCACAGAAAATAATGTGATAAAATACTTGCTAGCAATCTTTTGTAAGGTATAAAGTGAGACTTTATAATATCTTATGTACACAGGTGCACATAAACACAAATATGTTTGTGACCATTATAGGTACTTGTTTTTCAGAGTAAACTATAAAGAAATATAATATGATTAATAATGATTCCAAGACAAATTGATTTGGAGCTAAGTAGAGCGAGGACAAGTATTATAATTGAGTATGGCCAATCATAAATCTGTCCAGAAGGGGTTCCTACACATGCGCTTTATTAGCATTGGTAAAAAGGCAGAATGTAGAGTGAGTGCATCAGGACCATGGAAGCCAATGGAGCATCTCTTCAATTCCACCACTTGCCTATCTTTCTTTCAGTAGAAGACTTTCATACAAGGAGAGAAAAGATTTAATAGAAATCCTTTATGAAAATCAATGGAGCATTCCTCTGAAATCCTATTTGTTAATGAATTTACTGGTCAGCTCTATTATTTCCAATGGACTGTAACTCCATGTGAGTTAAAATATAAAATATCAGGACCAGCTGAGTATGCCTCATAAACTTTTTTTTTACTTATGCATTATTGTAAAATAGATTTTCAGAGAGTCAGAAAAATGATCTCTAATCAGAGAAATAAATCAGGCAAAGGTGTTAGTTACCTCTGTAAAATAGATGAATAGGAATCCAATTTGTGTGTGTGTGTGTGTATGTGTAGGTCTAGAGAAAGTATAAGAGAGCATGAATGAGAATTTAAATTATGTATATATTTCCTTTTTTAATAACTAATATAAATAGTTTGATGAAATACTTTCATATTTTTCTGCTTATTTTTCTCGCATTTTCTTATATAGTACAAAGAGATTTTTTTTTTAAAAACTGGACACCTTAATATACAAATGATAGTTATATTAAAAATCAAGTTTCACATTTAAAAATCCTAGTAAAGTTGAACTTTAATTACCTGTATATGGATCATCCATGACAGATTTTAAATATAGACTTGTTCCTTCTCTTTAGTATTCTTATGGTTTCTTTTCCTGAAAGTCAATGGTATAGGCAAAGTGACACCAACTGGTTTTAATATGAATTCAGGAAAAATATGCCTTATAACTTTAGATCTTAGTATGTAGGGTTTACTCAATACTGTGCTCATTCTACAGCATGGATAAACAAAAGTCGACCCCATCACCATTAGTGGAATTGGTGTAGAATTGTACTCAATTACACATGAGGTACATATATTCTTTCCCTTCTACAAACTTAAAGTATATTAGTGTTCATAATAGCTATGCATGCTTCTGAGAAAAAGTCTCTGGCACTTATGTCTAATTTACAACTTATTCATTCCTCCTGCTTATCTCATATTTCATGTACCAGTATTAGTGCTATGGTGGAAAACTAATTCCCTATAGCAGACTTCTTAGTAGCACTGCCTGAGTCAGTGCTAATTTTTATTTAGAGGTATTTAGCAATCTATCAGTTTCACTTCAGAAATTATTTGCTTTGATGAGAGAAATAGCTTGCGTTTTAAAAAGAGTGTTATAAAAAATCCATGACAGGAGTATTGATTTCTAACTCGACTCTAGATCAGATTCTGAAAATAGAAGCTCTACATAGGGCACTGGAAAAGCTTGCTCTGACAATCAGTGTGTGCTGTTGTGGACATAAATTACAAAAAACTGATAAAGTAAGAAATGAAATAAGTGGCCAAAATGCTATTCCAGGTGTGTCATTTTCTGTGGAAGGGATGATTCACTGCAGTAAATATATACATGAGTTCAGTTAGAATTCTCTTTTATTTTTACTTAAAATATTTTGAAAAGCAATAATGACTAAGTGCTCATTAATGCTAAATCCAAAGTTTATTGATTCTTCTTGGGGCAAAATTTTTAAATAGACATGTAAAATTGGATAAATTTGTGATGATTGTAGTAGTAAGTTTTAAAAACAATGTTGCAATTTTTAATAAGGAAAATTCACAAAAATATCTGTACACTGATTATTCTTACTAAAAGAAATGAAAAAATATAAACATATTCATTCAGATGTGATCGATTTTTTTTCTCTGCATTGCATTATTAGCTATTTTTAAGAGACATGCTATCAAGTTGGATAGATATTTCTTGAAATGATGCATGGTATGCAGTGCATGCTTTCATTGTGCTTCCTGCCACTATGGAATAATGCGTCTTATTTGGAAATACAATGATCATTTCTGTTGAATCACTCTCAGTCAGCTTATATAATAACATTTCTGTTTTGTGAATCATTGCAGATTTCAGAGAGCTATGCCTTCCTACCAAGAGAAGCGGTGACACGATTTCTAATGAGCTGCTCAGAGTGCCAGAAAAGAATGCATTTAAACCCAGATGGAACAGATCATAAAGGTAGCTGCAGTGTCAAATAGTGAGATTTAAAGTAATTTTATTCATAATAGCAATTTATAGCTCACATTTTTGTAAAAATGTGGTAGACTGAAACAGTTCAACAAGTCAGATCATCTCATTTATTCAAGTGGGTGGCAGTGAATTTTTAACATCCACTTACAAAGTAGTTCAGTGCCCATTCTCAGAAGACAGTTTTGATTGTGGCAAACAACTTTTTTTCCCTATAATAATACTTTAATTTTAATTTATTATGTGTATTCCATGGTATTTTAGATATATTCAGCAAGAAAATTGATGTTCTGTTGGTGTCCTTTTAGTTCTGCCAATTACTTATTTTTGTAAAAGTGATGAATAGTATGGAGTTCCTTCACTGAAAATTTTACATACAAAGTATAATTTGGCTTTAGCTTTCATTAAAAATTATTTTCCCAATCTATGAAATTCTCTCAGCAATTAAATTAGTCTCAAAGATATACTTCGGCTAGTCCATTCTTATGTGTCAGAGGATGAGTGGACTGGCAAAAATATGAAAAGAAAAAAAAGGAGCAAATACTCCAGTAGTACATATAGGAAGTAAGTTTGCAGCAAAAGATGAAAAGACAAAAATTACAAATAATTATGTTTAATCACTATTTTGCCTTCACTTGTTACGCAGGACATCAAAAGCTCCTCTGGAGTTAGAAATAACTAATTTATCCCTAATGCTAATTTGTCCCAATGCACCTTTGTAGAAACTTACCAGCCCTTTTTTCTGCAATCTATCTATACTGCTTCCGATCTCCTAAAAACTTGGTATCTAGAATCTTATTTCAATTTGAACAAATTGGATCATTCTGAAATTACAGGTAGAATGCAGTGTCACTTTCATTACCCATTAAAAATGTTTTCTTACAGATAATGGAAAACCTCCCACTTTGGTGACCAGCATGATTGACTACAACATGCCAATTACCATGGCCTATATGAAGCACATGAAATTGCAGCTGCTAAACTCACAGCAAGATGAGGTAAAATGGGAATATCTATGTTTGTTATCACTTACAAGTCAAAATGCAGTTTGATAACCATGACTGTTGTATTAAGCATGATGGCATTTTGAAGATGGTGATTTAGTTTTTAATGAAAGGAATGTCACCGGGATTGCACAGATGGAGGTGACAGAGATTCCTCGTCTTAACACATCTACATTAGTGCTGTGTAGGAATTTGTTTATTCCCAAGAAGATTAGTTTTCCTTAATTGACTTCCATAAGGCTAGCCTTGGAAAAGTGCTAGAAACTTTAGAGGAAAGTATCCCAAATGAGTATCCAAGGAAAGTATCCAAGCCCTTAGAACGAAGGCTATTTTGCCCGGAAATCAGAAAAGTCAATTTAATAGGTATTCCAAGTATAATTATTTCCCTACCATGGAAATCTCACATATATTTTTAAATTATATTTTACTTAACCATTCTATGCATTTTTGTCTACTTCTGTGCATTTTCTAGAGACAGTTTGTAGTGATTCTTCTTATTAGAGATGTTTTGATATTTCAAATTATTCTATTTAATTTGCATAGTAAAAATCTTGCAATATGCTTGTTGGCATATATTAGACACAAAATGCACATTTGTTGAATATTCTTCTTTAGTATACCAATTAACTCTCAAGTTTAGTTGAAGTATCTCGAAGGCAAGGACCAAGCTGTATATGTACCCTGTATATAAATCCCCAAAGACATAACAATAGGGGCTTAGTAAACCATTATTAACTAGTTAGTAGCCATTAATCAACAGATATATTCAGATTATCTATATTAGGAATAGTTTCTCGGGCTAATAAATTCTCGCCTTGAAATTTCTCTAGAACAGAAAATATGGTTAAATATTTATTTTTCAAATATAGCATTCTTTGGTGAAGAATTATTAAATTCTTTTAAAGTGACTTCATTGAGCTATTTATAAAACTCAAATCAAATTTTTTGTTTTCCTCTTCATTTGAGCAGATTTACTTTCAAAATGATATTTATAGAATTATTTTATCTCGAAAGATTTTATAAAGGGTACACTCTATAAGAAGATCTGTATTAATACAGTGGCAATGTCAGATTCCAATACTAGATGGCTACCTATAAATGATTAAATAAATAGTAATTAAATCATTGGATTAAAAACATGAATTACAATTAACAAAATATTAATGTCTATCTATCCCTGAAAATGGAAAAATTATTTCTATGATTCATTACATAATTGAAAATATTAAAAACTTCATAAACTAGTTAGGGCTGTCAAATTATTTGTAGGAAGCTCATTTAAATGTTGATATGTTTATTTCTAGGCCAAAAAGTAAGAAGATAAACTTTGTGCCAACAATAAAACTCACATATGCTGAGTCCTTCTGCTTTTAAAAAATCCTAAGTATTTTCACCCAAAGGAAATAGATACTTTTAAATTTATAACTGGACTAGGAAAATAACTCTTATCTTTACATTTTGAAAATACAAAATTGGATATATACTGCCTTAAAAATATTCAGATAAATGACTAGTTAAATTATTTATAAAATTTTAGAAATTGTAGTTATCGAAAGATAGGAAAGTGGTTAATTAAGGTAAGTCATGTTGAAATAAAATTCAAGTGAGATAGTCCTTTGTGATCAGTTACATTTAAATTATAATAAGTGTTAATTAAATTAGTTCATCCAATACTTACTGAGTACTATCTATGTAACAGGCACTCTTGTAGTTAATGGAGATAAACATGAATAAAAATGAATAAAGTTACAAAAATCTTGCCTTTGCTAAGCTTATCTTCTAGTGTTGGGGGGACAGACAATAGCAGAAGTAAAGAATGAAAATATGTGTATAAGAAGATACTAAATGAAATTATGGGAAATAAAGAAGGCCAGGAAATGGGATCCCTTAGGATTACAAAATATTATATCCATTGTAAGACCAATTGACCTTGTTATAAAGTTGATGAAATTTAAACTGGAACAAACTTTCTCAGAGAGAGTTGGCCAGTAATTGTGTAAAACTTCTAGAAGTTATTTATATGATTTGACTAGAAATTTATACTAAAGAATGTGATATATGAAATAATTTATGTATTAGTATGTTTATTGCATTGCTAATAGTGAATGATTGGATATACTTTCAGGATCCAACAAAGAGAATTGTCAGAGCTACACTGTCCAAATATGGTAGCCACTAGCCACATGTGGATATTGACATTTAAATGAAAATTAATTAAAATGAACTAAAACTTTCATTTCTTCAGTCACACTAGCCACATTTCAAGTGCTCAGTAGCCAAGTGTGGCTGGTAGTCAATGAATAGGGAATGTTTCATAGCAATTCCATCATTGCAGAATGTTTTCTTGACTAGCAGTGTCTGAATAACCAGCATTAACAGCACCCATAGAGCTTATTGAGGTGCATGTTGGTGATCTGAATTTTTAACAAGGTCTACACTCATATACACTAAGGTTTGAAGAGATGTATTTCACAGAAAGGCTAATAGTAAGGTAGGCTTTAAGTTAATTTGAGCATAAGGTAAGTGAAAAACAGAACAAAGATGAGGTTGGTGAGAGTGGTTTTCAAGCAGTCTTATGGAAAACCCTGAATGTTTGATTAAGTAGCTTATACATTACTTGGTTGACTTGGATTGACTTGGATATAGCTGCAAATTTATGAGCAGAAAAGTGGCTTGTTCTGATATGGGAAGATTAATTTGGCACTAGTTGGTGAACAGGACTGGTAGGGAAGAATTTGGAGGTGGGTAGATAACTAGGAGACTATTATTACATCATTCAGGAAATAGGAAAAAAGATCTTGAATCAATGGGGCAATAACAATGGAAATCACGTGATATATGGTGGAGACTCATAGAGGTAAAATCTGGAACTTGAAAACTAAAATGAAATAGGAAACAGATTAGGAATCTGAATTTCAAGCAACTTATCAAAATAAAAATAAAAGCTCAATAATAAAGTTTATTAAAAATTAATAAGTGCCATTTTAAAAGGGAAATAATAAGGACCATTTTAAAAGGGAAAAGACAGGGAAGAAAATTGTCACAATAAATATTTAGTCTAATTTTTTCTAATTAAGTTTCAAGGAAGCAGAATTCTATGATGGTTGGCATGGCTTTTATTATTGTGAGGTTTTAGTTACATGAGAAATAAGCTCACATTGTAAAATATGGAGACTTTTTCTCCACAGGTTGTTATAACAAAATAAAGAGGAAAAGATTTAGATGAATGGCCTAAAGATGATCATGGATAAAATAAAATACTTAATATCATATCAATCAAATTTTCTGATTCTTTACTCTTAGAAATGTTCACTGATTTCTTCCTAGAGTGATTAGCACTATCTCTACATTGATAATAAAAAAATAAAATATTATATTTTTATACACTTTTGCCACCTTTTGAAAGATAATAATTTAATTAGTTAATAATTAAAATAGAACTTACAGAATGAATGCATGTACTTAGTTTCATTAAAGCCCTTTATAAGTAAGCAGTTGGATAATTCATATTCTAATAAGTAGAAGAACTGTGAAATGCAAATTATATTTCATAGGATATCATGGAGGAAAATATTTAAATAGTCATAATCATTGTCACTTATGATCATAAATACTTTAAAATAGTGGATTTTAAAACATAAAAATACAAAACAGATACATTTGGTTACCTAAACGTTTTAATCTTGTCCGCATTTCTTAAAACGTATATTGACAAGAATGTCATTTAGTGATGATAAAAGGTATATTGATTATTTATAATGTACTATAGCAGTTTACATAAGCATTCTATGGAACAGAAACTGTGATTTGACTCTGTGTCTAGCTTTTCTTTAGACACATATACACACACACCATTAAAATGATATTATACTAGGTTACATGTAGTTAGCCATTTGTAGTATATATAATAAGTGCTTACTATAAAGACTATGTTATGTAGAATATAAGGCTACTTTATAAACACATGTTGGTCATCTTTACCATTATATTTAAATTTATTTTTATATATGTTCCTATAATAAGTATGAATCATATTATATACTGTAGAATTCTGCATAATATCAAAAAGTCTTGTGCTTATTATGTATCTAACATTGTTCTAAAAACGTTAAATATATTATACACCCTTAATTCTCATACAGCCCTATGAAATTGAAACTATTATTATTTCCATTTTATAGATGAGGAAATTGAGGCACAAAAAATTTGCTTAAGATAACACATCTAATAAGTGGCAGAGCTTGGATCTGAACCAGGTAGTCTAGCTCTAGAGAATGTGTTCTAAATTACTATCACATCACAGACACTATATACAGTATATATAATGGATATCTATATCATCTATTTTGTATGTGTATATATATATATATGTAGATATATGGTACACATCTATAACATTGATGTGCACATTGAATTCTGTTATTTTCTCCTTTTAACATATATATTTTTTTCAGATGTTTTGGGTTTTCTTAGCATTTAGAATTGGAGAATACAAGGTACCGAGAGAGAGGGCATGCCGCTGGGAGAAGTCCATGTGACCGATTGCCCAGAGGCCTCACAAACAAGGTACTGAGAGAGAGGGCATGCTGCTGGGAGAAGAAGTCCATGTGACCGATTGCCCAGAGGCCTCACAGGGTGGCATTTCCTTGCTGAATTAATGAAGAGTTAGTGCTACTCAGTGTACCCAGACATAATTAAACCTTTAGTAAAGGAAGGACAACCAAATCACCTTGGTCTGACCTGTGGATCAGAAGGCCAATTTGTAAGTTCATTAGAATGTCCCTGTTGCCATAGCAGCTTCTTTGCTGACACCAAGATGTCATTTATGAAGCCACGGTTACTCTTACTATTCAAAGAAGCTATTTTCTCAAGCCTGGGTGATGCTTGTGACTCCCAATTATTTAACTGCTCTGTGCCTCAATTTATCAATCTGTAAATTGGATGAATTCTGGTACTAACTCATAGGCTGTGATGAAGACGAAGTGAATGAACAAATATGAAGAACAGTGTCTGCAACATAAATAGCACTGCTACCACTGCTACTGCTAATTATTATATTAATGTTAAACTTTCACATCAAACATTTCAAATTAAAGTGAAACCTTGTGATTTCAATAAATATTTACAATATTTCACACAGGTTTCTCAGGCCTTCCTGCCTCCATAAGCACACCATTCATCTAAGAGTCAGTTCTCCTAAAGGAATTTGCTTTACTGAAACGACTACAGCAAAATATTTTACATTTGGTTAAGATGACGCTTGACAAGTTTTGATGAATTGGCCATTTGGCCAACTGGCCTTTGGCTAATTTAACTATTTGGTGAACTGGCTTTTGGCAAATGTATCTTTATCACTTTACCTAGGATTCCTTTTTGTGCTTGCTATACAATTTATATTCATTCGTAAGAAAAGAAAGGATGTGCTAGGGTTATCTTGCTTTCCAACAATGTGGACTTTGCATCTAGCCATGTAAGTTTGTCTATTATTAGAGTCCATCCTCTTTGCCAATGTATATTTTTTGGTTAAGGTTTTTTATTATTTTATTATTTTTATTATTCAGGATAATTTCCCAATTACATCTTTCCTAAACATATTATTTTACCTTTTAAATCCGCCTGTACATAGATACATTATTTGAAGCAACTTCACAAGTTTTGAAGTTCCTGAAAGGGAGAGATTATTCAGTTATTTGTTATTTCAAGTCTCTGTTAATGGGTAACATATTTTACTGAGTTCTGTAAAAGCTTGCATACTGGCTAAATTTTATGGACCCTATCAATAAAATGGTCACTATTCGAATGTATTATATTTTATGACACTTGTTGATATTTTAAAATTGTTTTCAGGATGAAAGTTCAATAGAAAGTGATGAATTTGATATGAGCGATTCCACACGGATGTCAGCAGTGAACTCTGATCTTAGCTCCAATCTTGAGGAAAGAATGCAGAGTCCCCAGGCTCTTCATGGCCAGCAAGATGGTAAGCCCTTCAAATTGAACAAATACACAGAACAAAGGAACAAAGGAACAACAAAGTCTGAGTCAGAATTTATTAAAACAATCACCTCTTATTCTTGTGTCAATTTTTTTCTGTGGGGACTTTTTCTGTGTACTCAGGTTCTATTATCCACTTTATTATTTTGAGAATCAAGTACTTTGTTCAAACTAGGGTGATAGACTGATTTATAAACAGATGTTGGTTGTAAAAATTCAAGCTTGCCCATGTTTTGCTCCCTGAACTTAAAATGTGTTGTGTCAGTGTAGTTTGGGTTCCTGTGGTAATGTTTTCTAGCTTTGGTTTCTTGGGCCATTATTCTGCTGACTGAATTAAGAGTTTAAATATGACCAAAAGAATAATTTGGGTGTTTTTCTTTTACTAAAAGACAAAGTTATTACTAAAAACCTTTTATATAAAAATACAATTTTACTAGAGTCATTTTCCTGGGTAAGAAAATTTTTTGCTGGGAGTTCAAGCTACTTTATTCAGCTGTAAAGGAGAGAAAGATTATGATCTCTTATTTTCCTGGGTCCATTGAAGATTCCTGAATCATCTCATTGTTCATGACAGGAAGAAGACTAAATATGTGGAGAAAGTAGACTTGGTAGTTAAAACACTTTAAGTTTTAATATTTTCAGAGATCTCTAAAAACTACTTTTGTAGATTTTTGTCTTTGTAAGTTATAAAATTATGCATGCAAGTAAATGTACCTTGGATAATTGTGAATGAAAATTAAGGGTTATAAATAGAAGGAAATTGACCAATTTTATTCAATGTTAGTATATTATTCCTGTAATAGGCTTACATGAACTTTTTATGTCTATAGTTTTGTGCCTATATCCGTAGGTAGGGAAATAAAAGTTTTTCCTCGCTGTCTATAAACTTGGTATTGAATACTCATTGTAAAAGATTGCTACATTTCTAGCTGCTATTAGTGTTATGCTTATGTTGTCTAGGTTTAAGAAATCCCTAGTTTTAAGCATACAAAAAAGTCCAAAAAAAGGCGTGGGTGGGCTTCTTTTTCATACTTCAGATGAGTTTAAAAGATGTTTGTTGGCATGAGTTACGAAGAAGGAGGAGTGCATTGATCAGTGATTTTAAAATCATATCTTATTTGTTACACAGTAGAATAGCTATTGCAGTATTAAAGATATTTATTTGAGAAATTTCTAAGAATGAAGTTATAGTGGGTTAAATATAAATTACCTTTTTTCTTCTAAAATATAAGTAGACATCTTCAGAGTTGGGTTTTTTTTAATGGAAATTGTATAGCACTGGGGTCCTAGAATAACTGAAAAATATTTCTCACTCTATTAATACTTTTTTCATATATTTTACCTGTTTGTACCATCATATTTTTTAGTTTACAGTTTTGGAGAATATAAATAACCAGAAAATGTCTCTCATGATGCATTATCATGGTTTTCTTGATTGAAATGGCCAGTTGTGGATCTTTGGCTAAGGAACAGCTGATGTGACATAAATCTATATTGATTTTAATAAAATGCAGTAGAATAATTTCAAATATTACTTGCTCTTAGGAGAAAGCACTTTCTCATCATATATCGATGTATGCCTCAAGGATAAGCACATATCTAGTTGTTTTTTCTTCAACCTAAGCCTAAGCCTTTCCTCACATTTCTCTGAGTTTTCTCTTGAAATTATCTCTTCTTTCTCCCACATCATAGGTTTTCCCCATGATGAGCATACAAACATGATATGATACATATCCTTTTTAGAAAGCCTCCACTGATCCCATTGAGCCCCTCTATTTATTGCCTACCATTTCTCTGCACCATTCCTGTAATATACTTTACAGTGAAACTCAGAGAAGGAGTTGTTTCATTGTCTCTACTCTTCACCTCTGTTCTTTTTGGCTTACCTCAAGTAGGCTTTCACCCTTGCTCCTTCACTTCACTTGCTATTGTGAATATCACTAGCAGTCTTCATGTTGTCTGATTCATTGGTCAAATCTTACTCTTCATCTCCCTGAACAAAGACATTAAAGGAAAATATACACTTTGTTTCCTGGTGGACTGCTTTTTCAGTCATCTCTGTTGATTCCCTTTCCATATCCTATTCTATAGATGTTAGAGTGCTCTAGGGTATAGCCCTCAACTCTCTACTTGATCACACCCACTCTCTAGATAATCACATGGAATCATGTGGTTTTCAATACCATCTGTAGCCTGATGAATACCATATTTACAGCTCCCAGCCCTGATATCTTTCCTGAGCTCAGGCTATCTCTTCTTATCTATTACCTAAACTGTAACATTCTTCAGAGCACTCATTTCTGTGTGAAACTATATTATTTTTCTTATTTATTAGATATTTCTTTTCTAGAATACAAAAACCATATTAGTTAATGTATCTTGTTATGCTTTTGATTTTCCTTTAGTTGCTCCATTTGAGATAGTTCCTAAATGCCCCATTATTTGTATAATTATAATATAACTTTTCACTATAATCATGACTTGTTGTAATACCAGTTTTATATACTTTAATGTTTTTCTTCTCCTTCCCTCTGACAATAGCAGTCTCCTAGGTGTCACCCATAGTGACAAACTGTGTCATTCCTTATTTTTCTCTACACACACACATGCACGTAAACATACGTACACACTCAGAAGATTTTGTCATCATTTTATAAAAATACGTTCATATCATTTACACTATTCTGTATCTTGATTTTCTCATCTAATATAACCTTTCTTTTAGAGCTTCCTGTATGCTAAGAGATGTATATAAATTGTGAGCAAAAATGGACATGGTTCCTACCTCCACGAAACATACAATCTAAAGGAGTAAAAGTTTACATGATACCATTCACTTTTGGTTACAGTTCATCTAACCAATGGGAGAAAATTCTTGCTTCTATAAAAATAGGAATTTATAGTAGTAAAACTTTTAGTTGTGCCTATCTTTCTCAAATCAGTCGGGGCTCTAGGTACTAGGCCTATGTTGGGGCTGAACAATAAAAAATTTAAAAAATTGAATTAAAATATTCTATTTTCTTTAACACTAAGTAATTTAGATATGATTTTAAAGAAATCAAAATAGCATATTGTGATTTTTAGAAATCCTTCCAAATAATTATAACACAGGTGGTTAGAACAATGTCTTTATTAGACACCATATAAAATGGGGAGTAAAAAACTTTTTTTCAAGAATAAAATCTTGCCATTTGTGGCAACATGGATAGATCTAGAGGGTGTTATGCTAAGTAAAATAAGTCAGGCAGAGAAAGACAAATACGGTATGGTTTCACTTATATGTGGAATTCAAAAACAAAACAAACAAAACAGAAAAAAACAGACTCATAGAAACAGAGACCAAAGGAATGGTTACCAGAAGGGAGCAAGTAGAGGGATGGGTGAAAAGAGGAAGGGAAATATGTCAATAATATTGTGATAAGTTTGCACGGTGATACATGATTACTTGAATTAGTAGGGTGATCACATTATAAGGTATAAAAATGTCGAATCACTATTGTACACCTGCAGCTAATGTAACCAAGTATAACATAGTATACCAACTATAGTTAAATAAATCCACTTTTTTTCTATTTCATCTCACTATGGTTATAGAAGATATGTCATCCATTCAGTACCAAGGGAAAGAAAGACTATAAAATACACATCATTTTGGAGCTATATTTATTATGTATATTGGAGAAAGGTAGGAAAAGAGGGAAATATCTTGCTACCACCAGGTGAGATAATTAGGTAAAGGATAAGATGACACAATCCAGAATGAAAAATTTAGAAAAGAGAAGAATGCTTCAAGATCGATGCATAATCCGCTTCTTTTGCTTATTTTAAGTTTATAATGCTTCCCTAATAATCAAAATATAATCTTAAAAATGCACAAAAATTTTGAATCTTTTCATACAAAATATTTACCCTTATTTTAAAAAATTGAGGTATAATTGGCATATAAGATTATTTTTGTTTCAGGTATATAATATAAAGATTCTATATAGTATATCTGTACTGTAAAATGATCACTACAATAGGTCTAGTTAACATCCATCACTACAGATGGTTACAATTTTTTTTATTGTGACGAGAACCTTTAAGATCTACTCTCTTAGCAACTTTGAAATATGCAATACCTAAGAACTAGCTAGAGCCACCATACTATCCCCTACATCCCTAGGCATTATTTATTTTATAATTGGAAGTTCTGCCTTTTGACCACCTTCATCCATTTTTGAGTAAAAGACATTAAGCTATTTCAAAGTTTTTCATAGACTTAAAATAATGCCTTTAGGTTAAAATCATTTAAAGGTTGTATAATCATTTGATTTACTCATGAAAGCATGAGGTTTTTGAAGCTGCTGTGGAGTAGAAGGAGCTTATTGTGAAGGAGGCTCTGCTATGCAATGGCTGTGGTTTACAGAATTTCAAAGAGCATTCCTGGATCAAAAAGCTTAAAGGTGCTCTGTACTCAAATGTTTATCAATTTGTACATGTTTTTGTTCTGCTATTCATTTAAATGGA
The DNA here is from genome assembly GCF_000325575.1 of Pteropus alecto. Lineage (NCBI taxonomy): Eukaryota > Metazoa > Chordata > Mammalia > Chiroptera > Pteropodidae > Pteropus > Pteropus alecto. The sequence goes on from NW_006442107.1 coordinate 15,399,335, forward strand.
TTACAAGTATAAATGTTGTCACTCAGGCTTTTGTCTTTAAATCCCAGATCGTAGGAATTAGTGGGAGCATGGATTAACTCAAAAAATGTTAGTTTCCCTAACCAATTATTTACTTTATTCTGAATTTGTACATTTTAAGAACAGCTGATCTATTTGTTCTTTGTTGTCTGAGATTATTTATTAAAGGACGTCTGGTGAAAGAAGTGTCAGATTTGGAAACAGACTTAAAGTTTCAGTTTAAAATATTCAATTTCATTTGATAGAGGAATACTTTTCTAAGAATCACTTTAACTGCTTTTCTGACTTAATACTGTATTGTAAACTATTAATATTTTTGTAAGGGAATATTTGTGCTTTATTATACTCAGAGATTATATATAACAACAGGATTTCTATATTTTTGACATAAAAATTGTTATATTTTTTTCTTTTTGCCTTTTTAAAAAGATTATAGCAATACAAGGGGAACTTGAGGCATACCCTCAACTTTCTATTCATGAACTTAATCAGCTTTAAAACTAAGAGATTGCAATAGAGAAAAGTATACATTTTCCTTTAGCTCATTTTCTGTGATTTTGTTTGGGGCATCACAGAATATTTCTCTTAAGAGAGTGTTCAGTGTCCCTTGATTGTCTCCTGACTCAGTGGAGTAGTGTAGAAACTTTTTAATGTAATTTTTATTTTCAATATTTGGTACTTCATTAATGTATCAAATAATGGCTTATTTATACATTTAAATCTTAATAAACAACATCCTGCATGCCAGGCAAAGGGATGTGGTAATGACTATAAACAAGAAAAGAGGGAGAAGGACTTTCTGAGTTAAAAATTTTCTTAAAGGGTTCATCAACATTTATTTCACCTTCTACTTATGATGGACTTTCAAAAAATATATTTGAGGCAACTTTTTCATTCAAAGATATATTTGATAATTCTATTAAGCATTTAGAAATGCATAATTCATTTTTCAGAATTTGAAAATTTCCCCCTTTCTGCATAATATTTGCATTCTAGAAATGTTTTGGTATGCTTCAATTGCTCAAGCCATTTTTGATCAATAGGAGAAAATTGAATTGGAATTTAGTGGTTAACTTGCATACAAATATTAAACTACAGTGTGTATAGATGGATGGATGAATAGATAGATCTATCTTACAAAATTATGCTTAGTTACAATAAACTTTAAAGAACTTCAGGTCTTTACTTCTAAGAACAGGTAAATTTTTACCATAAAAATCAGTTTAGTGAAAATTAATAATTTATATGTTACAAAAATATTACAGGTCAATTAAATAATAGGCAAGTATTCTACATTTTAATAATTTGAATTGCTTACCTTTGAATAAAATCATTTTCCTTTAAAACTGCTGTGGCTCTCAGGATCAAAGGTACGAAGAGAGTACTAAAACTCAGAAAAATATCTTGTTTTGAATGTCCTTGGGGAAAAAAAATTAAATCCCACTGATGTTCACTTAGTCTTTCAAAGTCTTTTATATTTAGACTAGAACAAATGACTAAAACAAATATCCCCCTCTAGAATCTAGATTTCTGCTTCAAGGGGTGCAAAGATACTTTATTTGAGAAAATGTTGGTCTCAAACAGTTTTCTCATGAGATAATCCATAGCATACTGGTTTCCAAAGAGGTGCTATTAACAAATTCATTAAAAAAAAATAGTTTGGGGTTAAATATTTTTCCAAGATTTTTTCAGCATCTTTGGCTTCCATGACGAAGATCTTCGCCTCCTACTATGACTTACATGACAAAACATTCACCCAAAGTAGGAAGCATGTTTAGGGAACAAGTAGCCAAAATGGAGACAAATATCTCATTCAGAGAAATAATTCTAAAAAGTTTCTTACTTGGAGCCTTGAGTATACTTAGTCAAGGGTAAGTGGTAAGAGATTCAATATTTCATTAATCATTCACATATCTTTTGAACCCTAGAATGAATCATGCAATGAAGTTGCAGGCATGAACATGACATATTAGGTTGAACCATATGAAGTTGCCATAATGGTTCAACTTAATAGTCCAATCTCTTACCTGCCTTTAAATAGAACATGAAGGATATGAAAGCAAAATGTTTTTGAAATTGGGATGTATTTGTTTCAGAACAATGACGCATATACGTGTACATCATGCACATCTTGATGACCAAAGTCCTGTTTTGAGTGGAAACATAGAAGAGAGTAAACTTAAAAAATAGTAATTTAGTTGTGAGATAAGTAAGTGATGAAAGATATGATAGTGGGAGATTCACTTTTTCTTCTGTCCTAATTTAGATTATATGCTGAGGTGGCAGCATAGACTCCTACCTAGGGAACTTAAAAAAAAAAAATGGTACAGATTCAGGAGACCCACCTCAGATGGGATGACTAGGACAGTCACGTAGGAAAAAGCATGGAGCCAATATTCCAGAACATACTGTTGAAGATACTGCTCACATTTCTACCTGGGAGTTTTGGAGTGGCAAGATGGCAGCTGTCTAAAGGCTATCGAGTCATGTAGGTGTAGTTCATGCTCAAATGCTGTTTTTGGCCAGTGTCACCTTCTGCACTACCTGAGTGAGGATTGATATGCAAATTTGTGTGGGTTTCAGTTAACAGTGTTTTCTTAGTTATGACAATTGCCAGATACTGTGGTTCTTTAATACTTTTGAAAACACTCTTCTACCAGTCTAACAAAGGGTACAGTCTGTTTGCAGTTTTTTCTATTTGAATTTTGCACACATTGGATTTAATTTATGGACACACACACACAAAAACACACATAATACTTTTACCACTTTATGTATATGTGGATAAAATTTTAGTAAAAATGTTTGTGACTAAAATTGCATCTAATTTAGCTGAATAGAATAGTTTGAAGTAATTATCAAAGCACATAAATCAGCAATAAAAGCGACTGTTATTCACTATTTAATTTAGTTGGAAAATCTAATAAAACATGTTTTTAATAAAAATGATGTAAAACAGTATACTTAATAGGAAATTAAATTTAGTGGTTAATTTTTTATGATGGTGATTTTTAATTAGAAAAGCTATTAAAATTTTTTTTTAGACCAAGCACCAAATTCCCTACTGAGGTTATATCGTCTTGTCTAAGACATTTTCTTTGTTCTAAAACTTTGTTTTCCTCTAATGGTTTCTAATTGCTTAGGAAATTTTGCATAAAACAAAAATGATTTGAATAATGTTTTTTTTGTTTGTTTTTTACATAAATGAAGTAAAGTGTTTGACTTCCAGAACTGAATTTGTTCTTAACAGTGTTACAGTTCTCAATTTGTAAGTTGCATGCACTTCTGCATTTTATGTACCTGAAAATGATACAGTGCTGCTGCTTTTTCTTAATTCAAGTTGTTCTAATGCCAGATTATGAAATAAGTTACATGATAAATTTATTGAATTAATTTTTCTGGGTTGAGGTAGTTACACTGATGAAGATTTTAGAAAGCTTTCTCTTCATGGAAGTTGTTCTATAAATAATTTTATCATAATTTGTAGAAACAAAGTATCTTTATAAGTAATATAGATAAAATCAATAGAAGGAACCTTACTATGAATTGGAAGTTTTGATTGCTATATTCTTTTATAATATTATGTATGCTTTTGTGTGTGTATTTAATTATTTGAACATATTTTTAAGCAGTAGCTATTTCTAAAAGCAGAAGAAATAGCAGTTTAGCTTACATATAAATCATAAGTATGGAGAAAACATGCTTAAGTTATACATTTATTTAAAATACTTTTGTAGGGAATATTATTTTTTTCTTTCATTTTGTGTCTTAAATTTGAAAGTTTACTTTTAAGTTAAAATTTTGCTTTTCATTACTTGCATTATATTAGTGGTTTTTCATATGAGTGCTTATTTAGAAATTTTGCTTATTGAGTTCATTCTAAAGCTTGTACACCCAGAGACTAGTCCGATCTTAGCTAGGTCCTGGGCCTATTGAAAATTAGGGGAAATTGTCTGGGTTCCAGGCTTACCTTGGAGAGTCTAATCTGATCAATGAAGGATGTCAGATTAATTGGGAATTTTACTTCTGGGCTAGTTCTTTGTTTTGAGGTATTACTCTATGGTTTGTCATTATCTTCATGACAATGTTTGCTGGTCCATGAATGATTACAGTGTTCAGTGTTTCAGCACCTCCAGGAGATACTAAAATTCTGTTAGAACCAAGTAGCAGATACTAGACCCTTTAGATCTTGAGTATTGAATTTTGTCTATCTGACAATGCACATATGACACTAGAGAGATGTTAGAAAATATGTCTTTCGAATATTCAAATAAATTTTGAACCTCAAAATTCATGTATCCAGCTCTATTATAGAATCAGCACCATAGTAATTTTCCCAATTTAAGAATCTTTAGCAACTAACTTTTTTTCTAATTTTTTAATTTGTTTTTACTATTACCTGACTAGCCCTTGTAAACTCTCACTGTAAGTCCATACCATGCTGTTTTTCTTTACAACTTTCCTGTTGCTAGTGTGGGTCAGCTAGTGATTCCTTTTTAAAAAAACAAATTAGCCTTTAAGCAAAAAAAAAAAAAAAAAATCAGTGTTGAATAGGGCTTTGAAGGTGGTGTTGCATGAGAGTTGTACAGAGAGATAAAGCAGCTATAAAATGGGGCTAAACTGACCAAAAAATCTTTATGTACTAGGTTTACAGAGATCATAATTAGTGCATTGATAAAAGAACAGTGGGAGGGTGTTGAAGAAAGCAGTTGAAAGGATATTTTATTATATCTAGTATAAATTTAGAGTATAATTTTTTTTTATTGGTCTCATTTCTTTGCTTGACTCAGAGTACCTTGGAGGAAACAGTGTATTTTAGGCATTCTTGCACACTGCCTTTGGGGCAAAGCACTATGTTTGACATATCATAGAATACAGTTTTAGAGTTAAAACGGCGTTTGAAATTTCTTTCCCAGCTTCTTACTTCTGTAGTGCTCAACCCCTAACTCAGTGTTTCTTGCCAAACCTTAGATAGATAGTTGATTTCCTTGCCCATTAACGTTCTGACTTTTCACATCTCGCTTTGGGGTTCCTAATGCCTGTGTTGTCTCCCTTGTCTGCCTCCCAAATCCACTCTGAAGAACTGAAACAACGAAGTAGCTATGAGATCCTAAAGCGAATTCATCAAGAAGGCATCGTAAAGAAACTTAATTTTAAATCTTGAGGCCTCATTTCACATCACAGCTCTTCCAGTAACTAGTTTTGCAGCCTTATTTAAGAGTTAGTAACATCTTTGGGCAACCATTTCTACATCTGTAAATGAGAAATTTAGCTAACCCTCTAAGATGCATCCTAGCTCCAGAACACTCAGTGTTAGCCCTTTTAGGATTCTCTCTCTCATCTATAACATTTTCGGTTGCCTTCATCCTAACAAAAGTTTTCTATAAAGAATAAATGGGACTCCATTATTTTCTATATGCATCTAAACTGGTTGAAGTGTTTTCTCAGATGAGAGATAGGGATTAAAGAATGGTGGCGACAGCTTCATCCTCCTCCCATCCAGCCCTTCCCATCTTTAAAGAGCCTTTTTACTTCCAAGATACACATATGAATAGTACTTAGAAAACCAGGTGATTATTGATGGAGCAGACTTCCTACTCTTCCCCCAGTCTTGACCACAAGAATCATCCAGAGTCATTCTCTGCCTTGTTTTGCTGCCAATCTTCCATGCCTTTGGTAAGAAACTGTAGTCAACATAAAGTCTTGTGGGTATTGCTAAAATGTGAAATTAATTCTTCCTTTCCCCCCTCTTCTTTATAAACATAATTTATAAGAAATCTTGTCCCTTATTCCTTCCTGAATGTATGTGTGTACATAAGTATGTACGTGTGTGTGTGTGTGTGGAGAGAGAGAGAAGAGAGTGTGTGTATTTTAGTGCTTTCAACAATAATGATTGTTTTCTTTTAAGCATTTTTCATAAAACTTATCCTGAGATCCTTAGATGTTGGGGGGTTTCTTAGGATTTATTCTGACAGCAGCATCATTAAAGCTTTGACAACCTTAAATGTCTATATACATTTTAAAAATTGTGGTTTTTTTTTTTTGTCAGTCAAATATCATTAGTTAGCTCATCGCTCAGTATGGGGATTTATTTCACTAACATTATTGCTATGGCATAACAACATCTTAGGGAATAGAGCCTAGTGTCATTCAGAGTAAAAAATAGTACTCATCACTGTTTAGCTTGGTCTTTATTCAAGTCTATGACAAAATAATGCAGAGAAATGAAAATACCATTATAGATACTTGAGAGTTCAGCTGGTCTCAGTGAGGACATGCTTACTCTTAATGTATGTCCAAATGGCAGTTTATCTGAAATGTCATGTGCATAATTCTATTTTACAATTGGCGAAAAACATTTAAATTCTCATTGAGTGTCAACCATCTAAAATCAAATTATTGTTTTAAGATATTTCCAACAGAAAGTAAGGACAGGTGGTGACAAGAACTAAAATGTTTTGATTGCTTACTGTATGCCAGTCTCTGTCCCGAGAATTAACTTTTTAGGTCTTCATAACAATCCTGTGAGGTAGGGACTATTGTTATTTTTATGGTATAGATGAGAGCACTGAGGCTGAACTAAGCAACCAGCCTTTCATCATCCAGCTTCTAAGTGGTAGAAATATAATCGAAACACAGACATTTTGGACCTGAGCCTATGTCTTTAAAGAGGAGTTTCTAAGTTGCCACAAGTCCACCTCTGTAACCAGAATTTAATATATTCTGTAACTTATGCTTCCTAACACACTTTATTTTATGCCATGAATTGTCAACCATCCATCATGTTCTTATTTTCTGAACAGAGAATTAATATTCCGGCTAATATTTTAGTATTCCCTGTGCTTTTTAATCTGTCTTAATAGCTACTAGTAGACATTTCCCCATACTCTCCTATTTTCATGCACATGTCCTCCGTTTCTGCATTGTCACGAAGAATTATTATTTCTAGCCATTGAAATCTATTGGTTTCATCTAGCTTTCTCAAGCAGGAGTAGCAAATTTAAATTCTGTTTATTTCAATAATATCTCTTGGCAATAATCGCCTTATGTTTAAAATTCATATTTCCTTTTATCTGTTAAAATATGTAATTGACTTTTGACAATTTCTTTTATTTCCCCTATTCTTCTCTTGTATGGAAAGGACAATAGAAAATTGTGATTGACCTCCTCTACTGCATTTATTATTTTGCATCTTCTCATTTTATTTTACTGTGATTTATTCTAAATAATAAGACCAAGCTTTTCATTCATAGCCATCCACTTATGACAGTAACGATTTATCTTATTTTATAAGCTTTTTTTGGATAATATTTCAGCTTTGCTCTGTATGAAATAACAATAAAGGTTATACATTTTTTAAATGAAGAGTATTATTTTCCTACATAAAGCATCCAGATGAATAGGCTATTTTGAAATATCAATCATTCAACTCACATGTCTTAAAGAACATACTTTATATGATAATAATAGTCATATTAATCTAATAAAACATCTTAAAAATAATATGAAAGTGTGCATAATGTGGAAATTATCCAGATTAAGTAGATTTATATAATAATAGGATATTCAGCTCTACTCAAATGTGAGCAAACTTTTAAAATAAAACACCAAACTTCAAAAGAAAATTTTACTATTATAAATTGAAATTACTTGCATTCGTGAAAAGACCAATAAAGTTTATTAGATGCTTGTGAGATACTATAACTTTGAGAACCTATATTTGGTGAATTCAGAGGTTAATAATAGAACCAGTTAACAGCTGGACTTATTTTTTGTCAACGATTATGAATGTCTCTACATGTTTTATAGGGTTTGTCAATCGCATAATCTGAAATAAGCCAGCTCCTGAATTTGCTCTATAAACAAGGGCCTACTCCTATTTTCTTAAAAAGAAGACTACGAAATGTTATTCTGTCTATGAAAATTTTATAAATAACTTTCAGATAGACAAGATATTTTAGCTTTCTTTTGAAAAAAGTTTTTTACCCTCTTGGGTGATGTTATAATAATAGCTATCATACAGTTTAATAGTCAAAGTGGTCTCTTGGGTCACATATTATTCTCATTTCAAAATTAAATCCTGTCTTTTGTTTTCCTTCTGTTAAACCATGCTGCTTTTTGCTACTAAAAATAATGTTTTAACCTGTTAAGTGCTTACTAAGAATATAAAGCAGATTTCCAACTATTATTAAAGATGACAATGAACAAGGATGTGGTACAATGTATGGCAGTGGGTCAGGGTTCACAGGACTAAAGTTTAGATCCCAGTTCTGAGACAAAACCTGCATGTCTTGATGCATGCCATTTCACAAGAGTCCTCCATTTTCTATTAGGGGTAATATTTGCTTTATTAATATCGCAGGATCTATGTTAGGAACCAGTAAGATAATATAGTCACTTACAACAAATATTTATTGACCATCTCTGTGTGTCAGAATTATATGAAGTGCTGAGAATTTAGCAATGGACAAAACATAAAAGGGGGCTACACTATTAACATTGATATAGAGTCTGGTAGGGTAGGGACACAACACAAAATTTATAACTACAACTTACAGCAACCACTATGAATGGAAGGAGCCTCATTGGAGAGTATATATAGCAGTGGCACTGATTTATCCTGGCCATGGAGTAGCTAGAAATGCCTCTGAGAAGAGTGACTTAGATCCAGAAGATGAACAACAGTTCACAGGTGAAAAGAGGCACAAGAACACTTCAGGCACAGCATGTGCAAATGCCACTGTGCTTTGTAAACTGTTATGGTATAATGGGGAAATGTTTTGATGTTTAAACGATGTGTGCTTCATTTTTCAAAGCCTTTTACTTTTGCTGCCACGTCTTTTTTCAAGAAGAATTCAGAGCTTTCCAAATGACCTACCCTCAGGCTAAGCTTGGTGTAGAAAGAATAAAGAATCAATTGCTTGGATTTTGCTTGCTTAAGTAGCTATTTTAAAGTTAATAGCATAGATATACACTAAAACCATGGCTTTTACTGACTGGCAAGATCTAAACATGGAATAGAATTCTAAGAAATTGGCTTTAAATAGGAGCAAAAGACTAGAGGTCTGAATGAATAAATTATAGAAAGGACAAAAATGCATAATTACATAAGAACTTTTTTTTTCTTCCCAAAAGAACTTAACAATCCAACTATAAGTGGGAAAGAGCAATTTAGAGAGATGAGTTGCAAGATTCTCTGGGAAATGCCTCCTGGCCTTGGCAAGGGCAGCAGAGTAATTGAAATAGTCTTGAAAGATAAAAGAACAGAATGAGCGTGGGCCTCATTACCCAGGGTGTAGTCCAGAAGACTGCAAACGTCACAGAGAAATGCCCTGTGTCCAACATGGCATCTGAAGAGTACAATAGAATACCATGAGGTACTTAGGTAACAGGCTAAAGTCAAGTCTCGGAAACACATACACCACCAGCATGGGATGGGATGGCAGGAGGAAGCAGATAAGTTTGGTGAACTGGAGAAGATTCTCCATGATTGGGATGAAATGTCCGGGATCTATCACTTGGAAGCCCTGGCAGGGCCATGCTCATCAGCAAATTCAACGAGGACAGACATCTGATGAGAAAGCCACTCTTCCTTAAGGACAGTGAGGATAGAGTAAACTGGCCGCCTTTTCCTTCTCACTACCCTCCCAAGCTTCATAGGCCATTTTGTCACTGAGACTCCTAGTTTACAGGAGACTGAATAGTTATATAAAAACTGAATAGTCACTGAAAATGACTGAACTACCTTAATTTGGCATAAATTTCCCTCCCTAACCAGAAGTGGGACAAATAAACTGAATTCGATTAAAAAGAAAAATGCCCTTTTGTGTGCATTTTAGTTGGTGACCTGGTCAGTTTATACTAGTGCTATACAGAATGCAAATGTCAGTAGCAGTCATCATTAAATTTGAGGCAGAGCACAGAAGTTAACCTTCAGTTACCTTCAATTTATCATCCTGATGAATTTTCCTCCTTTTTTAATACCTTGTGGGAAATTAGAAAGCAGGTTCATTTTGTACCTATGTTCTTTTATAAGGGATCATTAAGCAATTTAGAAATCCTCCTCCAGATCAAGACAAATGTTTTAAAATTATGCTATATATTTTGACTCTACATGAATAATTATTAAATTACTGCTTTTCATATTAACTTGTTATATATACATAGTTCTGTGGAAGATGACTTATTTAAATGTTTAGTCTTCTATACTTACCTTTTTCAAATAAATTATTTGATTGTATGTAGCAAAAGAACACATTCTTACTTGTGGGAAATGGTTTGTTAAAGTAGTGGCATTGAGGGTGTGTGTCATTGTCTCATGGGAGTTGTTCTATATCCATGACATCTAGTGTCACCTGAGAATGATGCTGCTTCAAGACATCCTTTTAATTTGCCAATTCTCTTTATTAATAAAGGGCAAAAGTCATCATTCATATGAATGACTTAAATTGAGAAGAAGGAAATTAACTTCACCTGAGACATTTCACTTTCAATTAGAATCCAGTTCATGTCCACCTAATGTGAGTTTCTGTGACCTGATCAATGCAGACATTCATTTCATTCTACCATAAAGAGAAAACATGTATTTATTGTCTCCATTACAAGTAAAATTATATATTCATTGCTCACATATTTAAATTTATACTGAAACATCTTGGCTTTAAGAAAGTACAAAAATATTTCAATTATCCAAGATTAGAAGAAATGACACAAATATACATTGAATCCTTTTTCATGAAAATCATTTTAAAATAGAATAAGTAAATCTCTAGATTTAAAAACCTGTAAAGGTATTTTTAAGTGTAAAAAGAATAGAATATATTTTTTTGGTAGTTTGTGGTCAACATACTTAGAAAGTTAGTTTTATTATTTTGTTTTTTCAAAGACATGAGTAGATATTTGCTACTGTTTGCACTATTGCTTTGGAAGGTAGTATCCTGGAACACTTGGACACTGTTTTATGTCGAAAGAAGCAACAATGGAAAATAGTAAAATTATCAATTACTCTAATAACCACTAGAGGTCTACAGATATCAAATTTCTTCCAACGTCCTTCATTTCTACAATTATTTAAAATTAATGATTTCATATGAATTTAAATGAATTCCTTCTTTGTTATATGTATTTTTCCTTCTGCAGACTGTAATTCAACTTAAAATAAGGGTCTTTGGCAGTTTGGGGGTTTTATTCTTGTGTGGTTGGTCTTTTTAGGTTTTTGTTTTTCCTCGCAAGTTGTGTTTAAAACCATATAGTGACTATTAACAAGTGGTTAGTAGGCACTGGGTACTTTATTTTAATACACACGTAAATATGTGTGTGTATGTGTGTTTATGTGGTAACATTAGTTAAAGAAATGTCTGTCTTGCTTTTTATTCAGTAGACTATATGAATTTTATTTGATTCTAAAGCAAGAATTTATTGCCGGGTGTTACATGTTTTCACATTGACTTGTGAATATACCTTCAGGGACTTTGCAGTGTTCATATAAATCAAACATAAGCAGAATTCTCCATTCAAGGACTGATGTCGTTATCAGTCACACTGCTAAAAATAGAAGCTTTCTATTTTGTTAGAAATAATAAATGTTACCAGCCACTATTTTTGTAGAAGATTTGGCTAAGGACTCTGGAAGTACTAAATGTTATTGTGCTACTCAATATGATTTGCCATTTTACATTCTTTTCGCTAAGAGAATGTAGTAATTGAGATCTGTGTGAAAGAATTAAGGAACCCGTCTTTGAACTCCGTGCTTAGGAGATGTTCAGTAAATATTATTCAAGGGACTTTTCTGTCTTCCGTTAATGGAGCACAGGTGATATTTAAAGAGCTAAGACACACCCTGTAGTCTCAGAGTCCCCTGCATCTAAAGTAAGTACTTTGAAGAGTCCCAGCTTGCAAAGCTTAGGAGAAATGTCTCTTTCATCATTCTCTCATTCCAATCCAGCTCAGCCCCCTTCTCTTGTAAAGGTGAAAAGTGAAATTAAAAATATGGTGTCATCTTGTTGGGAAAAGGAGGAGGGGAAATGTGTAAGTTTTGGGATTCCTTTTCCCATTGGCCAAAATAATTATGACTACATCTGTAATAAAGAAAACAATCTGAATGTAAGGATCAATGTATATCTACCTTATTATAGCATGCTTTGAATTCTTACTTTACCATTTTATTTTTAATATAAGAATCTTAGAATTATAGATTTCCAAGTGCTACCTTTTTTGTGCTATTGCTTTCATATTTTACTTCATAATTTATAAATTCTATGTTTATATTACTATTTTTACTTTTGATAGCCTTTTATAGAGAAAGATTAAAAATGATCTTTTATGTTTTCTATATATTTATAATTTTTCACTTTCAAGCTATGTTTTCACCTGGAATTATTTGCCTTTGTACTGAAGGATTTACTTTATCTTTTTGTTGTATAGAGTCTGCTAGTGACAAATTCTCCCAGCTGTTGTTTATTAGATCTATATTTGTTTTGCAATTTTCAAGGACTTTTTCACTGATTGTAGACTTTTAGGGTATGAGTATTTTTCTCTAAAACCCTTTAAAGATTGTGTTTTTTTTGTGTTCTGGTTTGAACTGTTATGTGTAGTCAGCAGTCATTTTTGTTCTTCTGTATATTATGTGGAAATGAGTGAAGACCAACCAAATGAGAACAGGTAAAGGCTATTCGGAACTTGCTATAGCAAGTCAGCCACTTTCAGTTGTGTTTGTGAAAGACTCAGAGGTAGGCAGAAGGATAGGAAAGCTTTATAATGAAGAAAAGAAAAGGCTTTAGGTATGTTCTGATTGGAAGTAGTTGGCATGGGGAAGCTAGTGGTGGGCTTAGTAGACATGGGACACCTTATGCAATTAGGTAGGAGTGCGTAGGGCTTCCTCTGGTTGGTTCTAAATTGGATGTGGGGACAAAAATTAGGGAAGCTGTGAGTTATTAATCAAATCTTGGCCATTTTGGACCAATTGTGACAGGAGTTATTGTTCAACTTTGTAGGCTGGGTACTAGAGATAGTTGTCTGACTTCCTATAAGTCTGACTTATAGAAAGAAGCTGATTTCCTGCTTTAGTTACTATGGAAAAGGGGCTAGTTTCTGGGGATGGTTGCTGCAGATTGTGGGTCAGAGTTCTGTTTTTGTATTTTGTCTGACCATTGCGTATTTGTATATTCATTCTTTATTGATATATTTTGTCTCTGTCTTCTTTTAACATCTTCTTTTATCTGTGGTTTTCAGCCATTTGCCTATGATGTGCCAAGGTTTTGCGTGTGTATGTGTGCGCGCGTGTGCGCTTTGTGTGTGTGTGTAAAATCTGTTTACATACAGTTTGTAGAGTTTGTTAGCTGTGAGTTGAGATTTTTCATTACTTTCTTCATTTTTTCAGACTTTTTTCCTCCTAGAAATTTTAGTCCCATTTACTCTCTTTCCTTTTGAGATTCCAGTTGCATAACTGCATGTATATTAACTGACATTATATCGCAAATTACTGAGAGTCATTTTTTAACAATCTTTTTCTCTCTGTGCTCTAATTTAATTTCTTTTCACTTGGCTTCAAATTCACTTATTCTTTCTTTAGCTATGTCCAATCTTCTATGAAACTCACTCAATGAACTTTAATTTCTGATACTATTCTCCAATTTCATAATTTCCATTTGGTACTTTTTTAGAGCTTCCAATCTGCTACTGAAATATGCTAGTATTTTATCCAGTATACCATTTTTTTGCTATAAATCATTTAACATATTAATAATGATTATCTTAAAACCCAGGTATGCTCATTTTGATAATTGGATTAGATATAGATCTTCTGTTTACTTGCTTTCCCTTATTATGGCTAATAATAATGATAAAGACAAACTACAGAAATTTATATAATGATTGATTTATATCAATTATTGAATTATATGTTACAATTCTACTACTGTTAATAATATTGCATATTTTACATTTTAAAATTTTCAAAGGGCTATATTTCTGTACTTTTCTAAAGTATTTAACTATTATCTTTCATTATCTCCTGTGAGACTTCAGTGCTTTTTCTTCTTTTGTTCTTTCACAGGAATCTTCATGTTACTTATTAATATTTTAGGCTTTAATATTTGACATTTATTTTAATTCCTCATTTCTTCTTTTGCCCGTTTTTCTTACCTCACCCAATCTTGTTCTTGCTTCCCTTCTTCCATGTCTCTGCTTTATCTTTTTTCCTTTTGTGATAGACAGTGTCTTTTCTGGTGTATATTATTCTAAATAATACACAATTAGTGTCTTGGTAATTGAAGCAAGAGTTAGTTACTAATGACATATCTAGAAGAGTTGTAGTAACTATGATAAATAATGTTAACTAAAGAAAACAACAAATTTATCCTCCCTAAGCCAACTGTATAATCAACTCAACAGTGAAACTGTAGCAGTGCTGAATATGTGCCTCAAAAGAAAGTGTTTAGCCAGACCACTGGTTGACTTTCTTGTGGGAATATTTTAATGCCCTGTTCACCATCCCATAAGGTCATCTCGTATAATAATATTCTTCCAAAGAGTTCTTGAGCTGCCTCCACTTAGAACCACTGTAATGAACAATATAAGAGACTAGGAGAGCTCTTTTCTCCTCGGACAGCTAAGCCTACAGGATTAGAATGTTGGTAATAACACCTCATTTTCTTCTTTTGCCCATTTTTCTTATCCACTATATCTTGAAGAGCACCATTAAGATAATGCTTATTATCTTAATGTTATTTAAATTATTATATGTAAGATTAGTGTTTATTCATTTACTGAACAAATTTCCAGTAAACATTTTTAAAATATTTATTGTGAACTAGTGACTAAATACATGTATATTCTCCTTGTTCTTAATTATCATCTCTCTGACATTTTTATACTTTATAATACATTTAAGTGACTGCTACATGATAATATAAAGCTGTTTTCTTTTATAAGACATCTTAGGGTTTCTTTCTGTTTGAAACTCGGGCCACTGAGAGCATGTCAGCCTTATAAATTCCACTAAGTTAACTTGAAGTTTTGTTTTCTGAAATAAAAATACTTAATCTTGAGAAATACTTTTGCAATTTGGAATAAATCACACAGTAAGGCAGAATGTGATATCTTTCTGCATCTACCTAGGACCTGTATTCTGAAGAGGTCAGGGTGTTTCATATACATTATTTCATTTCCATCTGGATTTTCCCTCTGCAGTAATTGCCAAAATACAGAGAAGTAAAATTTCTTGTCTCGGGTCATGTAGTCTTCCTTCTTAGACACCAACTACATACTTTCTCTAAGTCCTGGTTTTCTCTACAGTATAGCTCACAAATATGTCCATTTCCTCTTAAAATAATGAATTAATTCAACTAACAAATATTGTGCATCTGTTGTTCTAGGTACTTGAGACAAATCAGTAAACCAAATAGGAAAAATTCTCTTCCCTTGCCCTCTGGGCACTTATATTTTCATGGGAGGAAGGAGTGGTATGGAAGAGACCATAAATTAGTAACACATAGTATTTTGATGAGGGAAAAAAACAAAAGAAAAATAAAATAGTGAGGGGAGGGGGAAGTTAAGCAGTAGGGGTGGGGATATGTAAATGAGTTAATCCAATTGATATAGAAATTGGATAAATTTAAGTTCCCAAATATGTAGGGCAATATCTCTAAAAATTAGTTCAAAATTTAAAGTTTAAAAACAGGGAGTTTTGAGGTTTTTCTATATTGAAATTGAGGAGAGCTGAATTTATTAATTGAACTTAGTAAACATTTATTGAGAACCATCTTGTACAAAGCACTGTTCTAGTGGTTGTGAGTACAAGAGTGGATGTGGTGTGAGTTCTACTCTCACGCTCTTCAGTGACTGCAGGACATGCTATTCTTGTTAACTACCCCTGTGTAAAAATACCACCTCAAAGCACAGTCCTTTAAAACAATAACCATTTTATCTCACAGTTCTGCAAGTTAACAGAGCTTAGCTGGTAGTGCTTCTGTTTCTCCCATTGTTTGCTAGAACTGCAGTCCTTTGAGGGCTTCTTGGTCTGGACCATCAGAGGTGGCTCACTCACATGCTTTGGGTAGGCTGGAAGGCTCATCTCAGGTAGGACATTGGGACACAGGGACACTGGGACACTGAGACAGACAAGCCTGTTTCTTTCACTCTATCAGGGCTTCTTCTCTGGGTGGCCTCTCCTTACAGTTCTGCACATGGCTTCTGCACGTGTTTTTTCCAATAGGTAGTGACACTTCTTAACCTGGAGGCTCAGGAGCCCACAAAGTATGGAAGTGGAAGCTGCCAGACCTACTTAACAGTTAGGTCCAGAACTTCCACAGGGTCACTTCCTCTGCATTCTTCTGATTAAAGTGAGTCCCAGACAAGCTCAGATTCAGGGAGAGTATTTCACAAGGGGAAAAGTGTGGGAAGCACATATCACTCAAGGCTTTTTTTGACGACTAACAATTCCAGGAGACAGTGCTTATGATATGCACAGGGTACTGTGGACACACTGACAAAAGGCATCCGTCCATCTGGAGGCACTGAGGAGAGTCTTCCAAGCACAAGAGGATGCTGAGCTAGACCTTAAAGGAAAAATCAGAATTAGCCAGTGAATGAGGAGCAGAAGGATATGCCAGGCAATGAGAAAGCGGCAGGGTGGGGAGCGAGAGAGAGAGAGCGAGAGAGAGCGAGAGAGAGAGCGAGAGCGAGAGAGAGAGAGAGAGAGAGAGAGAGAGAGAGAGAGAGAGAGAGAAAGGGACATTATATGTGACATGGTGTCAGAGGGAAGGTCTGATGTGTTCTGAGAACTTCCAGTTATTTAATATGAAAATAAAATATAGACTCCTGGTAAACGCTGAGAAAGAAGGTTGAAGAGGAAGACAGAGCTTTGAACCAGGGGCACTTTATAAAATGAGGACAATACTCTATCTCAGAGAGATGCTGTGAAGATTAAATTCTATCAAATATCTGGCATATATATGCTAGGGGTGTGTGCGTGTGTGTGTGTGTGTGTGTGTGTGTGTGTGTGTGTGTGATGTGTGTTCTAAATATAATAGGTGATTTCTAACACTTGTTTTGCCATGGTAAAGTATTTGAACATTACCCCGACGTTGATAGAAAGCCAAATATTCTGAGAGAATCATTTTGCTATGTAGCATTTACAAATAGAGAATATTGTGTATTTTATTATTATTTTTGGATTGTGTGTCACACATCCTTTATATAAGTGAAATTTATAATATATGCACACAGTTTTTGGAGAACTGGTTGTTAAACATTTATCAGTGTATCAAAGATATTGTTATTTTTCTGTTTCTTATATATTTCTAACACACTTTTCTCTACTTTTCATGTGCTTAATTCGGTGTTTCAACCTGAATATTCTCTACTGATTTATATTCCAATTTATTAATACTTTTACTTTTATCTCCAACTATTATCCACTGTAAAGACCAATTATTAAATGCCTAATTTTAATTATCTCATATTTAAAATTCTTGAATTTCCTTAGATTCCCTTTTATTCCTGTTTGGTGGTATTCCCACCTGTTATCATCTATCCTCTTTAACATAATAATACAATTATTTCAAATCTGTTTCTGATAGCTTCAACAACTGGTTAGCTCTGTATCTCTATTGTCTGTTTTTTTTTATAATCAATTTTTTATCTTGATCCTGTTTCTTGGTATGCCTTGTAAGTTTTCAATTAAATTATGGAGATTGTGTATGAAAAATAATAGAGGGTCTCAGGAATGTTATCTGGTTGTGGTTTCACTTCCCTGCTACTGCCCTTTCTCTGAGATCTTGACTCACATCCTGGCTACCTTTTTCAACCTGAAATCCATTTTTTTTTTCTTTATAGCAATGTGAGATTTCCAAAAGTTCTACTCCCTTCTCTGCCTGTTAGCAGTGTATGCTGACATTCTTGGTCTCTCTCCACCTGCAAATCAGCATTTGTCCTGAGGGAAAAGCTGCTTAAAGAAAGTTGGTTCACAGTTCTCTGATTTCCTTCTCTCAGGGATCTTGAGCTCTCAAATCCTGGTTGCCTGTTATCTGTCTGAAGCCCTTAAACAGATTTCAGGTATACATTTTTAAAAATTAGCTTTTCTGGTTATTCTCAGTGGTGGTATTGGCCTGCTCCAATCTGTTCCATTATGGCTGCATCTATTGCTCCTTTGATGATTTCATATGCCTACCTCCCTGTACCATGACAGAGTTCTCTCCTAGATACTCTATTAACATGCTGTCTAACTTATTTCACTTAGCATGATAATCTCCAGATCCATCCATGTTGTTGCAAATGGCAGTATTTCATCTTTTCGTATGGCTGAGTAATATTCCAAAAAATTTAAACCATCTGGAATTTATTTTGTTATACAAAGCAAAATGAAATTATAATTATACTTCCTTAGTTATTTTTTGTATTAGGAAAATAAGACAGTAGTAATCAAAGTAAGGGAAAAATATTTTTGTAGTTCCACAAATATTCTTTCAGTTGCTGGAATAACATGTTATTAATTGACTACAATATTTTTGAATATTAGAAGCTCATGATAATTAGTAAAGAGATTTACATTTCTTTAGACAAGTTGTAATATTTTTAGAGGTTATTTATTCACCTCGTTGTATTAGGTATTCTATTAATATAGATGATGTAAAAAAATACTATACGATATGAAAACAAGAACTTACATATTGAGTTTTAAATTTCTTAGTTGGAATTTGACTATTCCCTCTGTGAAGCCTTCCCAGATTCCTTAGGGAAGAGTTAGCTATTCTGTTCACACAGGCCCGTGACTCCTTTTTTTTTTTTTTGGTTCTTTTATAGCCATTATCAACTTGTTTTCTGTATATGTGCTTAAAATTTCATCTCTTTCTATCATACTTCTGTTTTCCAAATCTGGCTTTATTTTCCTTTCCAGTAGTTATACACATACTCATGTTTCACACACGTACACTAGAGGTAAACTTGTCCAGAGATGGCATTTCTCTCTGTTTGGTTTACTGTTATATCTCCTGTACTTCACACTGTGCCTGGCACATAGAGTATGTGTTGAATAAATGTCTTCTTCCTCCATTAGACTGTGAACTCACTGAAGTCAGCGACAGTGATCTAAGTCTTAGTATCCTAGCACCTAGCATAATATCTAAAGGGATTATGCCAGTCATATTCAAAGATGATCATACTCATTGTATTGTTCAGCAAATAATTCTTAAAATAGAATTAGTATGCAAGAGTGCTACATATTTAAAATTTATTTCATTCATTCCTTGAATACATGTTTATTTATTGAACTTTAAAAACCCATAATAGTTTTACAGACATTTATATTTCTCTTCTGATATATTTTAGTATTCTTAGATATTACATATTCCCTTTGCTTTATTGGATATTAAAATCACATAAATGATATGAAAAATATTTTTGTAAATTTTTGAGTCTATATCCTATAGCAGACATGTTACGAACAGCAGAAACAAAGATGAATAATATATAATCCCTGTCTTCAAAACCCTAAATAATACCTAACATTTTCTATGTGCTAGGCACTGATATGAGAACTTTATACATGTTTACTCCGTGAATTTGTATAAGATTTCTATGAAATAAATATTATTATTTTTCCATTTTAAAAGTGAGGAAGCTGAGGCAGAGAGAGATTAGTAATGTAGTTTTCTCTGTGTTTACTGTCCAGCTAAAGTCTAGAGACTGTACCTAAGCCTGTCTACGAATAGGTGGTTTCTTGGAAAATGGCTCTTGACCCACCCGTCGCTCCCCTTGCCATGGGCCCCAGTATCTCAGCCTCTTTCCCCAGAACTGCCTTGGAGTTTAGCTTCAAAACTGGTTTTGAGAAAAAAGCTCTCCCCCCCCCACTCTCTCTGATCATATTTCTTCCAAGACAAATATATTATTGTAGTTTAACAGTTATACTGATTATTATGTTGAAAAATTAGGGGTTCATGAAAATAATACATGGGAGATAATAATAAGACTCTTAAACTTCTAACAATAGTGATTTCTAGCATGTATATAACCTTAGTTGGTTATAACTCGCTTTCAGAATTTAAATCTAAATTGTGGCACTCTCAGCATAACCTACTTAAAAAACTTAAAAAAAAATAAGTAATACTGTCTTTGAGGGAGAGGAGGGCTGGAAAATTTATAATATGACTGATGTTCAGGTAGTTACTCTTAAAGGATTAGCAGATGGTAAACATTAGCTATTAGAGCAGGAAATTATTTCTTTAACATTTTTTTTTTAGCTAAGAGGTTCTTCAGAAATAAGTAATTCTGGTTGGTTGATTTTGAAAGTAAACCATATGTTGTTTACATGTTTTGGCATTTATCCCATTTCCCTGAAGATGAGAGTGAAAAAATGAAAAAAAAAAAAGCCTTTTACTAATTAGATAATAATGAACATAATGAAAACAGTTGCCGCAACTTTTTGAATTACAAGAACGTATCTTCAGAACAAGCTCTGGGGATAGGATCATGAGGGAAAAATGTTCTGCTTATACCTATTAGGTGAGTACATATGTGTCCTGGAAATATATACCAAGGCATGCATTAAACAAATTTAACTGTTATTTTTTACTATAATAGAAATTAAAAACACAATCCAAATGAGTTTTAAAATGCCCTGTCCTTTTTATATGAATTACTACATATAAATACATGCATTATTTGCAATATTGGCATTGTAGTTCATATCTTAAGGCTTTTCACAAACATTTGGATGATAAACAAGAAGTAACTAAAGGTAGCCCAGTGATTTTCCTAGGAGGCCCATAGGACAATGAATCTAAGCTGTAGATCCCCTCACATGTGAGTGATAGCAGCATCCATAAAGTCCTGTTCTCTTTCTGTACTCAAAACAGTAGATGTAGGTGATGCAGATTATGTTGCTTCAGCCACAAAGGAGAGTAATTACAGCCGAGTGTGGGGGAAGGGTGGCATGTAGTAAGAGTGCTCCAGACATAAAGGATTGAGAAATGGAAAGGATAGTGGAGAAATCAAGGTGTGAAAAAAGACAGTTTGGATGACTCCCTGGGTGGAAACCAAGGTGCTATAGTAAACTGAACCTCTGCTGCTGAGAGGGGAAAACTTTTCCGTCCCCACGTGTGTCGTTTTCTTCTAATGAAAGGGATGGACTGAAGAAAAATAAATGTTCAAAACAGCACACAGTTAAGACTATTCAAATGCTCTATCAACTGCTTAAAATGTATAATAATGTATGTGTTAATGATTTTCCAAAAAATGTAACTGCTGTATTTGCAAATATATATAACCTGCCCTCATATAATATGACCTGATACTAAATCTCTTCTGCTGTTGCATAGGCACTTAAATTCCACTGATGATTATTTTTCTAAATGATTAACACTTATTGTGATTATTCTCTGGCTAATACATGAATGCGAAATGTGGCTGCAAGGATTTGCTTTTGTTAGCATATCCCCTCCCCCACCCCAAGCCTCAAGGCTCCAGACGATGATGCTGGAGAGAGAAAATGGATGTGTGTGTGTGTGTGTGTGTGTGTGTGTGTGTGTGTGTGTTTGTGTGTGTTCGCATATCTAACCTTCAAGTTGATACAATGGTGATGATATATAAGCAAAACAAAAAAGATAGAGCTCTCTCTTTGACGATACTGTTTTTAACACAATATCATTTTAGAAAAAACTTCGAGTAAGCAGAATGCTTTAAATTTAAATGATGGTAGTGTTTTTTAAGCAGCTATACAACTGGAATTTACTAGAGCTGAGAATGATACTTTTATTAAATAATTCTGTGATCTTCCAGCCATGTTCTTACCCAGTGATATCCCTGTAGCAAAATGCATAGATAATCAACAACCCAGCCTGTCAGTAAACTTGTTGAGGGATTAAATCCTAAAGGAAAGAGCCCATCGCCCTGGAGGAAAACTGAGTGCATGTTTCCCTGAGTCTTTGAAGGCTCATCTCCTCAGTCCCACTGCTAGAATGTGCTCTGTTGTCATAGCAACACCATCTCCTGCTTCATACAGGAAAGATTAGCTCTTACTGTGCAAAGGAGAGAATTTAGGGGAAGTCAGACTAATCCCTGGGTGCACTTGGAGAGAAAGGTTGGACCTCGCCTGAGGGATGCTGTCTCTGCAATGATAGAATTGGCCTTCCACAGACACTGGTATTTAAGTTGAAGAGCAGAATTCACAGTAAGTGTCAGTTCCTCCAGAGTAGAATATTGATGAATGAGGTTTGTCTAAGTCTTGTTGAAAACTGTCCCATGCAGCAGTAGAATGACAGCAGGGGACTCCGCTAAGACTGCCAATGTTTTCCTAGTTTAGGTGGCATTTAAAGGGGTGACCACATCAGAAACTTGAGGAAAAATTTTAGATACTTTTGAAACATCCATTAGAATCTTGGGAGCATGTCAAAATTAGATAAGCCCCCCAAAATATTATATGCTTCTGCACTTGAGTTATTTACCCTAGATTTTCATGCCTTTAAATTTAAAATTTCATAAAGCAAAAAAATCATGAAAAAATCCGTATGTCTAAAAAGGTGTGTTTTTTCCAACACCAAAAGTGATGAGATTTCATTTTAGGATTGCAAATGTTCTTTTTCAATTATGTATACATTTTTTTGAAAATCCTTTTAGAAGTATACAAGTGGTGTAGTTCTTTTACAGTAGTTATGATAAAAAGGTATTCTTTGGGGAAGATTTATTTAGCTCTCTATTTGGTGCTGCTGCTCCAATTTGTCAGTATAAAGCAGTGTAATGTGTAAATTTTCCAGGATTTTCTGTTGCTTGCCTCAAATGGATTTTGTTCTGGGGGGAGCTGTCTATGTGGGTTTGTTTAGTTTTTTCCCCCCTTGGTTTGTATTTGTACAATTTCCACAATTACTAAAGATTCAATATATTTTAGCTTAATAGCTGAGAAATCTTGTTATGGATTTGAAATTTTGATATTGACAGCTATTATGGAGATGTCTAGTCTTTTAAAAACTTAATTACTTCAAAGTATACTTTCATCCACATCCAAAAATAATAAAAAACTTTTTCAAGAATATACAGATTTTACATACTATATTACTAATATGTAAACTGTATGGTTTTGACTATCAATGTGTATTACCTTGAAAGTATTTTTTTTCAATTTAAAGTATTCCTAGTAAAAATTGTATTATGCTGCATTCATTATGTTTTTCAATTGTTTTGATCATGGCCATATTTTTATAATGTATGTTTAGAAACTGGGTTTTGTTTCTCATGTACCAAATCCTAGGCTTCTATTGTACTACCACACTACAATCAATATTGCAGTCTATGCTAAATATAGTCATTATCATAAAAAATATTTAATTGCCATTTGAAGTGTGCTGCTTTTATTTATCAGAATGGGAGAGATTTGGGTGTTGCTATAAAAGCAGAGACAGATCACACATACATACTCCTTTTCTCTAAAACTTAATGCTAGAATAGACCATAGGTCTTAGACTTGAAGGAACAATCATGTTAAAAGGCTACATAAAATTATTCTCTTGTATGTGAGCAAATACAAAACTATAAGGGTCATACTTGGCTTAATAGCATTCAGGTTGTAACTATGCAGAAGCCCGATGCTCTTAAGAAAATGGAGACAAAGCAGGAAGTCAGGAGCCCCTTTCAGTAAATGATTGCTAATTATTTCGACAATCTCTTTTCAGTGATGACTATCAATAGTTCAGGATAGATCCTTAAAAATCACAAAGAGAAAGAACAAATCTGCTGTTTCTCCTCAATCCCCCACTTCCCCTGCCGAAAACAATCTAGGGTAACTTATTTGTCTTCATTGATCTTGGGCAAAAATGAGGAAACCGATGACCTTATGCTGAAAAGAGAGAAACTTAGGGTTCACTATCTGATGCTAAGCTCAGAATTAATAAAATAGAACTGGGAAAGAAGATGGATGGCTAACAAAAATGGGCACCATTTATTGAGATAACAGAATAAAGCATATGTAAATTACTGAATAATAATTGAAAAATAATTGTCAGGAATTTAGCCCATTCACTACCTTAACCAAAGTTTTTCTAGAGGTATTCTTAATCAGTTTTAAAAAACAAAACAAAAAATTGTTATATTAGTTAGAATTTTCCATTTCCCATCTTCGGTGCTTATTTCTTTTGGAAATAAAGTGGTGATTGAACTGGAGTCATATGCTGTAAATTGAAGACTGGTGGAGATTTGGTATCTCCCCAGGGCAAGTTTGATTTGGGGCCCCTACTATTCTGTCAAGGTCTTGCTGAGAGAGGAACAGATCCTCCCCCAAAGCCTAATTATTTCTCAAAAGGCATCCATCCCTTCATGAATCTTTGAAAAAAACAAGTTGCTCCATTTTTGAACTGGTCTCAGAGGTTTGAGATGTCATTGGGAAAATCCAAAAGTCAGTTTAAGATTAAAAATTTTTAGGACATTAAGTTCTATTTAAAGCTCTGCTGGGATTAGTAGGTGATCTGAAAATGGTCTGAGATTTTGCATGGAAAAATGGAGTACTGAAAAAAGAAAAGAAGAAATAATGGCACAGGAAAATCACAGTAGAAACTTTTGCTAAGGGACATGACCACAGGGGAAGCCTTAGTATCTGATTTCATAATTTTCAGTTTTCATGTAATCTGAGAATAGCTTCTCAAACTACCCAGTACAGTTGATGGTTGACATGTGTATTACAGTAAATATTGAAAATAAAAATCTTCGGCACATAAGGTTATCCTATGATATGAACACTTTTTGTATTTGCTTTTAAAAATCAAATTAAGGTTCAATATGTTTATGCATGTAAAATTCAATTCTATGACCCATTGTTAAGTTAGAAAGGCCACTCTAGAAAACTGTAATTTAGCAATAATTCCTCTTTTCTATTTTAAATTGTGGGATTTATGCTGATGTGAAAAGCTTCTCTTTATATTGTCTAAGTTTGACTCTATATGTCTCAGGACAAATATGTAAAATGCTAGGTTTATCCGTTTCCTTAGGGTTGCATGTAAGGAAATGGGTAGCATCGTAAATGGGGACGATGGCTGGAGCAATTGTTGAAGTTAGGGTCTAAAAAGGCCAGAATGTCAGTCTGGGCTGCATACTTTTGATGACAAACTTTTGAAGGTAGATGGGGGTGTCAGTGATCATTTGTGAACGAGGAGTGAGAAATAGGAGCAAGTGCTTTGTACCCTACCAATGTGGAGTGGGATGAATAGAGGGTATGGACGATAGGGGAGGTGCTTAGGACTGAGAGCCTAAACTAGCATAAAAGCACTGATATCAAAAGTAGGGAATAGTCTACGGCCATGCTACCCTGAACAAGCCCGATTCCATCTGATCTCAGAAGCTAAGCAGGGTCAGGCCTGGTTAGTACTTGGATGAGAGACCACCTAGGAAGACCAGGTGCTGTGGCATAAAAAACACAAAAATAAGGGATTGTAAGCTGACAAGTTCCTTGCAATCTGTCAACCAAGGGTTGCCTCGCCTAAAAAAAAGTAGGGAATAGATAAGAAAGAAATCATAGACATACAATCTATGGAATTTCATGTATTAATTAATCTAACCAAGGTTTATTTGACTTCTGCCAAGTGGCAGGTGACAAGACAGATGATAAGAATTATAGAGCAAAATGTTAAAGTTCAGGCATTCAAAAACACTTAGTCTGGTGGAAATGACTGATAGAAAAATCAAAATATCTTGTAATAAGCAGTGTGACAAAGCAAATACAGAAGACAGACTTGTCCGAGGATTGGGTAGTATTAAAATACCTTCAAACCTGGAAACTCATGGGTGCTACTACTAACCCATGGGTCCCATAGGGAGAGTCAGTAGGAAGAGGGGCTTTGTGGGGAGAGCAGTAATGATAATAGAGGCAGCAATAAATTTGATCTTAGACATCTTGTTTGATCTTTAAGCCTTAAAAAACAAATACTGCATTTAATTATATCTAACTTACCCATAATGTAGTTTATTTTAGGTCACATTATCACATGAAATTTCATAGCATCTTTGGTATTTGTTTTACTGTTCTCTCTATTTTGTTTCCTCTTTAATTTTTGTGTATGGCAATTAGGATACGTGAAAACTTGACATGATATTTCCTTTTAAAGTACAGCTTTTTAGTATGATCAAAAAAGTTTATCATTCATTACTGGAGTCTGACAATTTTAAAATTTAATATTTTTTAACAAGGTAACTTTTGTACTCTGTTCTTGGCATTAATATATGATAAAAATAAATTTAATACATAGGAAAAAAGTACCTATTCAGCTGAATTTTGAGAAAATTACTTTTGTAGGACTTACTTGATTAGCTAGGGACAGAAGTATTTTATTGTCTTTTTATGTGGCTAACTGGCATAACTTTCTGTCAGTGTAGACCTGAAATAATAATAATTATAATAGTTACAATAACAACCTCAACAATTAACATTTTATGGCTCTTTACAGTTTATAGTTGCTGCCAAAAAAGATCCTTCTGTACCTATAGAGAAGAAAGAAAACACAATTTATTGTAGAATAAGGACATAAGGTGTCATAAAAGTGGCCACAAATTCTGGAAACAATCTCACACATGCAGTAAAGTAGAATAAAGAACAATGACTTCTCTAGTGCCTTGAGAGATAAACAGATGCACCTGTGATTATCTCCTATTTATCTTGTGAAAGAAACCCCTGAGCTAAATGTAGAGGCAGGCATTTAGAGTTTGAAGGGTCAGAAGTTCTAGTCTCGCACGGAAAATCAAAAGGTCAGTCCTCTTATTACACCTTTATGCTTTCGAAAAGACACCCCAAAGAAGGGATGGTCGGGAGGCAGCTGCCTCTCTCCTCAAAGAAAATTCATCCTTTGGTCTTATATAATGCCCCTTTTTATACACATTATCTTATTTAATTATCACAATACTGCCAGCCACATATAATTACTATTATGTTTCTGTTTTAGAAATGAGGAAACTGAAGCTTAGAAAGGTCAAGGAATATTTTTAAATTCATAAAACTAATAGCAGGGCATTATTTCAGCTCACTCTGCATCTCACATTCTCATTTCTTAAATGAGGCATTGTAGAAACTCATTTTTTGGATACTACATGGAGAGGTAATGATAAGGAAACAATCATTTTTGTTCTTGCCTTGGGTATCTATATATATATGTGCCCTGTGTTATAAATAAGCAGGCCATTGGAAACAGTCTGGACCAATTTTTCTAATAACTATTTCATGGAATTGTTTTGGGAATTAAAGGTAATAGCTAATATGAAGAAACTTGTACTGCTCTAGGTACTTAATAAATGATAGCAGCCATTTACTATCACAGAAACGTATTCTACTCCAGGAAGAGGAAAATGATGAAGACAATTGGAGCTTTCACAGAAAGAATGCTATTCTGAGATTCAAAAGATTATTCATCCATCTATTCATTTACTCATTCATTTATCATACATTTAAAACCCTTACTCTGGGCCTCCTTCTGCATAGGCACACTACAGGAAAAATGAAGAAAACCAGAGGCTGCCTCTCCCTTCAAAGATAATACTAAACCCTTCCTTCCTGTGGACCAGGTATGGTGCTAGTTGCTCTGCAAACATTAACTCATTATAATCGTATCTACTGTTCTGTAATGTATATTCTATACCTGCCCCTGCTGTATGAGAGATATGTCCAAATCACTCAACTTGTAAGTGACGGACCTGGGCTTGAATCTAAGTTTTTCTGACTGCAGAACCCATCCTCTTAACCACAATGTTATTCCGCCTATTGCACAAGTGTGAAAAGTGCTATGACAAAAATTAGTACAAGATACAGTACTGACAGAAAGGAAAGTGTGGAGACGCTGTGGGATGGTCATTTAGGAAGGCCTTAGCAGATATAATTTTTCTGTGTAATAACTATTTCATAGAATTGTTTTGGGAATTAAAGGAGATAACTAATACAAAGAAACTTGTACTGTACCAGGTGCTTAATAAAAGATAGCAGTCACATACTATCACTCATGTACCAATTTTAGTTTCAGTTACTGCTAAGGGTTTTCTTTCATTTCTCTTTCTTATTTCTTTTATTGATCGTTTCATAACCAGCCAGATTGTGAATTACATTCTACCTTTCCTTCAGTTTGGCTAAAAGTTTGAGAGATGATTAGTTAAAGATCTACAGACAACTTTTCCAACATTTGATCTTCCATGTGACTCCATCGGGGTTCATAACAATTGGGATAGGAAATGGTGGACATATCTCCAAACTTTAGAAAACACCATCACATTTTCTGGCCCAATTTTTCGGGGTTTTTGTTTTGTTCTGTTTTGTTTTGTTTTTTCTTTTTTCTTTTTTTACTTACAGAGAGAAAGGGGCTTGGTAGGAGGAATGTCTTGAGTTTTATTTTTTAATGTGATACCATTCTGGCTAGGATCCTATTACTGCCTAGAAAACCTGCCTCTTTCTGTATGTAGCCTTTATTCTTTCACTGAATGTGTTGTAGAAAATAGTAAGAAAATTAGAGCCAGAGAAAGGAAAAGGCAAAATTTGTAATCAGGTCTTCATTGGAGTCAGTGGTCCATATCTGAGTTAAAACCTCAAAATATACTAAAATGTATTCAAACTTTGTAACATGTAGAAAAAGTTTTTCACTTTTTGGTCCTGAGAGCATATCTATGTATAATTTTATATTGCTGCCCACTTCTATACTTTTAAATCACATGCAGAACTCCACGCAACAGTTAACTCTTTGAAGGCTATTGCTGTAACTATGACAGAATTACTTATTCCTCATACTTTTCAGTAAAAACAATTATAAAATTAGCCCTGTGTGATAAATATTAAGAACAGCAATCCACATTACAATATGGTTAATACAATGGTTTGTTGAACAAATGTAGTTTTTAAAAGGAGAATAAGAAATTAACTTTGATCGATGCTATCTATACCTTCCGACTTTCTCTTATAAAGATTGCTCCACTTAGTTATTATTAGAGAGAGAAAAGAATGAAAGGAAGAAAGAAAAAGAAAGAAGGGAGGAAGGAAGGGAAAAAAAGTGAAAGAAAGGAAAATCACATGTAGTGCTTTTCTAAAACTTGGAAAGAAGTTTAGAAACTTAGAAAATCTCAGAAGCTATTGCTTTGTTAGAGAATGCTGTACATGTGTTTTCTCTCTCTTGAAATTGCTCTAAGTAGAAAATTTAAGGGTGATAACCAAGAGTTTTTTCCCCTTTTAGCTAATAAGTTCCCAAGGGATGACTATTACCCATTCGGAAAGAAGACATGTGCTTCTGTTAACACCTGACAAAAAAAGGATACCAGGGGTCCTCTTTGCCTTAATTTTTTTCTTCTGGTTGCCAGTCCTCACAGTGGTGAGTCGGGGTGGAAGAAGCCCAAGAATGTGATTTTTTAAAAATGTCCTGCTTATTTTTTGTTACAAATCCTCACAGCCTTGTTCCCAAGTTTTTCTCTTAAGGTTGCTTTAGAGCTTACAATTTTAACCTGTTAATTTAGCATTGTTTCTTCTTGACCCCAAGGCTTCATTTTCTTAGTGGCTTTAAAATGTATTTCATAATTTTTAACTGGTCAAGAGAAATAGCAGTGCTGGGGATAGGATGATATTGTTAATAACTCTTATTGGAAATATTTTAAGCACTTAGGTTTGGGAGAATTATCAATTAGAAGCAAATTATGTGTTATTGGACCTGTGATAGAAAATTAGATTTATAATCTGGCAAATATTTTCATTGTTTTCCCCATTTGAGAATATTTTTGGTTATCAGATAAGATTACCTGCAGTAGAATGCGATCCTTGCCAACTTAAAATGTTCTCTGCATCTGTCTCTAACCTTTTAGAGACTAAAGTGATCTCTTACTGATTTTATGATAACAGGGAAAAAAAATTCAGTAGGTTAGTTAAAATATAGGAAATATTTCCAACCAAACTTACAAGAACAATTTTGGCATAAGACTACCCTGAAGTTTGGGTTGTAACACTGTCACAGGTATGTGTCTCAAATGGCGCTTTTGTTGTTTTTCCACTCCATGATACCTGAGTCGGAAGGAAAAAGAGATCCCATTAAATATTACAACATGCTCGTTTTTCATTGCCCTGCAGCATCGGGAAATGGGAAGCGCACAGACTTTGGCATCACAAATACTTCCCTTGGAATCTCAGCCTCGTCCTTCCACGGTCGTTTCCTCATCTATCTACTGTAGGGCTAAGAACCTGCCTTCCATGGTGTTCTGTTTCAAAGTTCAATGGATAAAGTAATAAAACGTTACACATTTTAAGTTTTAAAATATATGTGATGAAAGTTTTTAGACTTACTGTAGTCTCTTCTATCGCCAATATATTATTAATAAAATATTACATATTCATTTAAATACATATTCATGAGAAAGAATTTCCAAAAGTATAGAAATGTATAAAGAGGAAGGGGAAGGGTCCCCTATTCTCCAGTCCCAATGCACTGTACTCCCAATAGATAATTTCTGTGAACATTTTGGTGTATGTTCCTAGACAAGGTAGATAAATGATAGTTCAGTAGATAGCCTTAAAAAAAATGGTCACCAAGTTTTCAAATGTAGGTTTCATTTTTATCATTATTTTGAATCGATTGTTGGAAAGAACATTTTGCTAATGATTTGCTGTTATTGCTATTGCTTTAATATTGTTTTTATACTAGCTGTTTTATACTAGCTGTTACTGCATGAGGTAATTTTCAGACTAAAGAAAAGTGGGATGGGAGGACAGCACACTTACTTTTGGGAATGATTAAATGTGGCAGGGTCTCTACTGGAGTACCATTTAAATATACATCTTAACATTATAGATACAGAAATGGAAGCTAAGCCAAATAAAAAACTAGCTCAAAATATTGGTATGCAAATGTCAGCAGAGCTGAAATGTGTAAATTAGAGATTTACTGGAGTCTGCTAGCCAAAGTGAAAATGAAAGCGCTTACAGCTCACTAATTAATGCTACATGTCCAATTTGACTGCGGGCTAAAAGAGGCCTATGAAAAAAAACCGGTGGCCTGGGAGAGTCAAGAGAACTAAGTCCCCTTCTATTCTGCCACTCCGTAAGACAAGCCTGACAAGCCTGCCCTTTGTCCTCAATATAACCACTTAAAAATAGGGGTCATGATCACCACCCTGTTTTCTTCTCAGCTTTGTGGTGGTAATAAAATGCAGAAAAAAGATCAAATTCCAGAAAAACCATGATACAATTATAATTTATTGCTGAACTGTTAATATTCTGATGTCTATATTGTTTAGCTATTTTTCATATTTTTAATGAGTTTTTACCAGGTCAGGCTCTTCAAGGAGCAGTTAGTGGACCAGTGTTGGTCCTGAAAACTATTACTGGTCCATGATGAGATAAGTACAAGATTTGGAATAGACAATTTTATGTCTGTAGAATTTAATAATAAATAAATGGGCTTGTATTTTGAATGTCATGTACAGGGTGTTTTTTGTTTTGTTTTATTTTTTATTTATTTTTTTTAAATTTTACAAACTACTTGTCCATGCCAGATTGGAAATAAAAAGACCCAATTCATCACCACAGATAGTCTGAGAAGCCCTGCTTTTGGGGACTGGAGCTGTGTTAGATACAGCAAGGAGCAAAAACTGACCTAGTCTCTGCTCCCTCAGCCTGGGGTTCTGGGGGAGAGCCAGATATTAATCAGATAACTATATCTAAGTGATCATTTATTTAGACTAAAATAAGTACTCCTCCTTAACCACTTTTCTCCTCTTTCTTCTTCTTCCCTTGACCTCCTCATCTACTCCACCTTCTCTCCTTCCCCTCTCCTGTCTTACCCCTCTGTTCACTTCTCTTCCCTTCTCTTCCCTTCTCCTGCCATGACTTGCTCTCTCTACTGCCTGTTCCCCTTAATCTTTCATTTGTTTTTCACCTATCTATATAGATATATATATCTGAGGAAATATATAGGTATAAACCTGAGAAAATTTGTCAACCTATACAAGAGAATAAATATCAGCAATTATAATCAACAAATTAATCAACAAATAACTATTCCAATATTCCAATTTCTTAAAGAATTTTATATTCTTTTTATGATTACCTAAGAGTATGTGCCTACATCCTTACACTTTTATTCCTCTCTCCTTTTTTCCCTTCCTTTTATCCCTCTCCTTTTTTCCTTCCTTTTTATCCCTCTAAAATTCATTTCAAATTTATTGAGCCCCTACTATGCAGCAAGCATTGCGCCTTGCCCCCCACTATATCCCTGCCTCCCATTCCCTATTCCTATTCCTAAAAGGAAAAATAACCATAAGTAATAAGAGAATTGGAAGTCCAAATTCTGTGACTATTTAACCTGGGCATGTGCTGTGTTAGGAGGCATTGTTCTTGTGAGTAGCCTTTAAAAATGTTCACAGGTGATTTTGATGTTCATCATTAGCCTACATCTTGAGAAGAAGGATGTTAGATCAAAATCTCAGATACGGAGTCTTTCTTACCTAATTCACTCTTCTGGTTGGACCATATTGGTTGTGACTTTGGCCTTTTGTAGTTTGATGGTCTTTTGGTCAGGTGCCTGCCTTGGCAGTTTTGGCCAGGGGAGGTTGTATGACTACCAAGGCAGTAGGCTGCTGGCAAATTAATTTGTTCCAGAAGGAAGTATAGAGAGGAAATTCATACCCTAAAATGATATGTTCAATATGATTAGCTGTCTAGTTTAATTTCTTTGCACAGAGATACTGAAGAAGGAACTTGGAAAGGTGCCGTCAGCAGTAAACTGCTCTCTAAAGTAGGTCATTCAAACCCAGAAAATGTTTTCTCTTTGGCTTAAGTCAAGAAACAAGGGCTTTCAAACCAGAATCTTCTGTACTTTATCCAAAGAAAGATTTTATAAATGGCGTGGTAATGTAACCTGGTATAGCAGCATGAAATATGGGTAGGAAGGGTGGGTAGTGTATTTTGAGCAGCTCTCAGCTAATTAGAAATAATCACATTATAAAAGCTCTTATCTTGGTATTATTCAGAGTTTAAATTGATACAGTTAGTACAGAAACTTAGAGAATTTATTTGTAATGGTCAACCAAGACAGATTTTTGTAATTATGATTTGATTTGGAAGATTCAGTGATTTATCTTGTATGAAACAGTATAAATGAAAATGGGTATATATACCACTACAATAAAAAAATCATTACCTTGGGATTCTTTCAATTCTTAGTTTTTTATTTTTCCCAAACACAATTTGACATTACTTTTTGCCAACGCTTTTATGATGATAAATGAAACATTAGCAAAAACAAAATGTTTTTTCTTCTATTGACTTTTTAAAAACATTGTATTTCTACTTGGTGACCTTATATATACTACTCTATGCAAAGGAGTAGTAAAGCAATCCACACTCTCCATGAGCATTTGGGGGAAAATATGACTTATGTGTATGAAAAATTAATGTATAATGTAATAGAAAAAATTTTGAAATATGAAAAGTATGAGCTTAGAAAATGGGATCAATGTGGATTGGAATCATCAATATAATTCTTTTGGCATTTGCGGAATACCCACTACACTCAAACCATAATGCTAGCTTCAGGGCATACAGCAAAGAAAAAAAGCCTAGCCTCTGTTCTCTCACTCTTTATAATTTAGTATATTTGATCATCAGAGGAAGAGGAAGAGGGTACGTTGCCGGAAGATATTTCTTCAACTTCAGTACCCCCTGCACTAATACTCAGTAATGATGATTTTATCACTTTATTTCCGACACCTCCCAGGATATTTCCTGTGATGCCTAGCCCCACTACCCTTCACCACGTACTTTTTCTCATGCTTCCTTGACAGCTCCCTGTTTAGAATTTGTTCCAAGCCACCTTCACTATTGCCTTTCTTCTGCCCCCACCCTTCTCTTCCTCCTCCGTTTGTACTCTTTTTAGTGGTTTCCAAGTACTGGTTGTGACATCTGCCACTAAGAGCTAGTTTTGCCATTCATTCACTGTGCTACCTTTAGTGAATCACAAGACCTTTTTTAAGATTTAGACATTTTCACATTAGTGAAATGGGGTAATTAACACCTATTTTACCTCACTGGGTCCCTGTGAAGTATATATTAGATCAATTGCGAAAATCGCTTCCTAAATAGAAAAATAAAAAATATGTTACTATTCTCCTTCAACAATAGGATTTTCATTTTCTGTATCCTTTAAATACTCATGCTCATGTTGGTTTTCTTTTATCTCATATATTTGTAAAATTATTTTATTTTTTCTCTTATCTATTCAAATCTTTAGCAAATTTCCTAAGATGATTTCATTTGCTATAATTTAGCCCTGAATGTTAAATGTAATTGGTTATCCTGTATTCTTATAATCATGGTGATATTGAACATTTATCTGCATTTATAAAAACATCATAGCCATTATTCTAATTGCAAGAAGACTTTAGTTACAATGAGTGGAAGGTAGTAAGCAGGCCAATCACTGTGACTTCTGATTTTATGAAATACTACAAAATGGGTAACCTCATATGACACTTTTTAATTAGTAGTGTCTCTAAGAGCCTCCTAAATCAATAGTTAACTCATCCCCCCCTCCACACACACACATAACACGCTATCTTTTTCAGACTCTTCTCACAATACCTAAATATATTTCCTGCCGAGGCATAGCAGTAGGGTTAAGACAGAAATTTGGCCTGAAATTGGGAACCAGTTTCTAATCCTGTGTTTGTCACTGTCAGTGTGACTAGAGCAAGTTCTTCATTTTATCTGTATCAAGATCTTTAAAATAGGAAATCTGAGTGTTATCTCTAAGTCTATTTTGAATATTATAAAGGTAATGACTACCCAAATGACTTATACAATTAAAGTATTTAATGATTCAAAGCAATTGTTATTATTCAGATAAGTCTATTATAAGTCCTTTTGTTTAAATAAATCGAAATAAATTAGTCTTTGTTAAGGAGATACTAGTCCTCTGACAAGTATTTAAATAATAATACTTTATAATTTGTCGAATCCTTTAAGATGGCTGATAAGTTTATTAATACTACTGTTACTGATGATACTGGATATCAGCTTCTGAGATAGAAATAGTGAAGAAAGCTTGGTGAAAATGTCTTGGATATCAAATAATAAATTGACATTAAGAAAAAATCACAAAATATTGATTATAATAAAATTACAGATACCAGAAAACAGAATTCTTAAGACCAAAGTAAGGCAAATTGTATCAGTGGTGATCCTATCTGAAAATGGAGCCCATTCCATGCCATTCATCAGAAAAACTTAATACAAGGCACTGTTTACAATGGTGTTGGAAGAGCTCAAATGCCAAACAAGGTATAGTAAAGCAACTAGAAATTAATAACAAAAGAAAGAATCTGCTATAGCCAGATGTGCAAAAGCAGGGGAGGAGTTGGTATTACTAGAGCCTGAGAGCCCGAGCTACCTGGTAGGATGAGATTCACCAAAGATACTTTCTGGCAAGAGCTGGGACATAGAGAAGTTGAAGTTTATGCTGGAGATGGAGAGATCGCCTGAACCAGAGAGAGTGTGTGGGTGTGGGATGGGGAATAGGGATAGCCAGGCATCTTCTCTTCTTCCCATCTTCAGTCTCTTGTCGATATCTCCCATTATTTAACCAAGTCATAAGACAGTAGGCAAGGGAATATGGAAAATGGTTTGCAAAGAGAGGAAAAAGAAAAGATCTGAGAGCAAACCAGCAAATTACCAGTATAAAATGAAGAAGCATGTGGGGGAAGCCTTTTGGAATACTTAATTTAGGATATACTTATCCTTTAAGTTCAAAAAGTACTTGGATGCCTAGGTTTCTTGCCATCTCAAAATGTTAAAATAGTAGCTTCAGTTTCCTCATTGAATAGTCTTGGTTCATCCACTACAGTAGGAAGAGGAAATTGGGAAGGGGGGCTTAGAAGAAAATATCATGGAGCATGCCTTCTAATCATCAGCCTCTAAGTTACTGTAAAACCTAGAAATTAAATAGTTCTAGTATGATTGCAAAATTTCTCCCTCTACACTCCCAAAGCACAGTATACTTCTTTACCTGCTTGCTAATGGCTGACAATACCAAGAGAAAAAAGCCTGTCATTACACAATTAGAGATAAAAGGTTTAAATTACAAGTACCTAGCCAAAGTAACATTTTTCTGTGGGAGAACTTCAGTCAAAGGATGATCAATCAATCTGTCAATCTATTCCTCAGTAAAACAATTTACAGAGATCCAGTGTGCATTCAAATAGCTGGAGGATTTGCCATAAAGATGGAAAATAGAACATGAGGGACCCATAGAACAAACTTTGAAGATCTTTGATAATTTTCCCTAGAATAATACTCTTTCCTACTATGTAAGCAAAATCGACAGTGATTTCAGCTCATGGTACACAGCTCTGCTTTACAAACATAAAAGACTCAATTTTGCAAACATATACTTGACTTCGGTAAGTATATCTTTATCTTTAACCTTTTAGTAAACATAGAAGCATTTTGAGAAAAATCATGGTTTTTTTTATGAGTCTTTTCAAGTGAGGCCACACTGGCTCTTGTTTATGAGTTTTGATCGAGAGAGACTACTTTGCTTGCTGAGTTCTTTTTCTGAAAATTTCCTAGAGATTTATTTAATGGTATTGTATTAACCTCAGATTGTCTTACTAAACTCAGAGTTGAGGGCTGTCATATTTAGTTCTCTTAGTATCAACAGTTGCCTCCCATAATTTCATATTCAACCAATTAGTTGTTGGATATTATCTATGTTAATTTCTCACATGTTGCCCCAACATTCTTGTACAAGAAATGCTTCTAGATTCCCTGCCCCCGACCAAAGTAAATTAAATTAAGTTGTTGGTAGAGTTTAATTTCTTGTGGTTGTAGGACTGAGGTCCTTGTTTCCTTGGTGGCTGTCAGCGGGGATCTCTATCGGCTCCTTAAGACTGCGTGCATTCATTCCTTCTTATGTGACCTTCTCCATTTTCAGTTAATCAATGGTATACTGAAAAACCTTGGTTCTTTGAATCTCTCTGACTTCCCATTCTGCAACTAACCAGAGAAGGCTCTGTGCTAAATGCTCATGTGAGTAAACCAGGCCCGTCCAGATAATTTTCCTATTCAAAATCCATTGTACCTCATATGACATCCCATAATCACAGGAGTAATAGATTTACAGATTCTGGGTATTAGGGATGGGCGCTTATACATACTTATAAGAATGTAAAAAGACTCACAGTCTGTTTTTAAATAGATACTAAATAGATATGTGATTGTGATCTCCGATTGTCCAGTTCAACAATACTTATTGAACATTTACTATGTGCCAATCACATACTAATAAAGGAATAAGAACTGGAACTTGCCCTTCAATTGCTAAAATTTCATACTTATACACATCTGAGAGATAGACAAACTTTTTTGACATTTTGATAATTTTGTCAGAATCGTTTCCTATAAATTGCACGAAAAACTGATTCTGTATAACTTCTAATTCTTCAACTTCTGACAGATAGTAAGAATACTTTAAAATCTTTAAATATTTGATTCAATTATATCTCTTCTCATAATCTCTGAAAGTGTTCTTCTTTCAGGTTTAGAACACCCCAGTTCTTTGACTATATTTTAGTACATGACTTCAGGTTCCTTCAACATGTAAGTTATATTTTTTAACTGGACATAGTAAAGTCACTTAACATTTCTGTTTCTTGTTTTTTCAAAAGTAAAACAAATATTATGCATTAGTTGCTTTTTCAAGTTAAAAAACTGTCATTGGCTAAATTTAAAAAAAAAAAACAAAATACAAAAAATGGGTATTTATTGGAAGGGCACTGGAGTTTCTCATAAAATTCATAAAGGAGTTGGTCCCCCAATAATCTGAAAAGGTAAGAACCAAGGGCAGGCCCAATTTTAGGAAAAAATGGCAATAATTTTTATACTTCCTTTCTAGAGATTAACATAAAAAGAACAAGTCCAATGAGTCCCTTTTTCTCTGTCTCATAGCTGCAAATTTTTTCAGGGTAGCAAGAGATTATGCTTCTGTTAGCCTATCATTATATGTTAGGAAGGGATTTTATGCACTAGGTTTCCATCCCTGTAGATGCTTAGTACATTGCCTTAGTTGGCTGCTAAAACACACATACAACTTTTTCATACTTCCAAAGATAATTCTGCTGAATGCTTACCATCTATTTCACATAAACCACAAACAACCTTATTTTTCTCCAAAAGAACTAAATCTAAGTCATATCCAGTTAGTGCACTCAGAGCTGAGGCCAGTTCACCAAGTGATATTTGTTCCTCTTGTAGTTCTATGATAATTGAAATTATACAGTTAAGGGACTAATTAGTATATTTATCTACCACCACCATACCCTATATACAACAGTGTAAATAAAAACTTAAGGAAATAAGGGATGTTCTTAATGTTCAGACACTTGATAGCAAACAAAGAAATCCAGATAAATATGTGAAGACAGCCAAAGTCCTACCCAGCTGCAAGACATTTATTTCAAACAATAAGCTTGTTATTGTTGGGTCCTCTTTTTTGTTGTTGCTACAGTTTTTCAGGATAAAGTATTTATTGATTTATTTTTAGCAAGCAAAAGTCCTCTTGAGTTGTTTGGCTAAATGCCAAGTTAGGGAAACTACTTTTGGATCATATTGATTCCAACTTGTTTTTGGAATAACTCACCCCAAATCTGTGACATTGTTTTCATTTAACTTACTTATAGTTTAGCATAATTTATGATAAATTCCTGAGCCATTTCTCCTATAAATTGTCAAATCATTTTCTAATAGAATGACTTTATAGTAATACTATATGACACTGTTTCTTATTTCTATTATCCATCTAATGTGTTTTCTGAGACATTTCTCAAGGAGTTAGCTGTCAAATCTCTTCGAAAACATTGAACTGCTATCTAATGATTTTCTTAGATTCACTTTAAATTTAACATGAGAATTTATCATTGTATATCCTGCTTGTTATATGAGACAGAACATTATAAAACTCACAGTATTGTTTTGTTTTTAATTTGTAGCAATAAATAGCTTCATAAGTAAGCTGCCCATGTATGAATACCTTACACAACTGCATTAGTGTGTTTACTATCTATGTTATACTATCTATACTATTAGTGTGTTATACTATCTTAATTATTTATCAATTAATTGATAAATAAGACAATGTCATAGATAGACAGATGTATATCTGTATAATGTAGAGACAGACAGATGTATATCTTTCATGTCGACTTTGTATTAAGCACCAAGCTGGGTTCTATAGAGGAGCACAAAGAAACATAAGATGTAAAATACATACCTTTTGGACACTTACAGTCTAACTGGTAATTAAAACATAGACTTTTGAGCCATAAGATGACAAGGTATTATAAGGTGAGAAAAAGGACTAAACAAACCCCCAGTGAAATCTAGAATATTAAGGTTGGAGTAGGAATTTGAAAATCTGTGACAGATATGATTATTATGGTACCATTTAAGATAAGAAAAAAAAGCATGCCGTCCAGTTCAAGATCACTTATCTTGGAGTCCATGGATAAATCAGGTGGCTCATGATTTGGGGGGAGAACATATGTATGTATAAATTTTTACTTATCTTTAACTGAAGTTTAACATTTTATTGTATTATGAATATAGGTAGTAAAACAGTAATATTCACAGTAATATGATTTCATCAACAAGAGAAATAGATGTTTTCAATTCACATTACAAAAATATAAAAAATGTTTATGTATATTGTTTTCTATGAAATATCTACTTTTTTCTTTGAAACCCTAAACCAGCTAGTGGGTAAGCATGAAAATAATAGTCTATAATTTATTTAGGCAGTTAAGAAACCATTGATATGTTATTGAATTAATGGCCATTTAAAAAAATGAGTCACCTTAGAATTGGGAGAAAATTTTGTAATTGGTCAGTTGACAGTGGCTTTGAGGTAGGAACTGAGATAGACTTTTCTCAGACTAGACTCACATAATCAGTGGGCTTCTCCAACTACCTGCCCTGGGAAAACAATTAGTAATTTTATAAGTGATCCAGAAAAAGGAATATACAGTAAAAAACCCACTACTCTCTAAAATATACAATTCCATGCCTTAGAATGTAGAGTATACTCAATCCCCAGTCCCCTTTCAGCTCTTTGCTGCCTTTGGTGCTTTTTCTCATTCATTCTCTTGAACAAGAATAACCTCCACCATCACCATCATGTATCAACATAATCTCACTTTCTTCAAACTGCACCTCTTATAAAAGGTCTTCCCTGATATTGTCCTCATTTCCGGAGATTGTAGGTGACTATTTTTTTGTGAACAACCTTGTTTATTTATTCTGCCTTATATAAAACTCTCATGGGTTAGATGTTATTTTCTACCTTGCATTGTGATTATTTTGTTATAGTCTAGGTTATGAACAAATTCCGTATGGAGTCTCAATGGACTCACAGTGCCAAGAAGAGTGTCTACCACACAATAGGTATTGGGTTAAAATATAATGAATAAAATACCCCCTCATTGATAGCTCAGAATTATTTTTATGCATTGTGCTGTACTTTAGTTATATGCTTTGAAACATCCAGCTTACCTCTGTGTCTTCTCTGTATTACTTTTTAAATTAGAACCTATTCTTTTAATGGCAAAGGCTGAATTAGGAGCTACCACAAAAGGGTAACAACCCCTGTAGAATTAATTTAATGGAAAACCGGATGCTCTTGTTACTTTGTCCTTTACCCTTGTAGCAGAAGTCATGTATGTGTGTGTGTGTGTGTATATATATATATTTATTTACACATATTTATTTACATTAGCAAACTTCTTAGTGTGGAATGTTTTGATTTCAAATGTAGCATCACTCTTTTGTACATGTTTAAGATAGTGTTACTAAATATATAATCTGGATAATATTTTGAAAATACCAACACAAATAGATAATTGCATTCTGATTATCTGTTCAAAGATTTTTGTGGTATTGAGGACTTGGAAGTACAAGACTTTCGTAGTCAACAATTGAAGTTTTTGCATATGAGAAAATATAAAACACAGAACAGGTGTTTATCTAAGTTTTAAAAACTGTATTATAGAAAATAAGTAAAATGGAAATTCAAAGAATTGGAAGGTGATCAGAAGGATTTGAAGAAGGGAAATGCAAACATGGAAGGAATTTCTAGATGGACAAAAAGGTGACAAAAGCTGGAATGAGACAGGGAGTTGGCTTGAGGCAAGAATGGAGCAGAGTGATGCAAAGGATCGGTTTAGACTAGATGCCTGCTTTGTGTTATAGAGTAAAGGGAGTTATGGTGTAAAATATAAGGTTTAATCTAATAATAGATAAACTTACATTTTTATTGGGGACCCTAGAGCTGGGAGAAGACTTGGAGCAGAGATCAGGGGTAATAAAGAGAATCGTACCTAAACTCTACATTGCAAATAGATTTTGAAGAATTAGAAATTTTTTCCACCTTTTTGGATATCAAGGTACTAATCTTCTGGAGCAAGGTTATGTATGTGTATATTTTGGGTTTAGAAGTTAGTCTTATGGTAAAATAT
Source organism: Pteropus alecto (assembly GCF_000325575.1). NCBI lineage: Eukaryota > Metazoa > Chordata > Mammalia > Chiroptera > Pteropodidae > Pteropus > Pteropus alecto. The sequence goes on from NW_006442107.1 coordinate 15,440,837, forward strand.
GAAAGGAAATTTTTCTGAAGCAGTATCAAAGGATTAAAGCTGGAGGACTGTGTTGTATCTGGGGGCAAACGATAAAAAGCTTTTTGGACGCTATAAGCATCTGACCTGGATTTTAGGACTAAATTTCCAAGTACCAATCTTAAAATGAGGGTAATATATATTTTTTTCCTATTCATTTTTCCCAAGGCATTTGGCCTAAAGGCCATAATGAAGAGCTACTGAAAGTGACTAAGAAAGTAGGTCAGGTGCTTTGGGAGATTTCAAATACATTTATCACATTATTAGGTAGGTAGGTAGGTAGGTAGATAGATAGATAGATAGATAGATAGATAGATAGATAGATAGATAGATAACTTAAATACAGACATATACATGCTATAATAGGTTAATTATCTTTATATAGAGAGAGCTAACCATTGAATCTGGTACCGATGAAACTACTTCACACAAAATGTGGGAATGTTAGAAATAATCTAAACAAATAGTACATCTAGGGTCTGTACTAATTGGTGGAGGGAATGAAGAGTAGAGAAGGAGAAAGAAGACAATGTATGGCTTGCCACTTATAGTTCATGTTACTACACCTTGTACTCAAGAGCTGCCGCACAGGTAACTTGGATGGCCCTCTCCACAAGTCCATCCCATCGAAACTAACCTCAGCACAAATGCAACCTAAACATCCAACTGCCCTTCTGATATCACTAGATTCCACACTTCCCTGTCATCACATTCCACGTTCTCCTCTGTTGCTACGTACTCTGGGCACTCTTAATTTCCAAAGCTCCAGGTGCTGTTTTTCCTTGGGACTCAAATACAGAATCTTTGGTTCTAAAGCTATGGTACCCAGGCTGAAACTTGAGAGAATCACCATCATCCTGGGCTTGTGAACCTAAGGCTGTACCTACAGATGTAAACACTACCCCCTCTGTGTAGCAGCCATTACGCACACAACAGCAGCCACTCAGGATGCAGCAAACTATGTTAGGTAAGGAAGCAGTTTTCCCTTTTAAAGCAATAAATTAATGTGAATTGGTTCTGATAAACAAGAGTCTGAGATTTGTGGCTTTTAATACTGAAAAAGTATCTTTAAGGAAGAAAGAATAAAAACTATTAATGTGGTTACAGGAAACTAGACAATGAAAACTGCTTGATTTATCCTGTTTAATATCTGCTCACTTCTTTATATTGAATTTTTCTAATGTAGATATCAAAAACTTTCTTTTAAATTTTGATTTATAAAATTATGGTATGTGACTATTAATTCTTTTACTATTTACTTTATAAAATATGTGAATACATATTTGATACAAAAGAGTAAATCATTCATTGTTCTTCATAAAACATATTGATTTACTCAGGAATGAAATATGTAAAGCTGTTGAATTTAGTTACCTTGGTAACATCTGGAGTAAACTACTCTGTCTAAAAATATTTTCTCCTTTATTTGTTTGTAGCAAAATTATAAATACATGATTTTTATTAAATAATCTTCTGATAAATTATGTTTATCTTATCTGAAAAATGAACAACTGGTACACTGTTTACTAAATATGTATGATGATTTCAGATTAAAGAAACAAATATAACATGTTTAAATTTTAACTAAAATAGATAATGGATTTGTTTTATGCAAATGTACATTTGATTTTAAAATGTAATATTCTTTAGGGTTATTCATTCTTTTACCGTACTGATAAAAAATTCTTGCATGAAATAGTTACCATTTTTAAAGGATTTTAGTACAAAATGTTAAATCTCATTTTTCTTCATGAACTAAAAATTTGGACATGAATATATCTATTAAATTTTCCTTTGAACTTTCTTGGAAAGAAATAACTTAAATAATCCAAAATGACCTTTCATACTTTTGCATAAGGACTTGAATTAACATAAAAGCACATGCATAATGATTTCTCAACCTAATAGTTGTGGAAAGTGCTATGTCATATTATTTATGGTCAGTTTCCTAAATTCTCTTACGTATGTTTCTCTCTACATGAAGTCTTTTCTTGAATGGGTACATAAAAAGAACAATTTTATAGTAGAATCTTTAAACACATATTAACTTTTTCTTAAAATAGTTTTAGAAAAATTAATTTAAAATATTAATTAAATGAAAATTAAACATTAATGCTCTTTGATTTTATTTTTTACTGGAGTTAGAGACTTGGCTTTATCCTTCACCCTTGTCTATCCCACTATCAGTCTTACCTACTCTATTGTTATGATTTTTGTCCCCTCTTTTTCTGCACCCCTGCTGCTATAGTTTGAGCTTTCAGCAGTGCCGGCTTAGATGACATATAGGTCGCTTAACTTGTCTCCCCAACTTCCATTCTGTTGCCTTCATACTATTTTTCATGTCTTCATACTATTTTTCTCATCAGAGTCAGAGGAATCTCTTTAAAACATAGTGTTAACATCACTTACCACAATAAATTTAAATTGTTCCTTTTTCATTCAGTACAATCTAAGCTGATAAACAAAATGCTTCCCAACACGTTCTCTTCTTCATCCTTTCCTAGGTTTCTCTCTTTCTTACTTTCTCTTTTGTGCTCAGCTCTATATATTCTTTCCTCTGTGACTTTGCACTTGCTGATCTCTAGGTAGGAAGTGCTTTCCTCCAACTTTTTCACCTGTTTAAGGCATACTCATCTTTCGAAATTCAGTCATATGCTACCGTCTTTTGGAAAACAGCAATATCTTTATTCCTTGTTTTGGATCATAGTCTTTTTTTTTTTTTTTTTGCTCCGCTCCTCATTTTAGTTGCATGTTTATTTTTCTGTCTCTTTTAGTTACCTGTGAACTTATTGAAGGCAGAATCTCTATAGCCTAGTTATTTAACCACCTTTAGGTCCAGTGTAGGCACTCAATAAATGTTGAATAAATGAACGAACAGGTGAGTTATATTACTCCTTCAGAATTTAAATATTATTTCTATGAATTTAATTGATTAGAAGACATCGAATATTTTATCGTACCCAACAAAAATACAGCATACTTGAAAGTATTCAGAAATTAAACAAAAATCACTAATATTGACTATTATTACTCTTGCTCACTCATATTTATATGGCTTCATTAATAGCCTTTAATGAAGGGAAACAATTTAACGCCTTTATCCTTTAGAATCTTTTAAAATTAATAGCAAATTCTTATCATATGTATAAAAATGAAATTAAGAGAAACAGAATTTGATTGTTTTATGTAAACTTGTTTCTTGCTCTCAGTAAGATGTCATTAATATACTTTTTTTCTAAACAAGCTTATTTATTTTAAGGCAGAAAATTTTAATTAACTCTGCTTCTTCCATTTCTCTGTTTTGCTTTTATTCTATAGTTATTTTATTTTCGTTAATTGGAAAATTATATATGTTGTAGATAATAAAGAATATTATAAAATCCAGTGCCATACAGTTAAGAAGAAATCACTATTAACAATTTAGATGACATCTTTTCAGTCTTTTCCCTCTGTTTATATGTTTTGTTTGTTTGTTTGTTTGTTTACAAAATTGGGATATTGACCACATTCTTCTGTAGCTAGATTTTTTTATTTGATCTTTCATGACTCACATTTTCCCATATCTTTAAAATAGGATAAATGATATTTGATCAGAATTTTCACCAAATCTGGATAGTCTCACTGGAAAAACAAAAACTATTTGGAAAATAATTGACAATTGTTCTCTTCGTTTAAATTTACTTTTTGAGATTACATTTGAGATTAAACTGTTCTCTCTACTTTTTTTTCTGTTACTTTACTTCTTGTGCATAAATGTGCCTACTAGATTAAAAATAACAATAGCTACTTCACAAGTTTATTGCTAAGGATAAGTTATACATTATATGTAATATTAGCACAATGCTAAGCACATAATAGGAGCTCAATGAATGCTAGTTGAAATAGAAACTGAATAGCATATTAATTAAAACCAAAATATAAATTTTTTGTTTCCAACAGATGATTCTGCTGCAGAGAGCTTTAATGGCAATGAAACTCTGGGGCACAGTTCAATTGCTTCAGGGGGAACACACAGCAGGGAGATGGGTGACTCCAATGGTGATGGCAAAACTGGGCTGGAACAGGACGAGCAGCCACTGAACCTGAGTGATAGTCCCCTCTCAGCACAGCTGACTTCAGAATACAGAATAGATGACCACAGCAGTAATGGAAAAAACAAGTATAAGAATCTTCTAATTTCTGACCTCAAGATGGAACGAGAGGCAAGAGAAAATGGAAGCAAGGTAAGGTCACATTACAATTTTCAGAGAATTTTTAAGTTGGTCCTGAAGGTCACAAAGAAATACATGTTTATATAAGAGATGGAGATTATTGTCACTAAATATATTTTAAACAAATTCCAATAATACATTACCAAGAAACATAACCATAGATTTCTTGTGTCCATATTATATAAGCAATACATTTTAGGAATAGCAATGAAGAAAATGAATCATGTCTCAAGCAAAGCTGTTGGTGTGTTTTTATACAAGGAATCACTTTTTTAAAAAAATTATGTTTTGTATTAGTTTCAGGTATACAGTACATTGGTTAGACATTTATATAGTTAATATTAAGTGATGCCCCGATTACTCTAGCACCCATCTGTCTCTATACATAGCCATTATAATACTGTTGATTATATTCCCTATGCTGTACTCTATGTCCCCATGTCTGTTTTGTAACTACTAATTTGTACTTCATCCCTTCACCTTTTTCTCTCAGCCCCCCCAACCCCGCCCCCCCCGCCTCTGGCAATCACCAGATTGCCCTTCGTATCTGTGAGTCTGTTTTCATTTAGTTTGCTCCTTACCCCCCCTCCCCTCTGGCAATCACCAGATTGCCCTTTGTATCTGTGAGTTTGTTTTCATTTAGTTTGCTCCTTTTGTCCTTTAGATTCCCCATATAAGTGAAATTGTATGGTGTTTACCTTTCTCTGACTTATTTCACTCAGCATAATACCCTCTAGGTCCATCCATGTCATTGCAAATGGTAGGATTTCTATACATGGAATCATTTGATTTAATAATTCTTGCTTATATAATCTTATGGATCTGTCTCTGGGAGTTTTTGAGCTCAGATGTGAAAATTTAGCTTCCAGAACACAATTTTCAACTAAAAAAATCACTATCTAATTTCTCCTAGATTGGATAGGTGTATGTAGTAATAAAGTTTCAATTAAATTCTTGAGTTTTCTATAGATTCCTGAGGACTTTGGTCGGTAATTTATTACACATAGGAGAAATGTGTCAGTGTTCTAGATGAAACATGTGGATTAAATAACTACTTGAACAAGTAATTTATCATAAACTGTGTTATACAAAAGACAGAAACATGTTTCAGACATATCTAAATTTCTAGATTCTTTATATTAGAAAAAGTTACAATCCTCCCCATTCCTAATTGATTTTTTAAAAATTAAGCTTACATTACTACCAGTTTGAAATAATGCATGGTGATATTACTGAAAAATTTATAATTTTTGAAGGTATAGTTTTCAACACATGAAGACTTATAGAATATATATTTTGGCTCCCTCCTCCCGCCCCTATGCCCCACTGCTAAATTAGAGTTGTAGAATTGGTCTTTTGAGATAGATCCTAAAAGCAAAATGTCTTAATCTGAATTAATTTCTGAATTTGCTGAGGCACTGTGCTTCCTAAATTGACTCTATTTAATACTTCATACTTGCCTGAGGATGTATTGTTTTATCCTCTTTTAAGCAAGTCACTAGGCATTATCAGACACTTAAGTACTTCTGCCTGTGGGAGGCTGCTATAACTTTTGCTGTGGTAAATGCTCAAATATTCTCTTCAGTGGTTTAAATCCAACTCACACAATACAAATGATTTTATATTCACTAATAGGACCTGGATCACTGTGTTACTTTTTACAGAACAAAATAACCTTTAAGTTTTTCTACCATCCACATAATTCTGTCTTTATAAAACCTAAACAATCATGAAATGTCCTTTTTATGCTCTATGTATCTGTCAAATATTTTTCTAAAATTATCCCGTGGTTTGCACTTTTATCTCCTTGTTTACTATTACTGTAGGAACTATGCTCGTAAAACACACTCTTGCATACATTAAACAGAACGAAGTTACGTTTTTACTTCTATTGAAATGGAACGATGAAATACACACTGTTTGGGCTGTATATGTTGAATAAGATGAGAAATAGTCCTGGGGAGAAGGAGACACCCCTAAGAAACTGAAAGTTCAATGATTTGGTAAAGGAAGAACAGCTTCCACAACCAAATGAGGAATAGCCAGAGAGGCAGAAGAAAAATCAGAAGGGTACAGTGTATGGAAGCTAAGTATAAGTCTACTTTTTAAGAAAGAGAGAGTGGTCAGCTCTAATGGACAATGCTGAGATGTCAAATAAGATGAAGACAGAAAATAATGGAACTTATGAGAACAGTTTTGGGTAGCACATTGGGGAGGGACTCTATTCATTCCTTCAAAAAAGACATTAGATACCTGTCACTCTTGCACCAATGGAGTAGTTAGCAGACACAACTCAAAGAGAGGAGAGTCTTTATTCATAAGGCCCTTCTTTATAAATAGTTTTGATAAAGAAAGTATGTATACATAGAGAAGTTTCTTAATTAAAGCATAGGCAAATATCTATTCCTGTGTTAAAATACTGAGTTCAAAGTAAGAAAACATTTCTATTGAAGTAATAAAGATGGTTTCCTGGAGCAAGTGAGTCTTGAACTTTGAAGGAAATGTAAGATTACCATTTTTCAGAAGGGGTCTTCTGTTAGACCTTGTAAAGGACTTGGAATGCAGACAGAGAAAATGAGTTGATCTCATAGGGTAGGGAACCATTGTCCATTCAGAGCTAGGTATGACTTCATAATATGGTGTTTGAGGAATAACCTGATATTATGTAAGATAGACTATTTGCCATCAATTAATTCACCAAATATTTACTGAGGGACCTCCTACATGCAAGGCACTGTTGTGGGAAGTAAAAATAAGGAAACAAAGCTGGATCCCTGTCCTTCAAAAGTAGGAAAGAGAGGCAAACTTGTGATTATAATCTGATTCCATAAGTAATATGATGGCTATATGGTGGGTGAAATGAGAGAACAGAGGTGGGCACTCATAGGATTTTATAAAGAGATTGATGCCAAGATGAATTTGAAGGGCAAGTGGAAGTTATTGGGGTGGGAGGAATACGTATGGCAGAGCATGTTTTGAGGCATAGAGCCATAAGAGAACATAATTGGCATGGAGATTTGTGAAGAGTTTAGCATGGCCACAGCAGAGAATGTGTGTGTGGAAGGATAGAATATAAACAGGCTCCATTAATAAAGGGTTTGTAGGTCAGTTTAAAGATTGTATTCTATATTTAGAGTTTAGCATGATAAGGCTGTAGTCAGCTTAGAATTTTAGAAAGATTTCTGATAACATTATAGTGGATGAATAGGTTAGGGACTAGGAAAATAGGATGAAAACTAATTCAAGAGCTATTCTGGTAATCTGGAAAGAAAATAATGAACATGTCATTTTCGTTCTTTTGACATTTTATTTGGAGAAGCTATATAGAGCTATATACTGCCCGAGTCCTGGGAATGTCTTTCCCATGGGTACAATATGAATAATCTTTGTACCTCTATCCATCCTATTAGGACATAATATAAGATTGATGTGTCTACCTTGCCTACTGCAATATGTCTAGCACTTGGTTAATATCTGGTATATATCAGTCCATCAGGAACAAATTGCATAAAAGGAGTTGTGGAAGAAAAAGAACCGAAGGGGAAAATGAAGGCAATCAGATAAGAGTAGGAGATATTTTAGAAGCCAAAGTATAGGGCATTTCACATCTGATATAAGTGGTTAAATGGAGCCATTCTTAGGTGAAGTGATCCAGGTCTAGACTTGGACAATAGTTAGGAGAGTTAATCCTAGGAGTTGCATTCAAGACGTGGCAGAAGCAAAATTAACAGACTTTGGGAAATTGGATTGGAGACAGTTGTAGAGGCTGGGTAGGAAAGCCGAATCATTTTAATTGTGAAGGAGACACTGTTTGGACTTTTGTTTTAGGGATTCTTCTTGCAATCTGAATTCATATGCAGAGTGCTCTAGGGTTCCTGGTTTTGGATCAATACTTGTCTTACCCCACGGCTATCAGGTGAACTTCATAGTAAAGGTTTAGCACTCATTTGTTGAGTCAATGCTACCTTTTGTAGTCCTTAGAATTGTTGCATCACCTCTGGAAAATTTGTAAAGTGAAACTACTACCAATTTCTTCCAGTATTTTTCAAGCTAGCCAGCCTATATTCTTCCTTGGAGGAATATAAAAGCTTAGTTATATAGCATCTCTGAGAAGCTTAGATTCCTGTGAGCTTGATATTGATTATGTCATGATTTTATTATCAATAATATCAAACAAAACTGATTATAAAGCATTTAGAAAACTAAACAGTGAACAGAAATACTGAAAAAGAATCGCTATGCTGGCTTCTGCCATTTACTGATTGCTTATTATTATGCAAATTAACTCACTAGACTAACATGGAATCAGATTAGCCAGTCTAAAGAATAAATATATATTTCATTGAAAGAGTTTAGGTGATATTTATTTTCTACTTGCAGATAGCCAGATTTTTAGAGGACAACTAGTAACATTAGAGCTCAGAAAAAAGAAATGTTGCTTAGAACTTGGAAAATAAGATGTATGAGGAAGTGTTAAGGGACTAATTATATAGAAAAAGAAAGGCTAAGAATACACAAATGTGGGTATAATTTTGTTTAAAAATATTAAGAGAATAAAAACTAAATGAGAACTCTAATACAGAGAAATACATAACTTTAAAAAACTGTATTGTTTTTCTCTTTTTAGTTTTCTCTTTTTCTTTTAGTATTTGTGATTCAGCTGCATTTTACTTAATATGGTAAAATATTCTAAATAAATCTCCCAAAAGAACAATGTTTCAAGAAATAACTATGGCAGGAAAGTCATTATTGTTTGAGGGTTAATGTGTCACTGTGATTACTGCATATTTGGTTTTTGGCTCACTTCCCAAGGCTCTTCAATTTTCACTTTATTTAAGTAATAATTTTTCCTCAATGTGGTCCAAGTGACATTTATTCAATTAATCTTTCCTTTAAATTTTTACCAAAATGGATATTACCATTCAAATTAAAGTACGTAAAATATTTATCATAATTACCATTAATAATTGCTATGCAATTTTATTTAGATGTGATGAATGGTAGCTCATTTTTCAAAATATCTCTTTGAAATACTTAGGAATAATGAGATTGCCTTTTAAAACATAAGAGAAACGGATTAACTTTTGGAATATTATATGTTGGTCTTTGTTATGTGAATATTCCAGCTCATTATTGTTTTAATTTGATGATTTTCAATATCTAGCTTCTTGGTGTTATATAGAAATTTTGGCCCAGATCTTTTTCAGAGAAGAAACAACAATATATATTTAGCAAATGTGCCTAATATGTGCTAAGCACTGTCCTGGGTGATAGAGCAAAGGGTAAAAAAAAGAAAAAGGTCTCTGTCATTAAGAACTCACATTTTGGTCAGAAAGACAGACACATAAGTAAGACAAATAAGTGTATTATAGTATGGAAATTAATTTATATGTTGGAGTGCCTTCTAGGCCTACTAACCGTGCCTTGGAAAGTTCTCAAGTTAATTTTTAATGGTTAAGTAAGAGATAGCCACTTGGCAAAAGGGAGAAGGGAATTCTTAATAAACAGAGTCCTGTTTATTAAGGTAAACCCTATAAATGTCGAAGATGGAAATGGTGAGAGATAAGTTTGAAGAGGTAGTTCAGGTTGTCAGACTAGGGTAGGCTATGAATGCCCTTTTAAAACTTGAACTTCATTCTGTATTTGACACAGCTACACTTTAGGATGTAAGAGAGGAAAATAGCATGGCCAGATTGTGTTTTGGGGTACATCATTGTATTTTTGTTACCAGGTGGCTTTAAGTGGCATAAAAAGGAAGAATCTGCTGACAAAAGATGAGGTCCTACCTTAGTGAGGTGGTAGTAGGGATGGAAAGGAGAGCATAGGTTTAAGAAATTTTAGAATGTTAAATATACAGAATTGGGAGTTGGTAAATGATGGAGAGTGTGAAGGAAACTTAACAGCTATAGGATACAGGATATATCAGTTCTGATATTGAGATGTCAATGATGAACACTTGTGTAATACTTTTATATTCATTACTCAAACCAGCTCCGTGTAGTAAGAACAAGTATAATTACCAGCCTCATTTAAACATAAGGACGTAAAATCTTGTGGATTATAAGTTATGTAACTGACATTAATTACACAATTTGTTAAGTGATAGAGCCTGGTATGGAACCCAGCTTTCCTCACTATAGTCCATGTGTTTTTCACTACACCCACTGGCCGATGCTGTGTAAGACTAGTCATCTCTATGGGCCATATGGTGACTATGATGGGCATGCTATCCAGAGAGGCAGAGATCTAGTACAATTAGTGCATAGTTCCTTGATAAATAGCAAATACTTGCAGTGACATTTTTTATACAAATATTTGTTTTGCTCAAATAATTGGTATTACCAGGACTCATTGAAACACACCAATATTGACTCAAATATATTCCAGGGACAGAGCTATATATGCAAGTGTGTCTTAATATAATAGTTTATATTATTTTCATCAATATTAAATATTTGATGAGTCTTAAAGTATTTCCCTAAAAGCAATTATCTATAGCCTCACTATTAGCATTTATAAAGTATATTTTTGAAATAGAGATCTTAGATTTAGTTGGGGTCAAGAAGATAACTTGGGTGACAGAAAATTTAAAAATTAGGTCTAAACTTGGTCCCAGGAAATAACAGTGAAAGGTAATGAAAGGTAAGATTTGTTGTCAGGCACTAATCTAAGAACTGTCTCATGTAATTGTCATAATAACTCAATGGAATTAAGCTCTGTTATTATTCTCCTTTGTACAGATGGAGAAACTAAGACCCAAAGACATTACAAATATGGCTACACTAAGAATTTCTAGAATTTGGATTTAAATTCCAAATCATTTAGCCCTCATTTCAACCACTACAGTGTAAGTTGAAATCATGGGATAGGGCCTGAAAATGAGAAGTAGCAAATTTGACTTGATGCTGAGACCCCCAGCTGCTATTTTGTGGCTCACAGTTATTCCCTGATCAGGAAGCTGCACTTCTCAGCTCTGTGACTTTGAGAAAGTCTTTACCTTTCAAGCCTGGATACTTTATAAGTAAAATAGGAATAATAATATAGGCAATTGTGAAGATTAAATAAGACTGTGCATATTATGTAAGTGCATAATAAAGGAATTGCTGCAGTGTTTGTTATTGACTCCAAAATTTGGGGCTTAGCTGAATATTGCAAAGTTGTGCTCAATTTATAAATATTTATTTGTGAATTCGAATATTCATTTTTAATAGCCTACGAGTTACTTACTGAGATTGGCAATTTGGAGATGCATATTAATTTATTTCAGCCAGTAAATACTACTTTCCTTTTCTTCCTCCTTTTGTCTCTTCTTCCTTTCTTATTTCCTTTTAGTTATACCTATTTTCCATGAATCTGGAATATATAATACATTCCCAGAGGCATGGTATAGGCATTTATTCTAGGACCTATTTCTCTGAATGTATAACATGTACTCATAGAAATAAACCCTAGGATACCTTGCAATTTCTGCTTGTTAAAATCTTTCCTGATCCAGTTGAAATCTGTCCAATTCAAATGTCACTTCCTTTATAACACCTATCTTGATCACCTCAGCCAAAAAAATAAAACCTTTTCTTTTCTAAACTTCTGGAGAAAAAGATCCATGAGGAATGAGGACAAGGTGACAAGTGGTGGATTGGCGAGTGGTGGATTGCATGGTCACACACTAAAGTGACTTACATGCTTAAGGTTTGCTCCCTACAAAATGCTCAACCAGAAAGACGCAGAGTGGAACTATGTGGTATTGCTCTTGTCCCACTTGCTTTTTTATACCAGCATTTTGCTCACACTGCCACCTGCCTTCCCCAAACTCCCCACTATGCACTTGACTCTTATTTTAATCTGGGATATGAGTATGTCCTATTCCAGGTAATATGTATACAGTCTTATCTCTCTGGACCAGAGATTCTCCTTTGAAACTTTCACCGTAAACAGTGATCCAATTGAATAGGACACTAAAAGCACACACACAAAAAAAAACAAAAGCAGATTTTTTATTGGTTTCACTTTGGTATTTAAGACAAGTTTTTTTTTTTAAGATTTGACTTTTTTAGAGCAGTTTTAACTTCTCAGCAAAATTGAAAGGAAGGTATAAGATTTCCCACATAACCCCTGCCCCTACACATGCATAGTGTCCCCAATTATTAACATCCCCCACCAGAGTAGTGCATTTGTTACAGTTGACGAGCCTATATTGATACATCCTAATTACCCAAAGCTCATAGTTTACCTTAGGTTCACACTTGGTGTTGTATATTCTATGGATTTGGACAAATGTGTAATGACATGTATCTGTCATTAATGTATTATATGGAGTGTTTTCATTGCCCTTAAAAATCCTCCATGGTCCCCCTATTCATCCTTCCACTGCTTAAAGCAAATTTTTAAAAACTGAAATGAACCCATGATGTTTATTTCTACATTTTATTAGCTAAGATATTATTCCTGGCATTAACCTTCTCATCTCTGGAGCCTCTATAATACTGAAATAAGTAGACAAAACTAATATTTGGAGAAATTATGTTTGGGTCACAATTGTCCAAGTCATCAAATTTTCATCAGTTTTTGTGTAAGCAGGGTGCCTTAGCAGGGACTTTGGGGGCTATAGAATTGCTTCTGAAGGAGCTACCACATAAACAAAAAAAGTTAAAAATATATGAATTTCAATCTTTACGTTCAAAAATGTTCTGTGAAAACATAGAGTGGAGAATTGAAAAAGGTTTCATGGCAGAAAGAACGTTTGTATGAACTCAAAGAGTTTAGTTATAATGAGAGAAGTTTGAGGAGGTGAAAAGAAAGAGGAGAATAAAGTCACAAAAGTAAGAAGGCACCAAAGTCATCTGGGAGTCCATGACCATAAGTTTGAATGGACTACATAAAAGCGAGTCAGGGGGATATTTTCCAGGTCCAGTCCTGATGTGCTACTTGGTTTGTGTCCTTAAGCATGGGAACCATGGAAATATGTGAGCAGGAAAGCAATGCAGTGGGCATGAGCCTTGGGCAGGAAGATGGATGTTGCAGCACTACATGGAGTGGTGTGAAGATGCAGGAGACGGGAGGTAGAGAGAATCTTTGCCAGGGCAGGAATAACGCCAACCTGTTTTAAGATTATGGAGTTTCAGGTGCTAGAGGGTCAGCTAGGTATGCCTGGTTCACAGCGGGGAATGTGAGGCCAACAGTGAGGAGAAAGACTGGGGAGGAAAGAAGGAGTCATGGGTAGAGTGTCAACAGAAGAAAGCTACCAGCCAGCAGACCCAAGCCAGAAAACAGAGCGCAGGAAAGGTGATGGATCGTTTTGAAAGATGAATCATTTTAAGAGGTAGGGGAGGAGGAAAAGTGAAAGGATCCATTGACCCAGATGTCCCCGGAGGCTTTCGAGAGGGCAGTGTGGTTAGTGGTCAGAACAAAGTCAGAGCTCAAAGAACTGAGGTGTGAGCTAATTTCGGTTTCCTCAGAAAAAGGCATGTATAGTAAAAGAGTTCATCAGATTTGTATGATTTTAAAAATTACATTTGATTAGAGTAATAGCATGATTATGAAAATGAAGTATAAGTTTGTTACTATTTTAATACAGTCTTAATATTGACTTTTCAAACTGAATTTGGTAGATAGTTTGAGCACCAGTTATGTACTAAGCACTGAGAATGAAGAAATGAAAAAGACAAAGGCTTGTGTTCCAGAGACATCAGGAAAAGAAGGGAGATATAAACACATTACAATCTGACCGTCTGCTAAGTGCGATCTATTAAGGTTGAAAATAAGCCTCATGTATAAGAAAATGGATCTTTTCATGAAAGGAATGGTGGGAGTGGGAGTTTGGGGTGGTCAGAAAAGATTTTTCTGAAAATCTCACCTGAGTTTTAAAAGAAAAATAGCTTCCATTCAGAAAAACGAAGAATGATGACCTTGATTTCTGCAATTGTGTGGGCTTGGATACATTATTTAATCTCTCTTTAATGCAATTTACTTACCCATAAAATGAGGGAATAATTCTTTTTGTTAATGATTCTTCATTTAGTCATCAATATACATTTACTATTTACTATGCGCTAAGCCCTGAGTTAAATGCTAAAAGTGGTAAATGTGATGAGAATCAAATGAAAAAAAATGTGAAATGTTTAGTATAGACTTAGGATAAAATAAAAAAGAACTGTTATTATTTGTGTTATTACTGTAAATGAATGAAACAGTTCAGTAGGTTAAGCAAGTGATAATCAGCCAGTCCTGCTAAAGAACAGGATGAGTGTGAAGTGGGTATGAGTGACAGTTGGTAGGGACCAAAGGAGAGGCAGGGGTGAGAGGAAATAAAGCAGGAGCTGGATCAACAAGGATCTCCTGCATGCTGAAGGATTTGGACTTTATTTTCTAGGGAAAAGGGAACCAGAAAAAGATTTTTCAGCAAAGAGAAAGATGTGATTTCATTTGCATTTTAGAAAGCCAAATAGTATGCTCCTCTAAATCACTATGGTTTTATATGGTCAAAATACTAGATTTGCAAAAGTGATAAGGTAAACTTTATTTCATTCATCAAACAAGCATGTATTGAAGATCTACTATGTGCCAGGTATCATACTGGGCTCTAATATGTGCCAGATCTAATATGTGCCAGGATGCTGGGATGAATAAAATGCTGTCTTGGTTCCAAAAAACCTGATCCATTGAGTGAGGCAGTTACATAAATAGATAATTGCCTAAAATAAAACATATGCAATAATAGTAATATGCACTAGGCAGCATACTTGCATGAAAGTTTCAGAACACTAGAAAGCATCAGTAAAAGTCAAAAGATAATTGTATGCTTTAACACTTGTCCTTAAGAAGTTCACTGAAAGGGTAGATTTCAGAACTAAATGCCAAAAGCAAAATGTAAAATAAAATTATATCTGTACCTCCTGCAAAAATATTGTTAAGCAAGGACACAGATTGAGCATGACTGAGTTTTTCTGGCACACCTGTTTTTGAGAAACTGGGGATAATGTTTATGTCTATAATTAAAGGATGTCTACATTTCCTTTTTTAAAATATAATTTCTGTCTTCACAGCTTTATTCTTTATTTGATGTGGCAGTGTGATCATACCTTCCTTTACTTCTTCAAGTATGATTTCCTTTAGTTCTTTGAACATACTTATAATGACCACTTTGAACTCTTGTTCTACTAAACCCAACATCTGATCACTCTCACAGTTTCTGTTGTCTCTTTATTTCCAGCATATAGGTCATACTTTCCTGGTTTTCGTATATATCATATATATATTTTTTTGAAACTTGCTATTTCAAATGTATATATTATAGAAACTCGATGTGCTACCAATTTGCCGAACTCCTTCCCATCACCCTGGGTTTGTTGTTGGTATTTGCTTGTTTATTTGGTTAGTGAATGGCTGGATTGTTTGAGTGAAGCCAGTTCCCCCTTCTCCACTACAAACATTAAGCCTCTGATGTTGCTCTTCAGGGGAGTGAAGCCCTGGGTATGCCTGCAGTTATCCTGGGTGGTTTTGTCAGGCCTCTCCTTGACCATCTCTCTGATCACACCCAACTGTTATTTGCCACTAATTGTTGGCTAATAGTTCTATTGTTTTCAACAATACACTGGGACATAATTGCTCTACAGACTAATGCTATCAAGTTCAGGCTCCTTCTAAGGAATAGTTCCCAGTATCAGTATTTGAGATTTGTTCTGACCCCAGGAGGGCTCCTCCGAGCTGTCTCTTTTCTGGGTTCTGTACAGTAAACTAGCCAGCCTGCAGTTTAGTCTACATCTTTAATGTACCAATCTTCTTCCAGTTGCCTTTTACCAGAACCTTTACTGTTTTTCAGAGTTTTCTTGGGCTTGCACTTCTCTCTGTTCTGTTGCAAATGAAGTTTGTTCTTTTAGAAAGAGATTAGGAGCTACTTATTTTGCCATCTGCTTCTTCCCTCAGGCAAAAATCTATGGAGATGGGGGTAAAGACAATGAATGGTGCACTTCTTTTGGAGAGGCATTTTGCCTTAGATGCAGAGATCTTGTTGTGGCCCAGCAGCTTCAGGTTTCTCTGACTTTCCCCAAACTCTCTATGCTGCCATGCCGAAGATAGAGCCTTTGATACCGCTGGGGGTGATCTAAATCCATAGCTGCCCCAGTGGTACTGAGGGGGCCATATGTTCTTTCTGCTGATTTACTAATTACAGATCAGTGAAATTTAGGAAAAGTAGGATTTATTAAAGTACGTTTCAGGAGAGAAATAGGCTGCGTCCGGAGATGGCTGCAGCCCTATAGAAGCGGGGAAGTCTGCATTATATTTGGGCCGTGATTGGAGATTACAAGGGTGGTGCTAACTGATTGGCATGTGAGATCATTTTGATTGATAGTTGGCTGTTATATAACCTTTTGTCTATTGTACATGTACTTACCCAGAATTCAGTCTGTGATAATTAGATTCATGAACTTCCAGGCACGTGTATGATATTAGAATGATTGTATGATGAGGCCGAGGTGAAAAGAAGGTCAGAGTAGTCCTTACTGCACAAGTGTCTGTAGCCAGCCTAAACTAGTTGCTATGTTGCGGCTTTTTATTTTCTTGTACTTCAGGATGTAGAAGTGTTGTTAATTGAAAAATGAGTATTCCTGGGAAGCCCTAGAGGTAGCCTTTGGGTTGGGCTGCCATTCTTGTAATTCCTGTGGTTTCAGAGCTGAGCCTTTGCTTCAGTCACTCATGGCTACTGAACTGCCTAACACCTCCATTCCATGAGTGGGGACTGGTTAGAACAAGGGAGCTCCCATCTTAACCAAATTTACCAAGAGCTTAGCATCAGCAACAGGGGGCTGAGGGCAGGATGAGAAATGATGACATCCCGCCTCTCCCGGGAAGATAACCCTCTTACTAGGAGCTGGAAAGAGAGGAGCCCTGTGTTTTTGGCTGCCTCAGTCTGGATTAGAATTTCTGTCTCACTGAGCTGGAAAAGGGCAGTATGGGAGTAGTCTTGGTTAAACTATTATAGACTCTCATTGTTTTTACCAAATTTCAGTAGATTTTTAAAAATATGTTTCTTCATTTGCTGTATGCCCTTAAAACATTTCCAGAGTTATTAAATGTTTTCGTTTATAATTTTCACCAGTTTTGCTGAGATGTGGGTTCACAGAGCTCCTCATGCTGTCATGACAGAATTTTATATGGCCTGTCAACTCTTGGGAAGTGAAACCAAGTAATTTTGAAAGATTTCCAGGATCTTTTAGAATCTGATGTTATAAAAGGAAGCCTAGAATGAGAAATAGAAACTGTCCCTCTTCCACATGCATATGCCATTGAGAAGTCAACCCAGATTTGATCACGAGAATGATAAAAAAAAAGTTTGAAAGGAATAAAAATAATAGGAGACTGAAATGGAAAAACAAAAGGAACATGAGTTTCCTCGTTACTATTTTGTTAACAAAATTTTTCAGAGCTAAATTTCTGTTCAGTGCTCAGAGGCTTAGAAATTGCTTTTTTTCTTCAATGACACTTATTTTCCTTTAAAAATGAATGCACATGACTATTATATTTCTCTTCTCCTAAATTTTTGGTTATAATTTTTAAAATTCATTTTAAAATAAATTACTTTTTTATTCTTATGAGCTCTCATCATTTCTCTTAGGTTAAGTTTGTGTATGACCAAAACATGGTACAGATGGGATGGGAGAGCCAGGTCCAAACTGAACTTCAGAGAAAAGCAACATTTCTTCTCATCACCTTACGTGGTTCCCATTTTGTAGAGAAAGAGCATTACTTTCTATCATGAATGTTTTGTGTGGCTAATCATATTGATCATAAGGAATGAAAACCAGAAAGCTAATGAAACAAATAAAATTTAAGTGGGATTATTAGGTGGTTAAATGCATTTTTAGAAGAATGTCTCAATTTATTCTACACCACTGTAAATTTTGGACTACAAAAAAAAAGTAGATTTAGAGTTGAGCTATTAAAAAGAGATTTTTATCTAATTATAAATCATAACTTAAAGTTATGCCAGTGCTAAGCACAATTTCAGGTTAAGTAGATCAAAATGGAGAGAAAATAGCTTTTCATAGTACAGAAACTATTCTCATGTTGATCTTAGAACATCTGTCATTAACATTCTCCTGTTAACATTTATAGAAGATTTGTGCATGCACTGAGAGGAAAATTAACCTCTGAATCTGTAATGTCAAGTGCTTTCTGTAAAAAGCTTACAGATATGTGTTTGAAGAATTTGGCTGTTTATAATTAGAGGTAACACTACTAATTTACAAAAATAATTTCATTTATTTTACTTACAGATGTATCAAAATATGCAAAAACTTAGGACTTAATTTTTGCCTCATTTTATGTCTCCATAGATACCTATTTACTTATGGAACAGAATTTTGTCTAGCTAGAGCAGCACTATCTAATAGAAATTTTTGCAATGACAGAAATGTGCCGCCCTGTCCAATATGATAACCACTGGCCACATGCGGCTATTGAACATGGGAAATATGGCTAGTAAAACTCAACTAAACTTTTAATTTTACTTAATTTAAATTTAAATAGACACATCTAGCTAGAAGATATTATATTGAACATCACAGAGCTAAAGCAATTAATGGTAATTCTGCTCTATTAGTTTATTTATCCTTTCCC
>NW_006442107.1:15459709-15460137 GCF_000325575.1 Pteropus alecto
ACTAATGCTAACCGCCACCCATAATTGTGAAAAAAAAAATGCCATATTATTATTTCAATTTAAAAACAATAATTGTATTCCAGAAAAACCACGTATACAAGATAATTTAATGACTGGCAAAAGAGTGGTTGTTAAAGAGTACAGATAAAACCACTAGTTTAATATTTGTTATTTTCACTGTTGCTTTTGAAGCAAACTAAATTTGAAATGGAGATATACATTAATTAATAAATAAAATTTCACTCAGCTGGATTTTTACGTGAAAGGTCCACAAAATATGGAGCAATGTGAGTGATAGGTTATCACACAGTGTATATAAATAAACAGGTGAAGGTTTTGTTCACATAAAAATCATCCTCATTAGTTTTTAATAATCATTCTGTTTCACGCCGCAGTAGGTTCTGGAGACCAAAGATGAAACTGGTTTT
>NW_006442107.1:15460150-15509331 GCF_000325575.1 Pteropus alecto
CCTGTGTAGAGAGGAAGCAGACAAGTAGAGATCATTGACAGGAAATGTGTTAATGTTTGTGATATGGAATGCACAGGACAGATGCCTCAGTTATTTGAAAAGGGCAGAAGGGGATCAGTGAAGACTTCTTTCTGGACAATTTTGAAAGATGAATATGAGTTCACTTGTTGACAAAGCTCAAGGAGTGGTGTGTGTAGAAAAGAGAAAAGCAAAAGAACATGGTAAGAACAGGATAATGCAGCCATGTCAGTTCAGCTGGACCATAGCCTTCTCAGACTGAGGCAGAGGGAGGTGAGCAAATAGGCAAAATGAGTCTTGACAGGAAGACAGTTTTATTATTGTAGGAATATTGGATTTATCTTGAAGGTAGTAACTGAATGATTTAAAACTGGAATATCAGTTATCTTTTTTGAAATGTAGTCATAGTAATGTGGTAGTGTGGAAATTGTATTGAAATTGGGCAAAACTAGGGCAGTGAGATCAGTGAAAATATTTAGAGGTCAATAAGAAATCCTAAAGTAGGCTAAGAGGAGGATGGATGCAGGGTAAAAAAGTTTGGTATGTACATAAGGAGGCAGGAATTTCAGGGATTTTAACTGGGAAAGATGGGGGGAAATAAAAACAGGTAATAGGACTGAGGACTTGAATAAACGGAAAATATTGACTCTGATGATATAGAAATTGGAACAGATAGATGAGTAGAAATATATACAGACATGGTCGGGCAACATGAGACCTAGCTGAGGTTGGCAATCACAATTTTGAGGGAACACCTTATTTCACAATTGTGTAACTTTCTCAGATTGTGTGGCAGTTTCAATGAAGGATGTAAGGTAGGTGTTTTCTATATTGCATTCAGCTAAAGATCAATGGATAAGTTAGTTGTGGATATTGCTAAGAGAATGCTTAAAGTTATACTTTACTTTTTAGGTTGAATGAGAAGATAGTAAAAATGGGCAGGGACTGTTAATTGGGAGAAATTTTGATCAAAGGATTGGAAAACTTCATGAGATTGGGTAACAGTAGATGTAATAGAGTGAAAAAGATGTAAAGATAATAAGTTGTAAACAGAGAATTGAAAATTGAAGTTTTATATTTCAAAAGAAGACTACTTTCTTTTAATAACAAGATCTAAGATATGATCTTATGTATATGTGGCTGAAATGTCATGAAAATGAATTTAAATTGAGAAGTACATAGTATTATGAGGCTGAATGATGAATACATCATCTTTAAAGAAATTGAAATCACTCAGGAAAATAGTGCTATTTGGGATGGACAGGAAGACTGTGGGCCAGGTGATAAATACACATTTAAATACAGGGAAGTGAACAACAGGTAAAAGATGACCAATAAGGAGGGATAAGGAGCTCTATAATTGGACAAGAGAGACTTGAAATTAACAGTTGTTTTCACAAAACAGTGGAAAATGAATGTTTGGAAAGGACAGCGTGGATCTTAAGAGTATAGCAGTCTATTCTGTATTTTCTTAGTTGATAGTCATATGCAGCCCCCAGAGGAGACATAGAAGAGACAGAAAAACAAAATTTTATTATACTCATAGGTCCTAGAAACTGGAGGCAGGGCATGTCAGGTGGGGCTCCATGAGGAAGCACCAGTATCAGTCAGAAGGAAGAAGGGGCATGAGCTAGGGGAGAGCCTAGGCCATGGCCTTTATTGGATTTTCTGTAGGAAAGGCGTGGCAGAATAAACAATTTAGAATTGGCTGACTTTAATAATTCCAGGGGACTCTAAACTATAGTAGTATGCCTTAGTGGCCAGGTACCTGTCTCTGGGATGATTAAGGCAGAGGAATGTTGCCTCCTGGAGTGCCTGAGCTAGATGGAGGAGATGTGACTCTGGGTTGATTAGTTTGCTTATCAAAGTCATGATCCAGGCTGAGCTCTTTGCTATTTGTGGCTAGCTTTGGGAGAAGCAGTCTCTCTTCATTAAGGAAAGTTTTTAAGATATCAAAATATTACAGTATGTGGAAAATAAAATACATGAACAATACAAAGCCCATTTATAGCTCTTGGTGATATGTAGGAATTGGACAAAGTGCAGTATATCTGGGCAAATTACAGAGATAAGACAGAGGTCTTGAGGAGGACAATCTTTAACATACAGTGAGGAGAGGGAGGAGGCATGTTCTTTTCTGCAAAGTGACAGAAGGGTATGCTTACCATGGGATGGGGGATTTCAGAGATGGGGACACAAACTTTGAGAAAGATGCATAGCATAGTAAGATGCTTGAGAGAATGGATGGCTTCTATTTTCCAAAGTCATTTTATAAAGTTATTTTAATTTACTAAACTGATAACTTCAACCTCCCATCACTATTACAATATCTTATTAGATCTTTTTCATGATACATATCAATGTCTGAAATTATCATGGTTAGTTGTCACCATATTCTACTCCTTCCCTGTTGATGGTGGTTTCCCAAGAGAATAGGATCTGTGTTTTACTTGGTTACTACATTTCCAGTCTTCAGAACAGTGCCTGGTACATAATAAGCATTTAATAAATATTTGGTAAACAAAATAATTAACTCATTTATGTTTTGCTATGTTTTCATGAGTAGGAATAAAAAAGAAGAGGCTAAAAGCATTATACTTAACTTATTGGACATTGTACATGACATATTGTATGTCGATATCATGCCACAGCTATAGTGAGGTATCGATAAAGAAGTACACTTAACATAGCTATGGTACTTACTTCTATTTTATCAAACACTTATATTGTGTTTCTCTATACCAAGAATTATTCTAATAACTTTACTAATATTAACTCATTAATTATTAGTGATGAATTGTTATGCTACCTTAGTAGTTCTCTGAGGAATTTGCTTTGCGTTTTATAAAAATCTGGCTTCAACCATTGAAATATACTGAACATACACTGCCATTTGCCATCTGTGTCTCTACAGAAAATAAATATTACAATAAGGTTAAGTAATATCCTTACTAGCTCTTTGCTGGGCCAGGGACTATTTATGAAAACACATCCTTTTTGTCTGATGCCATATATAAACTTTTAAAAATCCTATTAATAGATGCTATATTAAAAGTTATTTATATATTGGTTTGGCTTCTAGCAAATTATCTTTATTGTCTTATGTATTATGAATTTCTAGTATTTTTCCTACCCAGCTGGTTTATAATTATTTAACAGATGCTGTCATTCATTTCAATAAGATGCAATGGTGAATTACAGCAAATCCCTTTAACATCAGTAATCAGTCTATATTTTAGCCTTAATTCAAGATGACTTTTGCCATTAATTTCAAACATCTATTTTAAGTAATACTGATGGAATTTTCTAAATTGTACTTGGTGCCATTGTCCACCGAAGGGGAAGATGGTATATATAGGATAGGGGTTTTCAAAATAGTATTTTTCTTTAGCCTTTGACATAATTCCAATATATAAAATGCCTGTACTATATGGTATAGGTGTCTTCCTTTCCTATAGGATGCATGTGTAGCTTGATGGAGGTGGGTGTGTAAATGAGTAATCAATCTTACCCAGTCTTCAGCTGTGTCATTATCTGTATCATCCATACAGTGATTCCTCAGGGCTCCATGGTTATTGTTTGGTGGATGCTTCTTGCATTTCAGTGGTGAATAATGAACCTGATGCCCATCATACACACATAGGATATATACATAAGTATGCATAATTGATACATTATTACAATTATTATTTTAACAAACTATTATAGCTTAGGTTTATTAAGAATGAGAAAATAAAAGTCTAGTTTCCATCAGTCACCGTATAATTAATTGACTCCTTTGGTGGTGAGCACAATGTGATATATACAGATGTCAAATCATAATGTTGCAAACCTAAAGTATAAATAAATGTTACCTCAATTTAAATAAATGTTACCTCAATTTAAAAAAAAAATAAAGCTGAATTGCATTTCAATAAATTATTTTTAAAATAATGCTAGCAAATACTCAAAAATCATCACTTTCTAATTGCTATATTTATTTTTAGCCGCACTTGAGTTTATGCCTATTACATTCATATGATGGAAATCATATATATGGGTGTGCTACTGTGCATCACTATTCTGAACTCCCTGTTCAGTGATGTCATGTTAAGAGCTTGAAATTGGCCAGGGTGAGAGTATTTTACACCACAGAAATTTGCAAGTGCTATCTAATATGTGTTCATTTTTTTTTCCCAGAGAGTTGGTTGTTAAACATTTACCAGCACTCAATTGAATGTATTTAATTTATTTAGTATTTAATAAACTGTTTTGATGATGATGAAAAAAAATAAGAAAAATCAAAGCTTTTATTTTGCTTTCACTTATTCCTTTCTTCCTTCCTTTATGTAGATCCAAGTTTCTGACCTACATTATTTTGCTTCTCTCTAAAGAATTTCTTTTAACATTTCTTGCAAAGTAGGTCTCCTGGCAACAAATTCTCGCAATTTTTGTTTGTCTGAGAAAAATCTTTATTTCTCCTTCACTTTTGAGTGATAATTTTCAAGATACTTAATTTAGGCTGGCAGTTTTTTTCTCTCAACACTTTAAATTATATTTCAGTCTACTTTCTTCCTGCTTGCGTGTTTTCTAAGAAGTTGGATATAATTCTTATATAGGTAAAAAGTTTTATTCCTCTGGTTTCTTTCAGGGTTTTTTTTAATCTTTGATTTTCTGTAATTCGAAACTGATATGCCTGGGTATAGTTTTAGGGGTATTTATCCTGCTTGTTCTCAGAACTTTATGGATCTGTGGTTTGGTATCTGACATTAATTTTGGAGAATTCTTAGTCATTAGTGTTTCAAATATTTATTCTTTTTCTTTTTCTCTTTTTTCTTTGTTGTTCCTATTATGTGTATATTATACCTTTTGTAGTTTTCCCATAGTCCTTGGATATTATGTTCTGAGTTTTTTTGTTTGCTTATTTGGCATTGTCCTCTTTGCTTTTTTTGAGGATTCTAGTGACATATTATTTAGCGTAGAGATTTTTTCCTTAGCTGTATCTAATCTACTAATAAGCCTGTCAGAGGCATTCTTTATTTCTATTACTTTTTTTTTTTTAGCACTTCATTTTGTTTTGTTTTTTCCTTAGGATTTCCATCCCTCTGCTTCATTGCCTATTTCTTCTTGCACGTTGTCAAAAGTTCAGAAACAGCAGAAGTAAAATCAGTGGATCACTAAAGTAGTAATTAGTAAAAGTTTATTGTGCACATGCCACAAAGAGAGTTCGAGAGTTGGGGGCACTCAAACCAAACATGGAATAAGGCTCTGGGGTATATTGTTATATAGCAGGTTGTATAGAGAGAAGGAAGGTGGTTGTCTGTTCTTCAGAGTGATTGATGATAATGTTAGCATTTTCTTCAGTGTTAGGGAATTGGTTAGTGGTTATCTCATATCAATTTTGGGAAACAGTTTTACTTATGATTTCTGGAGACATAGCAAGAAATGACCCAGGTCCAGGTAATCTTGCAATTAGCTAAATTAAGCTTTGTTTTTATTACTTAATTGGTTTTGCCTGCTTGGGGAATTTTCGAGACTGGTCTCTGTTTATGATTTTAACACTTTACTTTATCCATTAGAACTCTTAGAATGTTAATCATAGCGTGTTTGTTTTTTAATCTCCTGTCTATAATTTCAGCATCCCTGCCATGTCTGATTCTGATGCTGGCTGCTGTCTCTTCAAATTGTGTTTCTGGCCTTTCGGTGTGCCTCATACTTTTTCTTGATAGCCAGATTCAACGCACTGGGTAAAAGGAAATGTTGTAACAGGGCTTTAGTGATATGGTGGCGCGCTGTGAGGGTCAGGGAAGCTTTCCATAGTTTTATGATTAGGTCTCAGTCTTTTGGTGAGCAGTACCTCTGGACTGTGAACTTCATCAGTTGTTGTTTTTGTTGTTGTTTCCAGTTTCTTCCTCTCTTCTAAATGGGACAGTGGGGCTGAATAGCTTGTGTGGGCTGGAGTTAGGTATTTCCTTTTCCCAGGTCAGTTAAGCTTTAATAAAACCCCAGCAGGTGATAAACCCCAGCAGATTAGGCTCTGGTTAATGAATTTCTCCTGAGGGTAGGCCTATTTAAGTGTGGTGGCGTATTTCAAAATGGTTCCTTGCCTCCTCTCTCTGCCAAAAGCACGAGAGAAGCACAGAAGATTTTTTTCCGGTATTTTCTGTGGGAATCTTGGTGGAGCTCTTGGAGGTTATTCTCACATATTGTGGGCACTCCCCCTAGAGTTTTCAACTCTCTGGGTTTTCAACGCTGAGACTCCAGCAATTCATCAGTTATAGTTCAGGGGCTCCTATCGAGGCACTGGTTCCCGTAGCTTTTTCTGCATGTGAGACTGCTCAGGTAAGCTGTGAGTCCCTGTATTCACCTGGCTATCTCTCCGTTCTTGGGGGCAGCATTTGCTCTGTGTCCTACCCTCTCTTATGGAATCAAGAAGAGCTGTGCGGCTATTCCTCACTTCTTTAAGACGTATAGTAGATTGGATGTTACTACTATGCTAAAATCCTTTAAGTGAGTGAGAATATTGGTATCACATTATTTGTAAAACAGCCAATGCTGAGGAATAATTTGAAGAGTTATACTAATATACTAACAAAGAGTTATAATTTGAAGAGTTATACTTTTTTATGAATTAAGGACTAACTTTTCTGTAGAATGGTAACAGCGATTAATTTAATAATCCTTATTAAACTCATTGTAAAGATCATATTCTTTTGTTATAACAAAGTATTCCACATGATCCTAAAAAACAGCTTTGCTCTCACTTTCTAAATAAAAATAGTTGGTGTCCTTATGCGGTTCATAAGTCATATAATAAAATATTCTCAGTCTGTAAGCTAGGGACTTCGAGGTGAAAACCTTAACCATTTCAGAGCAATAAGATGTATTTTAGTCACTGACACAGGAAAATAATTATACCAAGAGTTTCCTTTTAAACTTCCCTCATAACAGGAGGAGTCAAACACTAGAAATTGGGTCTGATATTAATTCTGTTGCAGGAGAATTATGTCTTTATTTAAACTTGTAAGGAATCTATGCAATGGAAATAATAAACTTGGTTAATTCTGAATTTTGAATTAAATTTTTCTTTTAAAAATAGTTGTTTTCATGAAAATTAAGTACACGAGTTAGCTCTTTATTTAGCAGAATACTATTTTGGACTTCCTCGTTTCATGTAAATTGACTTATTTACATTATACATTAGTTTACAGCTCCTCCCAATTATAAAATAAAATATTATTATTGTCTAAAAGTTATTAAAAGTGCATTAATAGACATCAGTAGATCAAATATAGTTTTCAATAAGCACTCCTTTCAAACTGATAAATATAAGGGAATATAGCATAGTTTGTACTATAAAGTACTTATAGCCCAACATAAGTAGAAAAATATTTCATATTGGGCACACTTGTTTTTCTTTATTGGTTTATTTGATTTTGGCTTAAGAATAAAACACCAAAATGTGGTTAATTTGATCAAAGGTTTATAGCCGATTCTAGTAATTATCTACACAAATATATCTCACTATTTTTAATCTGTAAAAATCAAAGTAGTAACCATTGGCTGTTCAACTATTTGTTAAGTCTATGATGATGAGGCAATCAATCCATTTTGAGAGATTAAAGAAGTCAGAACTACATCTTTAGTTAAAATCTGTTTCTGTATATTTCATACTTTCCCAAAAACACTGCCAAGATAGGTTATGGTTAGAATTTTGTGTAAAATCTGTTGAACATACAGTCTTTGCTATAAAACTGAAATGTTTGATTGTGTCTTATTTCATCCAGTATTGTGTCATTTAGTGTGTTTCTCTATAATAAAATAGGTTAAGGAAGATTGAAACATGAGGATTTTTAAATATTGGTCTACAGGAAAAACAAATTTGAATGTCTGAAAGGAGATTTTTGAGGGTCAGGCATAACTAAGAGTAATAAACCATTGATAAATGATAGTGATGGCCTGGAAGCCTTTTTCTCAATATAGGACAAATTTTACAGCATTTTAAAATACACACAAAATACTAAAACCCAAGTAATCAAAATGTTGGAAAGTACAGTATTTAGGCACTCACAATTAAGTGTCTATGAGGAGTTTTACTTTCCTCATAGGTCAGAGGGTTCCTGCTGCCTCAGTAAACACTTTGAGATGCCTGAATTCCCCAGCTGTCAAAATAGTCCTCTAAAAAAACAATCTTGTGAGGTTTTACAATTGGTGTAACCATTTAGGATTGGTTTAATTTTAAAAGAATTTTTAAACTAATTTAAACATTTTTAAATCATATTATAGCCTTCACTTTAGTCACTAGTTTGATGCATTATAGTATTTCTCTCTTTGGGAAATAATTTTCAGTCAGTTTTTGTTCTTAAACACCATGTTATTTATTCTTCATTGCAATCCTCTGAGGCAGGTACTATTAGTATCTTAAGGTTTTAATGAAGAACCTGAGATGTAGCTGAAATAAATCTTTCAAGGTCACACAGAGCAAATGGAGGAGGGAGAATTGAATATCTTAAGTTAAAGATAACCCTTGAAGGAATGTTGATAATTGGTAAAACATTGAAGCCACATTACATTTCTCTAGAGCTGATAAAAACACAAAAGTTGCTTGGTTTTGTATTGTTTTGTTTTTGTTTTTTAATGACAAAATTGACCAGCATTGGGAAGCTTGCAATTACACGTGCCAACCCAGGTGAATATTTCTGTGCAAGTCTGAGGTGGTATCTATCTGGAGGTATATTCCTGCATATTTGGGCTTAGGGTAGGATAAAGATGAAAATTAGATCAAAGTTGAGCTTGCATTACATTTCTTCATAATTTATTGTGTATTATGAATTTATTGTGATTTAATTTGTTGTAGAAAAAATAATACATCCTCTGTTACCCTGTCGTTGAACGAATGTGGCAAGAAAAAATTTTGGTCCATCTTATCATATATAAGGTGTGAGGATAGTTACCTATGACCCTGGAACATATATTTTCACAAGCTATAGCTCCTTTAACGTTCAGATGATTTCTTTAGTCTGATGCAAATCATGTGCAAACAAAAGAGAAATCTTTAGTAAATTTTTTTTTTCTTTTCTTTTCCTTCTTTCCTTTTTTCACAAGTTAGGCACTGGGCTTTCACTGTAGTTTATTTCCTTATGTTGTCAAACTATTTGAGTAATTTGAAACTGCCGCTATTTGACCTATTGGCTTAGCTGAGTGTTAAAGAACATTGAAAAGAAAGGAAGCAAAAAAAGGAATGCCAGAGGTCCAGCGAGTGGTTTTAAAGTAACAGTGGTTTTATGCCAAAAACAAAGTGTTTTTTGTTGTTTTAAAAATATACTTTATTTTTTTAGGGCAGTTTTAAGTTCATAGCTGACTGGAACCTACAGAGAGTTCCCATAAACCCCCTGTCTCCACATATCCACAACGTCCCCCACTGTCAACATTCCTCACCAGAGTGAGACATTTGTTACAATCAGTGAATCCACACTGAAATATCGTTATCACCGAAAAGTCCACATTGTATGATACATAATAGTTTTACTACCCTAAAAATCCTCTGTGCTCTGCCTGTTTATCCCTTCCTGACCCACCCCTCACCACAATCACTGTTCTTTTTTCTGTCTTTTTCTTCATAGTTTTGCCTTTTCCAGAATGTTGTATAGTTGGAACCCTACAGTGTATAGCCTTTTCAGACTGTCTTCTTTCATTAAGTAATATGCATTTAAGATTCTTCCTTAAAGCAGCTTGATAGCTCATTTCTCTTTAACTCTGTATGATAGTTCATTGTCTGGATGTACAACAGATTATCTTCCCACTTACTGAAGGACATAAGGAAACATTGCTTCCAAGTTTGGGCACTTATGAATAATGTTGCTATAATAATTGGAGTGCAGGTTTTTGTGTAGACATAAGTGTTCAATTTATTTGGATTAATACCATGGAGCGTGATTGCTGAATCATATGGTAAGTGTATGTTTAGTTTTTTAAGGAACTGCCAAACTGTCTTCCAAAGCAACTGTTCCATCTTGCATTCCCACCTGCAATGAATGAGAGTATCCATTGCTCCACATCTTTGCCAGCATTTAGTGGTGTCAGTACTTTAGATTTTCATTATTCTGATAGCTGTGTAGTGGTGTCTCATATTTGTTTTAATTCGCAATTTCCTAATGACATAAGATGTTGAACACAAATCATATGCCTCTTTGCTACCTATATGTCTTCTTTGGTGAGGTGTCTATTCAGATTTTTGCCTATTTTTAAACTAGGTTGTTAGGATTTTTATTGTTGTTTTAAGAGCTTTTTGCATATTTTGGATAACAGCCTTTATCACATATGTCTTTTATAAATATTTTTCCCAGTCTATGGTTTGTCTTCTAATTTTATTGACAATGTCTTCCACAGAGCATTTTTAATTTTAATCAAGTCCAATTTATCAATTATTTTTTTCATAGATTGCGTCTTTGATGTTACATTTAAAAAGTCATGGCTATGCCCAAAGTCATCTTGATTTTCTCTTATCTTGCAGGAGTTTTGTAGTTTTGTGTTTTGTATTTAGGTCTATAATTTAATTTGAGTTAAGGTTTGTGCAGGCCTGTGGATATCCATTTGTCCCAGCACCGTTGTTGAAAAGACTATTTTTTTCTCTACTGTATTGCCTTTGCTTCTTTGTCAAAGATCAGGTGACTATATTTATGTGGGTCTATTTCTGGACTCTGTAAGTTCCATTGATTTAACTGTTCTTTCCCCAGTACCGTGCTGTCTTAAGTACTATAGCTTTGGAGTAAACATTGAAGTCAGGAAGTGTCAGTTCTTTGACTTATTGTTGAAAAGACTATTTTTTTCTCTATTGTATTGCCTTTGCTTCTTTGTCAAAGATCAGATGACTATATTTATGTGGGTCTATTTCTGGACTCTGTAAGTTCCATTGATTTAACTGTTCTTTCCCCAGTACCGTGCTGTCTTAAGTACTATAGCTTTGGAGTAAACATTGAAGTCAGGAAGTGTCAGTTCTTTGACTTTGTTCTTTTTCAAAATACAATTGTTTCTTCTGGGTTTTTTGCTGGTCAATATAAACTTTAGAATCAGTTTGTTATTCACAAAATAACTTGGTATTTTGATTGGGACTGTATGCTTGGGATAAATCCAACTTGGTCATGGTGTATAACCTTTTATACAGTGCTGGGTTCAATTTGCTAATATTTTCTTTAGTATTTTTGTATCAGTGTTCATGAGATACTGGTTTGTGGTTTTCTTGTTATGCGTTTGTCTAGTTTTGGTATCAGGGTAATGTCGGCCTCATAGAATGAGTTAGGAAGTAGTCCCTCTGCTTCTATCCTCTGGAAATGATTACAGAGAATTGGTATAATTTCTTCCTTAAATGTGATAGATTTCACCAGTGAACCCATTAGGTCCTGATGCCTTCTTTTTTAGATGGCTATTAATTATTGATTCAATTTCCTTAATAGATAAAGGCCTATTCAGATTGTTTCTTCCTATGTGAATTTTTGCAGATTGTATCTTTCAAGGCATTGGTACACTTTATCTGAGTTATGAAAATTGTGGGCATAGAGTTGTTCCTAGTAATCCTTTGTTATCCTCTTGATGTCCATGGGATCCGTGTTTCATGTGATATTAGTAATTCTTGCCTTTTCTCCTTTTTTTATAAGAGGCTTATAAATTTTACTGATCTTTCAGAAAACTGGACTTTGGTTTTATTGATTTTTCTCTATTTTCCTGTTTTCATTTCATCAATATCCGTTCTAATTTTTATTTCTTTTCTTTTGGTTACTTTGGATGTAATTTGTTGTCTTTCAAGTTTCCTTACGTGGCAGCTTAGATTATTGGTTTTAGATCTTTCATCTTTTCTAAAATACACATTCAATGCTATAAAATTCCCTCTAACCACTGCGTTTGCTGTATCCCACAAAATGTGATAAGTTGTGTTTTCATTTTCATTAAATTCAAAGTATTTTTAAATTTCTTTTGAAATTTCTTCTTCGAGCTATACGTTATTAAATTTTCAAATATTGGGGGATTTTCCAGATATTTTTAAGTTATTGATTCCTTTGTGGTCTGAGGGCCTATATTGTATAATTTCTACTCTTTTAATTTTGTTAAGGATCTTTTTATGGCCTACAGTTTTGTCTATCTTGGTGAATGTTTCATGTAGTCTTACAAAGAATGCATTTTGCTGTGCTGGATGAAGTAGTATAAAGGTGTCTATTGTAGTAATCTACTTGGTTGATGGTGTTGAGTAACTATATCCTTACAGATTTTCTGCTTGCTGAATATGTCTATTTCCATACAGAGAGATACTGAAGTCTCCAACCACATTAGTGTATTCATCTATTTCTCCTTGTTGTTCTATCAATTATTGTCTAACTTAATTTGATGCTCTGTTGTTAGACACATACACATTAAGGATTGTTATGTCTTCTTGGAGATTTTACTCCTTTTTCATTATATAAGGCTGCTCTTTATGATAATTTTGTTGTTTTGAGATCTGCTCTATGTGAAATTAATATAACTACTGCTTTCTTTTGATTAGTGTTAGCATAGTATATCTTTCCCCATTTCTTTTAATCTGTCTTCATATTTAAAATATGTTTCTTATAGACAACATATGGTTGGGTCTTGTTTTTTTCATCCACTCTGCCAATTTGTGTTTTTTATTTGGTATATTTAATCATTAACATTTAAAATGATTAGTGATATAGTTACATTAATATCTACCATGCTTTTTAATGATTTCTATTTTTTGTCCTTCTTATTTTTGTCTTCTCTTTTCTGCTTTTTGTAGTTTTAATTGAGCATTTTGTATGATTCCATTTTCTCTCATTTCTTGCATAATTAGTTATCTTCTTTATTGAGTGGTCAACCTAGAGTTTTCAATATACATTTACAACTAATTCCTGTCCACATTCACATAACACTATACCAATTCACAGGTAGTGTAATACTAGATTCCTAATTCTTTTCTCCTGTCCCTTGTATTATTGCTGTTATTCACTTCACGTATAAACTGTAATCACTGAATACATTCTTTTATTATTTTTAACAATCTGTTACCTGTTAGATCAATAAAAATAAGAAAAAAGTTTATTTTATTTTACCTTCATTTATTCCTTTTTTAATCCTCTTCCTTTTTTTATATAGGTCCAAGTTTCTGACGTATGTCATTTTTCTTCTCTGAAGAACTTCTTTTAACAGTTCTGCAAAGCAGGTCTACTGGCAGTAAATTCCCTCAACTTTTGTTTTGCTTAGAAACTTTATTTCTCCTTTACTTTTTAAGGTTGATTTCAGATTCTAGGTTGCTGGAATTTTCTTCCTTTCAACACTTTAAATATTTCACTTCATTTATCTGCATGGTTTGAGGAAAAGAATGTAATTCTTATCTTTGCTTCTCTCTAGGTAAGGTGATTTTTTTTCTTTAGCTTTGTTCAAGACTTTTTATCTTGATTTTCTGATTATCGTGATTTTCTGCAATTTGTATATGATAAACCTAGGTTTTATTTTTTGGGCATTTATCCTGCTCAGTGTTCTTTGAACTTCATGGATCTATGGGTTAGTGTTTGACATTAATTTTAGGAAATTCTTAGTCATTCTTGTTTCAAATATTGCTTCTGTTTCTTTCTCAGTTTTTTCTCCATCTGATATTCCCATTATATATATGTTACATTGTTAGCCCCATGGTTCTTGAATAGTCTTTTTTTTTTTTTTTCCAGTCATTTTTCCTATTATATATATGTTACATTGTTAGCCCCATGTTCTTGAATAGTCTTTTTTTTTTTTTCCAGTCATTTTTCCTTTTTCAGTTTTGGAAGTTTCTGTTGACATATTCTCAAGCTTAGAGATTTTTTTCTCCTCAAACATGTCTAGTCTACTGATGAACACATCTATAACAGTCTTAATTTCCATTACAATATTTTTGATCTATAGCATTTGTTTTGATTCTTTCTCAGTTTTTCATCCCTCTATGTATATTATCTAACTTTACTGGCATTTTGTCTACTTTTTCCACTAAAGCATTAGCATATTAATCATAGTTTAAAATTTATGGTCTGATAAATCTAACATCTTTGCCATATCTGGACCTGGTTCTAATGCTTGCTCTATCTTTTCAAACTGTTTTTTAAAAACAAACAAAAAACTTTGTAATTTTCTGTTGAAATATGATATGATATATTAGGTATATGGTAAAGCAGGTCTTTAGTAATACAGTGGTCAGGTGTGTGAGTGGAAGAGTTCTATAGTCCTACGATTAGGTCTCAGTCTTTTAGTAAATCTATGCCTCTCAGTTGTGACTTCTCAAATGCTTCTCAGTTTTTTCCTTTTCACCCCTTTAGGTGGTACTGGATGGCAAGAGGGGACTAGTATTGGGTATTTTATTTCCCCCACTTGAAAGGCTAGAGTAGGCTAGAGTTGTTTTTTTTTTTTTTCTCTCTTCTGAGTCAGTTAGTCTCTGATAAAACCCCAGTAGTTTAGGATCTGGTAAAATAGTTTCTGTTGAGAGCAGGCCTTCTTAGGAAGAGTGGAGTTCTCTGTCTTATTTCAAAAATAATTACTTTTAATATAGGGGGGTAGGGGAGAGGTGAAGTGGGTAAAGGGTATCAAATATATGGTAGCTGAAGGAAACTAGACTTTGGGTGGTAATCACACAATAGGATATATAGATAGACTATAATGTACACCTGAAAATTATATAATTGTATTAACCAATGTTACCCCAATAAAAATAAATAATTAAATAAATAATTACTTTTCACCTCCCTGTAGGAAGCCCAAGGGGATTTTTCTCTAATATTCACACAATTATAACCTAGTAGAGCTCCTGGAGGTAAAACACAAATTGTGAAGCTCCCACATTACTTGGTCCCCCTAGAGTTTTTATCTCTCAGACTTGTTCACTTTGAGCCTCCTGGAATATATCAGTTGCTGTTCAGGTTTTCCTACCCTAATACTGGTTTCTGTGGACGTGGGTTTCTGCTCTAGTAAGTCACGATTTGTCTCTCTGGGGATGCAGTTGGTGTGCCCTGTAACCTCAATTCTCTGATAAATCTAGGAAGAGTAGTTGATTTGTCTGTTTATTCACCTTTTTACTTGTTAAGACTAAGTAATAGATTTTAAGCTCCTTACATGCTGAACCAGAAAACACCAAAAACATTGTTTTAAAATTGACCATACAAAATTTTTGAGATATTTAAATAATTATATTTAAATAATTATAATTCATTAAAATTGTTTCATGAACAGGCTGTTTAGAAACAGTGTGTAAACACTGAAGATTTCATTGAATTATGAGCCTACAGTTCCTTTTCCACAATTCTGAAATCCAGATGCCTCTCAAAAATAATTTTTTTTACATAAATTTGTGGAAGCTAATTTTTGGCAAAACTTGACCTAAATTGGCATGAAATTATTTATGGTCTTTATTTTAGTATAAATATTCATAGGATTTTTTTTCTGGAGAAATATTAATATATTGTATGCTTCTGGGATATTTTAAGCTATAGTTTATGCCCCACATGCTCTATATAAATCCAAAAGATTCTAAGTCCCAAACATATCCAGGACCAAAGGTTTTAAATAAAAGATCATGAACTTGTACTAATATTTCTTAATTTCAAAATTAAAGATTTTTTCAATAGATAGTATGTTATTGTGCAGTTAACTAAACATGGAGTCAGACAATATGGTTAGAGCATTTAATGAATGGGTTAAAAAATGGTGAACAGATAATTTTATTTACAATTTTAAGGGATAAGATTGTATCTGACATATTTAACCCCACTCTTTTGAGAATAGAAATGATAATAGTGCCTCAAAACCACTATAGTATTATAATCATTTGAATTGTTTGGTGATAGAATTAATGACTGAGAGTTTAATTCACTTTCAACTCAAATTTAGCTCTAAAAAAATCATTCTTCTAGAAACCTATGAGATAATATTACAGTAAAATCAGGGTTCAGGGGTGAAATGCATTAACAGTATGTATATCATTTTTCATCTTCTTGAAATTAGTTGATCAAAATCTGATTGATATTCTCAAAAGTTTGGAGATCTGATGCCTACATTTAGCTTTTATTATTTTAATTGTAGAACTAAACAGATTAGAATGATGACTTTTGCCATTTGGGAATTTCTCCTTCGGGGTGATAGGTTAATATCTTTAATAGTTGTTTTTGAAACTTTGGAAGAACAGTTAAATCAGGAATGCACATTTTTACTTTTACTGGTCACAAGATTTCTCTAATATCAGTATATTCTAACCTTGTAGTAAAAGATAAAATCAGTATCCCTGACAAAAATCTCTAGATGCTTCAAGTACATACACTTTGTTGGATTCTTCTCTTAAAAGTGGTATAAATATAGAAGCTTAGGTTTGAAAGAAACTTTAAATGTCATTCCTAATACATGTTTCTGTCATCATTTGTATAATAAAAATAAAAGCCTTAAAAATTGATTAAAAATATATATCAAAATCTCTCAGGAGCAATTCTTTCATATAAAAATATATAGTAACTTCAAATAAAATTCATTGCTTTTGACTTATGGCTTCTTTTTCTAAGTGGAATCTGTAGAATGATGGGGCAGTTTTTTTCACAGGCAGAAAAACTTCAGGAACCATTTAGCATACTAGGCATTTATGCCAGGAGACAGTTGTGAGAACCAGTTGTTCTAAACCCATTTTAGAATGATGGCTTATGCTCTCCACTGCCTGCTCCATCAGAGTTTAGCAGCCTGTGCAATGTCTTTTTTTTTTTTTTCCACGATGAATTCTGTGTATCTAAGATTATTTGTTATTTGTTTAGTGTTAAATCTCTATGACTTCATTACATGTCTTCCATTCCCAAAAACTGCTTCTCACAGATGACTTCCTATCATTAATAAATCTAATTATATTCATCAGAATAACGTTTTGTGTTTAGCAGGAGGAGCAGCTGTCTTCTCTACCTCTGCTTACTATCTAAAAGTGGTACCCAAGCAGTACCAACTATAGAGGAAACCCACTTTAATTTAGAGAGGAAAGTAAGACATGCTTGGCATGAGGGTGGTTTTCCCCCATACCTATTAATTTCTTCACTGATTGCCTTTTTATGACTCCCACAGTATTGTAAGGAAGAGAGAGTTGTGAAGACTCATACATGATAGTTAATCAGAGGAAAGAAAAACGGGAGATATTCATTAACTTCTGTTAGGATTTCTTTCCTTCTACATGTTGTGTTGTTCTTTTTTTAATTAAAATATTTTGTGTTTTTTTTAAATTGTAGTAAGAAACAACAAAAATTGTCAAACATTTTAAGTCTACAGTTATATTAAATACATTCAAATGTTGTGCAAACATCACCACTATCTACATAACTCTTTTCATCTTATAGAACTGAAACTATACCCATTAAGCAACAACCCCACCATTTGACGCACTCCTCATCACCTGGCAACCAGCATTCTATTTTTTGTCTTTATGATTTTGACTGCATTAAATACTTCATATAAGTGGAATCATGCAATATTTGTCTTTTAGTGACTAGCTTATTTCACTTAGCACAATGTCCTTAAGGTTCATTCATATTGTAGCATGTGATAGAATTTCCTTCCTTTTTAAGGCTGAATAATATTCCATTGTATGTATACACCACACTTTGTTTATCCACCCATCCATCGATAGACATTTGTGTTCCTTCACGTTTTGACAATTGTGAATGGTGCTACTCTGAATACAGATGTGCAAATATCTCTTTGAGACCTGCTTTATATTCTTTTGACTATATATCCCAAAATAGGATTTCTGGATTATACAGTAATCTATTTTTAATTTTTGAGGAATTGACATGCTGTTTTCCTTAGTGGTTGCACCATTTTATAATCTCACCAACAATGCATAGGGGTTCTTACCCACTTTTCCATTTAACCACCGGTACTTACTATTTTCTGAGATTTTTGTAATAGCCATTCATCCTCATGAATTTGTAGTGATATCTTATTTTGCTTTTGATGTCCATTTCTTTCATAATTAGTGATTAATTATCTAATTATCTAATTTGTTATTAGATACTTGTATCTGATTTTTGGACAAATGTCTATTCAAGTCCTTTGTCTGTTTTTTAACCAGGTTATTTGCTTTCACTTATTGAGTTTGTATACATTCTTAATATATTCACATTGTATTTTTAAAACTTTGCAGTTTAATGAGTGATTTAATCTGTGGACTAAAAATTTATTTTTTTCATTTTAAATGTAAATTTTCTCATCGAAGAGTTTGATGTTTATAATATTTGGGGATTTTAGTTGCAGATACTGTCTAAATGCAGCAGAAAAGAGTATTTATATGAAGCAGTCTTTGGGAAGGGTGGAGAATCATGCTTGGACTCTTCATAGCCAAGAACAATTCCCTAATTCACATTGCAGAAGTCACCTGTTAGAAATACCTCAAGACTGAGCATAAGCAATCATCCCTAGAACCACAGATACTGCTGCCCCTCGATCTGAATATATAGCTGCCCTTTGACCACCACCCTGGGCAGAACAAATGGTCTCTATTTCTTTATATTTCTACCTTGTATTTAAAGTTTGTGGTAAGTATATCCAGTAGGTGAAGTTTGGGGCAAGGGTTCCCCAATCCCCGACTATAGTGCAGGCATTTAAGCTTCCGTGTTGGGAGCTGGACTCTGCTCAGAAGAAGGATTCTTCAAAAATAGGAAAATGTAACAAATGTCTACTGTTTTTTTCCCTTAGTTTACCCAAATCACATACTTATATTTCTAAGAAATAAAAATGCTTCCCTACTTCATAAAATGCAACTCTCCCTAGTAAACTGAAAATATGTCCTTCCTCTATAAAAATCAGTCAACTCAAAATTTAATTTATATTATAACCAGTTTCCAAGTTAGAATCTCTGAATAATGTCCATTTTTCTCATTTTATCCTGACACCATCTTGTAATGGTTAAACTATAAACTTCCTACACCTGAAGCACTTTCTATAAAACAATGGAGGAAAAGAAGAAATTCACCATCACTTTTGGGTACATTGAGTTACTGCTAGCCCTGCCAACATAGGAAGGGCTCCCAGGAGTGATCCGAACACTGACTCTCCTGATATCACATTTATGGCCACACAGGTCATGACGTAAACATGTGCTGCTGTTTTTGTCGCCAAAAATATATGGGAAATGGAGGCAGGAGAAACAAAGTTTGAACTGTTTGAAGCAACAGTTTAGAATGTGGAACATTCTTCTAATCATCATATATGTAACATTAAAAAAGGAAGATTTGTTTCTTCCTGATATCTAGTCAAAATTAAAGGTCTGTCCTTTGAAGAATATACTCAATAAACACACTATATTTTTTTCTTTATTTATGAGAATCCCACAAAGTAGACTTTACAACATAAACCTCTAGAAGCTAATCCATCTATATGTGAAGGAACTTGTTTTATACATCTTACCTATCAAATCTTAGCATGTTGTATCAAGCATGCAATCTTTTCAGATGAGGCCTGGAAGTTCCAGAAGAAGGGGCATGCAAAATTGCCACTGACAGTATGAAATAGCTTAAAGAAATGTTGTCCAATAACAAAACTTCTACATAGATTCATCAAGAACTTAATGTGTATTACATAAGGACAATGTGATAATACTGTTATGTGGCTCAGAATAACAGAAGTGATTTATAAATATATAGGTCTTAATTTTAGGTTAATTTTTTATATTCAGAAATTCTTGGTTATTCCACAGTTCATACATAACGAGAAGGAAGTATCCTATATGGAGTCAAAACAAAAAGTGAAATATTGGCAGGAGCTTCAGAATGTCAACATGTCAAAAGCTATTGTTAAAAATATTCTGATGGTCAAAATATGAAGATAAGCAAAAAGATGACAACCAAGTGAATATTAATGATGAAAATAACAGGAAAGATAAAGATGATGAGATTCAAGACCCTTTCTAAGAGGAAATAAAGTAACAAAGGGAAGATTAAAATCATAGGAAAGAAAAACATACTTTGTTAGGTTAACAGAATACACAGAAATCTCAGCAGCAATTTCATTTTAACTTTGACAATTACTATGATATCTCATTATAGCTTTTTAGAATGAATTTATTTCATTTAATATCATTCAGTAATTTATTTCATTTAATACCATTCAGTAAAAATATAAGGTACTTTCTTCCCTCAAAAAATTTTAATCAAATATTTACAGAGTTTCAACAGAACATTAATGAAAAATTTCTTCGTCAACATTTTATGGAAAAAATGGAAGGAGATTGTCAAATTGATATGAGATGCTGGCTAGTTTATTTGAAAATCAAAGGTCACATATATTGTTTGGCTTGTAAACTATTTAGAACAAGACAGACATTACATATCTGGGTTTATAGAATTAATACATGTATTAAGAAATCTTAAAAGTTATGAAGGTTCCATGGAACTCATAATGACTATGGTTATTTAGATTACATATAAATAAAATAAAAATGTGTTAGCTTCTCAAAGTATGTTCCTCAGACCACTAGCAGTGTTTTGAAATGAATGTTTGTGTCCTCCTGAAATTCACATGTTAAAATCCAAACCCTCAAGGTGATGGTATTAGGAGGTAGGACCTTTGGGATGTGATTAGGTCATGAGGATGGCACCCTCATGAATGGAATTAGTGCCCTTACTAAAAAAGACCCCAGAGAGTTCTCTCGTCCCTTCCACCATGTGAAGACACTGGGGAAATTTTGCCATCTATGAACCAGGAAAACAGGTTCTTGTCAGACATTGAATCTGTTGGCACCTTGATCTTGGACTTCCCAGCCTCCAGAACTATGAGAAATATTTGTTGTTTAAGCCACTCAATCTATGGTATTTTTATTGTAGCAGCCAAACTGCACTAAGACCAATAGCATCTGCCTCATCTGAGTATTTGTTAGAAATCAGAATTCTTGGGCCCCACTCCAGACCACTGAATGGGGTCCAGCAGTCAATGTTTTAAAAAAATTCTCGTGGTCATTCTGATGCATGCCAAAGTGAGAACCACTGCGCTAGCCAACCAACATTTTGAAAAATAGGCTTAAAAAATGTTTAGAGTTTTGAAGTGCCAAAAAAGTAGCTATGGGTTTAAAATTAAATGAGGTTTCCTCTCAGAGGATATTATTAAATGAAATAATTTTCAAACAACAAAAATTTCATGAGAATTTTCAAAGTAAATGTTAAATTTAATTCATTTTTGGATGAACACTTGGAAAATGTCAAAATGAAACATTAAATGTGACTTATTTATTCAAAGCTGCTTAAGAAGAATTGATCTAAACTGTGGGAAAGCATATACACAATGTTACACCAGTAAACCAAATAACAAATACCACTCCATGGTTATACACATGGAGAATTGTTGATTCATGTGCTGTTGTAAGTAATAATACAGAGATATCTTGTGTACCCTTTGCACAGTGGAATATGACATTTCAACTGTCATGTGGAAAGATCTCTCAGACCTTTTGGATAAAACAAGTGAGAAATTACAGACTCCTAATTTGGAAATATGTGAGGGCTATATCATTTTGTTGTCTTTAATAAAAAAATCGAAAGAAAACTCAGATAAAATATTCATGGAATATGAAGAAATCAGTAGGCCTTGTTCTGACACTGAGAATTTAGTGACTTTTAATAAAAATTTTTCAGATCTCACTAAAGGTAGTATTTCTTTAGGAAAAAGAAAAGTAGAATTAAGAGGAATGAATTAAAACGGTAGAAGATTTAAGTTTCAGATTGGATTTGACAAAACACTGGTACTGAGGAAGAAAACACAAACTCATAAATGCCACTTTAATGGAGACATCAGTCACTTCCCAGGAAAACTTGAAATGCTCTAAAATTAATGGTTCAGACATGAAAGGAACTTGATTAAGGGTTTCCTCAAACAGAACAATCTAACAATTTGCATGATATTAGCAATAATTAATTTGAAGAGCAAAGAAAACTTTCTAAACTATCAACAATAAAAGCACATTTCCATCAGACAGCCTAAAGTAAAGGCTGAATAATTTTTCTTTTTTCTCTGTAGAACGTGATAATACAAAAGTATCGTCACATGAATAGGCAGTCAAAGAACATGTAGCCAAGAAATGTGGAAAGAACACAATATTATAGAGATGGACCAGGGGGTTATTTCATTCTTAAAATATTTTGTCTATGGCCACGCCACCCTGAACAAGACCAATCCCATCTGATCTCGGAAGCTAAGCAGAGTTGGGCCTGGTTAGTACTTGGATGGGAGACAACCTAGGAAGTCTAGGTGCTGAAGGCGTAAAAAATAAAAATAAGGGATTGTAAACTGACAGGGTCCTTGTAATCTGTGAGGTCAACCAAGGATTGCTTCGCCTAAAAATAAATAAATAAAATAATTAAAAAAATATTTTTCTGCATTTTGTGATGTTTGTAGTATTTATAAATAAGCTTTTTGGAATCTTGTCACTTATTGTGATTTTTCTCATTTTAAATATTTACTTTTGTATCTAATTTTTCAAAAGGGTCCTCTCTCCAAGTCTTGTAACTTTCAGGCCTCACAAAACTTGAATTCATTCAATCCTATGAGCCTAAAACAATGCTCTAAGCATAAAGTAATGCTTCTTTAAAAGTTGTTGAATAAATGGTTGCAATGAAAAACATTTGACATGGAAGATATGCCAAGCATCACAAAATTTATAAACTTTAAATTTTACTTTGAAAGTTTAAAATGTATTTAAAAATAAACATAATATATAGAACTACTAGTACCCATCACCCAAATTCAGCAGTGATTAAGACTTCCCACATTTGTTTGCTTTTCTGCTTTGTTTCTTTTTTTTCTGTCGTATTTTAAAGTAAATCCCAGATATCCATGTTATTTCTTCCCTTTATACTTCGATTTGTGCCTCTAACAAGTGTAACCATATTCTTACATAAATATTAACGAAATGTTGTCCTTACTGCTAACAAAATGCGAATTCAACGTTATCATCTAATATCCCATCCATAGTCAAATATTACCAATTTTCTCAAAAATGACTTTTTTTATTGA
This sequence comes from Pteropus alecto, assembly GCF_000325575.1. Taxonomy (NCBI): domain Eukaryota; kingdom Metazoa; phylum Chordata; class Mammalia; order Chiroptera; family Pteropodidae; genus Pteropus; species Pteropus alecto. The sequence goes on from NW_006442107.1 coordinate 15,483,182, forward strand.
GTTTATTTAAATTATGATACAAGCAAAGTCAAAACATTTGATGTTAATACATTCCTTAAATCTCTTGTCACTTTTTTTTTCCTGTGTCACTAACTTATTGCAGAACCAAAGTCAATTGTCCTGTACAGTGTCTCACATTTTGGATTTTTCTGTGTACTTTCTCTGGTGTCATTAACTGGTTACTCTACCTGCCTTGTATCCTACACATGAAAGTTAGCTCCAGACTGAGGGTTCTCAAACTTGAGCGTGCATTGGAATCCACTGGAGGGCACGTTAAAACAAATTGCTGGGTCCTGCTCCAAAGTGGCCTGTTCAGTTGGCCTGTTCAGTTGACCTGGGGTGGGGGCCAATAATTCTCATTTCTAATAAGTTTCTAAGAGATGTGGAAACTGCTGGTCTGGCGGGCACACTTTGAGAACTACTGCTTTTTAGATCGAGTTTTGATTAGATTCAGTCTTTTTTTCTTTTGGTGAGCTTGCTTCTTAAGTGATACTGTATACTTCCTTTTACATCTCTTCAGAAGGCACACAGTGTGGTCATCACACTTTTAATGATGCTAAGGTTACCCAGTGGATTTAGTAATGAATACTGATATTTCTAAAAGTAACTGGCAAGATACATTTTTAAATTGCAATTTTAAAAATTATCTCAAATCATCTGTCCAACGCCAGTGCGTATGCAGTCACTCATTCAGCAAACATTAACTTTATTTCTACCATGTGCTTGACATTGTGCAAGGTGATAAAGATGGAAAAGGCATGGTCTCTGAGTGATCCCACCCCAAGTAACTTAGTCTGTGGAAGATGGACATATAAACTACCTCATACAGTACTTAATGATCAGTGCTATGATAGAGATATGTGCAGAAAGTAGGAAAGTATGGGTGCCTGGCACTGAATTCATGTGGTTCTTCCTTTATTTAGGGCATAGTGGAGAAATAAAAGTTTTGTCTTTATTTCCCTTGGCTATATTATCAAAAACGCACCCACTAGCCCCAGCCCTATCTCATCAAGCACTGTGGTATTGCTGTCTGAGACATCCTATGCTCTGACCACAGTGTGCTAACAGATTTAGTTCCCTCCTTGTGCAGATTTTTTTTAGGTCCAATGATGGCAGTTATATAAGGGAGGGTCATGTGAGAAAGGAAAGTGCAAATGTATTTGCTAAGGAGGGCCATAGGCAAAATCTACCCTTATTCCTGTAAACCAACACCTGCGTTTTAAGGATAAACAGGTATGCATCTTCTATATGGCCTAAGTTGTGAATCTTTGAAGCCTTTGTATTTAATGTCTTTTTAAGATCTGATTTGGATTTTTTAGATGCATATCTGGAACATAAAAATAATTGCTCTCAAAATGAAGGCTTCCTAAGGTATGGTCATCCAAAGTTCTTATTAAGGCATACCAGTTTTATGGGACAAATGACTACCATATTTTATGTGAGTTATTTAGAGGCCTATGTAGTAATTTTGCTTGATTTTATCATCTCAATATCTACATTTCCCTGTTTTTATTTTTTCTTTTGGAAGGACTTTATTTTTTAGGTTCACAGCAAAATTGAGAAGGTACGGAGATTTCCCATATACTACTGGCCCCCACACATTCATAGCCTCCCGTTATTATCATTATTCGCCAGAATGGTACATTTGTTACAATTGATAAGCCTTCACTGACAAATTATGATTATCCAAAGTCCATAGTTTACATTATGGTTTTGGATAAACGTATAATGATATAGTTATTATTATTATGTCACAGCATTTTCATTGCCCTAAAAATCCTTTGTATTTTATCTATTTATCCCTCCTTAACACCCACATTTAGTAACTACTTTTCATTTGACTGTCCATAGTTTTGCCTTTTCTAGAATGTCATTTGGTTGAAATCATACATTATTTAGCCTTTTCAGATTGGCTCTTTTCACTTAGTAAATTCATCTTTTCATGGCTTAATAACTCATGTTTTTAGTGTCAAATAATATTCCATTATCTAGATGTATCACGGTTTATCTGTTCATCTACTAAAGCATATCTTGATTGCTTCCAAGTTTTGGTAGTTGTGGATCAAGCTACTATAAACATCTGTGTGTGTGAGTTTCTGCATAGACATAAATTTTTAACATCTTGAGTAAATAACATGGAGCACGATTGCTAGATTGTATTTATATAAGATTATGTTTAGTTTTGTAAGAGAAAAACCAAACTCTTCTCAAAGGGCTGTACCATTTTTCGTTCGCAATTGCAATAAATGAGAGTTCCTTTTGCCCCACATCCTCATCCGCTTTGGTGTCCTCAGTGTTCCAGATTTTGGCCATTTTAATAGATCCATAGAGATATCTCATTGTTTTAATTTGCATTTCCCTGATGACTTAAGATTTGGAGCATCTTTTCATATGCTTATTTGCCATCTGTATATCTTCTTTGGTAAGAAGGTATCTCTTAAAGTCTTTGGTTCATTTTGTATTCAGGTTATTTTCTTGTTGAGTTTTTAGTGTTCTTTGTATATTTTGCATAACAGTCCTTTATCAGATGTGTCTTTTGCAAATATTTTCTCCCAGTCAGTGGCTTGTCCTCATTCTCCTATTTTTAAGACCAAATAGTTTTGTAGAAAAAGGGAACTACAATCTTGAGTGTCAAGTCTGTAGAGAGCATTTCTTTGATGCTGTCAGGGGAAATGGGGAAATGTAGATTGATATGTGTTGATGCCTATCTCAGTATAGCTTGAAGGAAAATGCAAATTAACATGAAAAGAAAAGTAGAGAGCAACACTAGTGTTTAATTCTGTGTCAAATGCCACAGTCTATCAAGAGTTCACAGTTTAGCAAAGACTGAAGGTTGACTGAGGTAGAAATGAGAATCTTTGTAGAAATTAAACTTAATCTGGCCTTGAAAGCTGGTTAGATCGTCCACAGTAAGAGGAGCAAGTAATGGAACTTTAGCTGAGTAACAGAATTCAGAGTTATAAAAATTTCTGGATAAAAACAGTGATTATGCTTTAGATTTAGATCCTGAATATTCTCAAGTCTGTAAGACTGGGCCTCCTTCACCCCAAGTAACTAGAACTATAGATCCTTCATGCTCCCAAGTAGTTCTGTCTGCAGCAGGTAACTGGTTTGTGTGTCTCACAGGGTGTGTGGAAAGAACGCATTAGCCTGGCGTATTTGCATTTAGATCAGTGTATTATAACATTTTTTCAAATATTGCACATTGCCATTTAAAAATATATATGCTATATTTTTCAAACTAATGGAATATTTACTTTGTATTTTATTAGGTAATTCCACCTTGTTAATGATTTGAACTGTAAAAAAAAATGCTGATTTTAAAATTTTAACTTCACTTTCAATGTCAGTGGTCTATTCTAGTTTTCTTATTATTCCTTCTTTAATGAAATTCCTCCTCTGAATGAAATATTAGCGTGATCTTTAAAGCTTGCTACATGTTATCATTGAACAGAAGCGTTTTCAAACACTGTTTATTCAAAATTTTCGTCTTTCACAGATATTATCTTCTATTTAGCTGGGGCTACCTATGTATCTAAATTAGCATGTGTAAAATATGCATCATATAATGATTAATCTGACCTTATAATGATTGATTTCTGTATCATTCCAGCCTCAATTGCAAGTGACAAACTCAGGTTTAAGCAAAAAAGTAAAAGGGGGCGGAGGGTGGAGGATGTATGCTATCACACAGCTGAAGCATCTGTGAGTTAATTTCAGGCACAGTTGAAACTAGGTGCTCAAATGATGTTATCAGGACTTTTTCTATTCTGTTTAGCTCTTCTAGATTCAATGTGATTTCAGTTACAGGCAGGCTTTCTTTACCTGGAGGTAAAGTTGGCGTATGCATGCCTAGGGTAGAGAAAGTTGTTGCCCATAGGACTGGCACTTTCGCTTGGTGCAGCAGAGGTTGTGTCTTGAAAGGAAAAGATAGATGCTGGGCTGACAGAGAAGTTGGAGATACCACAGCAGGACCCATGGTTGGTCTTGGACACAATTATCAGTTTGTGGAAATTGTCTTGGTTGTCATTCATCATCTCTTATGCATTAGGAAACACCAAGCTTGACAGATGATTAGGGGGAATCCTAGTTCCTTTTTCTAAACCAAAGTCAGATGCCATCTTAAGACTCCTAGACAATTTATAAACTAATTTTAAAGCATGTTGTCATACAAATAACAGACTTAGCCTCGATAATATTTGTATGTCCTTGCTGGGCAAGTCAATTCAGCATACCAACCCCTCACTTTCCTTACCTGTTTAAAGAATACTAATGCAGTTACACTAAGCTCTGAGGTCATTTCCATTCTGAAGAAAATGTGATTCAAAGATTCTCTTGCAAAATTGATTACAGGTTGGTTTTTCTTTTCTTTGGAACGTGGATATTGAGTGGAAACAGTAATTGCTCTCAAGAAGCTAAATTCAATAAAACTTAGTGCAGTGATGGAAATGTTCCATGTGGCTATTGAGCATTTGAAATGTGACTGGTGTGACTGAGGAAATGAATTTTTAATTTAATTTAAATTTTACTAATTTGGATTTAAATTAAAATAGCCGCAGCTCTTGAATTATCAGCTCATTTAAACAAGACTTCTGAGGAAACTGTCGAAATGAAAAATAAAACAAAATGTATAATCTCGTTCGATGAATTTAAAAAGAGCAATTTCCTCCTGTCTTTTCAGTCTCCTGCACATAGCTACTCAAGCTATGACTCTGGCAAAAATGAAAGTGTAGACCGAGGCGCCGAGGACCTGTCTCTGAACAGGGGCGATGAAGACGAAGATGACCACGATGACCACGACGATTCTGAGAAAGTTAACGAGACCGATGGCGTTGAGGCAGAGCGGCTGAAAGCTTTTAATGTGAGTCCTGCCACACTCCCAGTGTGGCTTAATTTTTACCACTTCACTTTCATGTTGTTGCTTGTTGGTAAATGTGGATATTTTAGAGACATGTTTGTTTAATTTACAGAAGGATTTAAAAAGTACATGAAACACACTTTGCCAACCAGACACCAGAATTGCTGTGTTTTGTTTAGAATTTTAAAGCCAAATGTGAGCTGAAAACTGGAGTTGTGTTGTGTGAGTATGCATGTTTACCTAGTGGATGAAGGGGGCCTCAGCTTATTTCTCCGAAGAGTATGCCCGTCATCATTTATTTCTTTTGCTTTCCCAGCTTATCTAATTATGCATGACAAAAGAGTCAGTTGTTTGTTTTCAGAGATTAGTATACTGTGCGGTGTAGCAGTGTAGCAGTCGTATTTATTGAGAAATTTATGGGTGCTTAATTGTCACAGTCTACTGTTATTTCCTGATTTTTTTCTACACGATAGTCTATACTTTTCTGTATGTCTGTGTCTGTCTGCCTTTCTCTCTCTTTCTCTATTTTTTATCCAACCATTTAGAAAGTGTTTGCTTAAAATTTCTGGCTTTCCATTGCAAAGTTCTCCAGTGAATAAACCAAAAAAGAGTATTTTCCTATCGGTTATCAAGACAGGAGGCTAGGAACAGCAGAGAGCAGCCCTCCAAACCCTTCTCCTCTGTCTCCCTCTTGCCAACAGATGTTTGTCAGGCTGTTTGTAGATGAAAACTTGGACCGAATGGTCCCAATCTCTAAGCAGCCCAAAGAAAAGATCCAGGCTATCATTGACTCATGCAGGCGACAATTCCCTGAGTATCAAGAGCGTGCCAGAAAACGTATACGTACTTACCTCAAGTCCTGCAGGCGGATGAAAAGAAGTGGTTTTGAGATGGTGAGTTTTGAATTAAAACACAGCCCTAGATTCCATCAAAATCCCACATGTAAACCATGACACTATTTTTTTTTTCATCTTAGTGTCTTTTTTATTTTTTCCATAACGTCAGGTCAAAGGGGTTTTTGTTTGCTTGTTTGTTTTTTCCCCTTCTCCTTTTCATCTTCCTGAAGTATTTACCCCCTTTGTTTATTCAATAAGGAATACCTTGTGAAACCAGTGCTCACAGGCCCACATGATACCATGTCATAGGAAATGAGGGTGATATAAATAAAATCCCATGAGAACCAGCATCTCATTCATGTTTGTTTTCTCTCTGTCACAATTGGAGTGGATATAAGGTTAATCAAGTCTTGAACTGAAGCACCAGTTGTTGCTTTAACGGCATGTGAAAATGGCTTTCTGTGGAATAAAAAGAAATGAATGGATCCATCTAAATAACACTGTTTTTATACCGACAGTGTTATTTATACCGACAGTTAACAGATAGCAAGCCTTGAAAATAAAGATCAGGGAGTGAAAATCCTCATGTGAAATATAAAACTTTGTTCTACTCGCTGTACCTGTGTGCTTGTAGATGGTAACATGAGCTTTTATATTCAGCTGGGCTTTATAGATGGATGAGATTATGCTGACATTAGATTATTTGTGGGTGGAAATCAAATGTCATTTTTTTTTTTAACTTGATTCTATTTCACCTTGCTCTCTAATTGTTACACCTAGCAATAGGGCATACATTTACAATGTATTGTTTTATTTCATTGTTTTTTTATGTATATGACCAGAAATGTATTGGAAATTTTCTGAAACCATTTTTTCTCTCTCTTGGCTCCATAAAAGCCAAGACTGTTAGAGCTTGTGATCTGTGCCTCATTTATTAGGTATGATGGGGTAGGAGTTGGCATAAGTAGCAGAGGCTTCAGAGTATGTCAAATATGAGAAATATTTTTTCAGATGTAAACGAAATGGCAAAAGTAACAAATCCACTGTCTACTCTCGATTTTTCTACATTGGCTTGCAAAACTATCTTTGATATTTTTCAAGAGAAAAACGACCGTTCTTACAGAGAGCAGTCTGCCTAGATGGTAACGAGAACTGGGTTTGGTCCCCAGACAGCCTGTTTCAGAGTTCTGGATCCACCACTTGTAGCTGTGTGACCTGGGCAAGTCACTTCGACTGCCTGTATTCAGACGCCTTCTCTGAGATGATGATAATTCCTAATTTATAAAGCTGTGAGAATTATATAAATTGTCACATGTAAAGCTCTACAAGCCATTTTTGACACAGTAACCACTCAATAAATTTAACTCTGAAAGTATTATCAATTAAATATTTTTTAATTCATCACCTGATAAAAGCTTCCCAAAGTGTTTGCATTACACAGTCACAAAACTCTCCATCCAAGTATTTGCTTATATCTCAGAATAACTACATTGAAGTCAGAGTTTGTGATGCATGTTTTTAAAATAAAAATAGCATAGCTGTGCTTGATCAAACTAAATTATGACAATAGAGATTTATGGTATAAGAGGAAAGAAAATAAAGCTATTTTCCCCATTCCTGAATTACTTAAAAATTATTATCATCCACCCAATAGGTGAGAGATGACAGAAAAAAAGATATTTAAACAAGTGTAAAAGTCCAGAATCCTGGCATTGACATCTGGTTCAGGACCACTTAACAGTTAATGTGAAATTCCAATTAAAATGGTATCTCTTTCAGAGTACAAAATACAATATATACCTCCCTCTTTCAGTAACAATAAAGATAATATATATCAAAATTTTCTTATTTTAATAGCATCTGGCATTGCTATTTCTTCCCAATCTTTTAATGTTGTGTAGAGATTCTTCTCTTTGGTAAAATTTATGTTTTCTGATACTTTTTTTATTAATCATTATTTTAGAGAAAAAAAATCATTGTCATGTAAATTCTTAATTTCTCTAAGGCATATTTAAGACATTCATGGGTATTTTTTATTGTATTTATTTTCTTCAGTGGCCATGTATTTGTTGTAAACCTTGTGCTATGTGTAGAGAGGACAAAAAGTTGACTAATTCAAAGTCAAGTAGTTTTACAAACTAATCTTGACAGAAATATGCTGTAAAGAAATGCTACTAAATTTAACTTCAATAATTTTATTCATTATTTATTCAATATATGTATAATGTACATAACATTATACAAAGTAATAAGGAGAAGTAGAAGAGATGTCTGACCTGTTAATTAGGAAAATATAGCATGTTCCCTGATTATTATGATTTATTGAGATGACACGTTATGGGAAGTGAAATGCTTAAGTAATATAATAGAAAGCCTAATATAATTAAATGTTAAGTGAACAACATGGATGAAAATTGATACTGTAGTGTAGCCTATTTTTTTTATACATTACTCAGTAATGTACTACTGAAAATAACAAATTAAATATACCACCTAGTTGACACTTGAAATTTTGATTTGTTTTATGTATCACTTCATTGTCATGGAGCTTGGGGAGGATATGTGTCAATTCGAATACTAATCTCTATCTAAAACAGGAAAAGGCATGAGTAAGATAGATAGTAATCACAGCTAAATATTGTACATGAATATTTTTGCCATTATAATTTTTAAATTTGATGTAAGATCCACAGGTATTTTTTTTAATTGAAACATTAAACAAAAATTCTGTTTTTCTATTGTGTTTAATAGAGGTAGACATGAAGAAAATGTCTTCAATATTATCAGTTCCAGTATGTGATTGCTTTTGCATGCAAATTATTCTACAGTACTCAACAAGTTAACAAGGCGGCAACCTAAAGAAGTTTTTAATATATTTTCGAAATGGAATTGTTAAGTGTAGGATTATTTGGTAGGGAATTTTGTATTATGAAATAAAAGCAGCATTCAGTAGACACAGCTCTTTCAGTTACTTGGGGTATGGAAGTCAGGAGACTCTTTGAGTATAGTGAAACACAAAATATTGAATTATATGTTTCCTGATGAATTATATTAAGAAATTCAAAGAGATGTTCCACTAGAAGTGGTTTATCACAGCCTATTTTAGTACTATACTTGAGAATCTTGTCATTCACTTTGACTAATTTTCTGCTGTCATTAATACAAAGTTGATTCATGTTTAATTATTTTATACTATCCCTTAAAAATTTACATGCCAACACAAATGCTTTTAATTGACTTTATTTTAACTGATTGCTTACAATAATTGGAGTATGTGCTTTTGCATTTTTATTTCACTGGAATTATCAAGACCTCACAAATCTTGATTGCTTAAGCAGCCAAAATTTCTGTCATTGCTACAAATAGTCTATAATACATGAAGTATATTAACCTTATAATGATACTTTTCTCTACATTTTCACTGATGCACTGTTTGTTTACTGACCATCTCAAATCATAAAATGCTCAGTGTCGTATGTAAAAGGGCAGGTTTTATGAAAAATAAATTGAGTAAGTTTGATCCAGACTATTATCTTAGTTTTCTTTTCTTTTTTCTTTTTTTTACATTTGAAACACCCAGTGAGTTAAACAGCCATTTAATGAATCCTTAGACAAAAACATCTAATTGTTCTGTTATGTGGCTTTAACTCAAAACTACTTCAACTACGTTTTTTTGAAGAACACTTGTTGATTATTCCAGAAAAGAAATGAATTTCTCCAAATTCCAAATGAATTTCTCTTGATCCTAAATTCAAGAGTACCTATAATAGATAAGATCATAAAAGCTTTGTGAAAGATGGGGTTGGCCCATATTTGAGTGTCATCTCTGTTATGTGATATGATTTCTCTTTTTGTTTTCTGAGTTTGCATTGTTAGAGACTCTTTTACCACACTGCGTAGATTTGCATACATTTTTATAAAATTAAAATGAAAAATTTTAGGGCAGTTCATCCTTTGTCCTATATCTCAGATTTTGCCACTGCACCAAGTTAGATCAAATATCCTAGATATTTGAATTCAGTAAACTCAGACTCTTGAAAAATTACCTATTTACATGCATTTTAATATTATGTAATTGACTATGTTTATTTGAAGAAATAAGTCTTACACGATTTTTTTGTAAAATTTCATCAAAGATGTCATCCATTAGGCTACTTAATGTCCACTATAAATGACTTCATTTCAGAAATTTCTTTTAGAAGGTAATGCAAGAAAAAAATTTTCTCCTGTGGAAATAGAGTGCTTTTATATTTTTTCATCACTAGGACTTAGTGTAGCTTAGTGTGTTCATTTGTTATTCCTTACTACCAGGAAGTCAGAGCCAAAGTCTTTCTAAGGTCCCAATTATCTGTTTGCTTAATTTATTTTAGTGTGCGCATTTCCTTAGTGGCTCTTATATCCATTTTAGGGGAAAACCTGATATAAATTTTAAAAACAAATATGTAAATAATCTAATTATGGAAACATTATACTTTCACATCATCTTCTAAGTTCTATTTCATAGTATTTCTTTTAAATGACATCCTATAATACCCCTCTTCAGTAATTTCGATATATGACTTTCTGATAACATAGTTCTGTCATCAGAAAATAAATATTTAATGTTTTGGAAATAGTACATTTTTAAGAGAATTTGACTAATTATGTCATTTGCATCCCAAAGTAGAGGGATCAAAATTTGTTTTTAATTCAAGATATCAGAAACATTGCAAAAGCTATAGTGACACTTGCTATTCCTTCTTTAGCAAATAGAGATGTTATAAAAAATGAATTAAAGTCCTTCTTTAAACTAAAAATTTGATCAGAAATATACCCAGCCATTCATATAGGATCTTGATTAAAAACTTTATAATACCTGCACAGCCAATATTATTCAGAACGTTGCTCCATTAACCATCCCAACTCTTTCACATATTCAGTTTTCTTTCTTCACTGAGAGGAAAATTTCTTCTCTTCTGCTAGAATAAGTCCCATATTCCAAGAAAATATTTAACCTCATAACTCCTCTTTTACAATCCAAGTTCATCTTTCTTTGCCACGTTTCCTCTAAAATGATTTTACATTTACAGATCGGATCTCTCACCACTAATTCCCTCTGTAGTCCCTCACATTCCAGTTCTGGTTCTCACCACTATATTGAATTAGTTCTTAGGAAGATCACATGACTACCTTTGCAGCAAATCTAAGAATTGCACCCCTTTTTGCTAAGGGGCCTTTCTAAGATTCTGGGTTTTTCAATACTGCATGTTACTCTGTCCACATCTACAGAAGTCTGCCCCTGTATACAGTACTCTACCCTCAAAGTAGAATACTAGTGATCCACAAAGATTCGGTACTTTATTCCAAATGTCAGCCAAACACTTGACAAATGTACCGTTATATCCTCATTAAACTCTTTATATTATCCATTACTCATTCTTGTTACTGATCTTCCACCTTATCCACCAAATTACTTGTAAATTCATTTTGACTTGCCTATTTCTGGTAATAGCACACCTATTATCATTTATACCAGTGTTCATAAACTCGGAATGAGACTTGACTCTTCATTACACTTATGGCTCGCATCCTACCACTCACTGAATTGTTTATTCTTCTGTTGCTGTATTTTTCAAATTAGTCCCATGATTTCGAATTTTATCTGCTATCACTTTAGTTCTAGCCCTTCATGCCTCATACCTGTTCTCTTGCATAATCTTTTTAACTAAATTCCCTACTTCTATCTCATACTCCCTCTCTACTCTCTGTCATTAGGCAGAGACAGAACTAGAATTTGTGCCTTAAAATCGTGAAATTTGGGGCTTTTCAAAAAAGTAATACAAAATAGTGAGCAAAAAATTAGGTAGAAGGATGAATATTTATTTACAGTTAGAAAAGATAATATGCAAAACATTTTTTTAAACAGTAATTTTGAAGAGTAATATCTTTTTCTGATCTCTCTTTAGATAATTTTCAGATACACTTACACAAATACTTCTTGATTTTTAACTTGGCTTCCCCTACCTACCTAGAATGCTTGCAATATCCAGAAACTTCAGGATTCCCATCCGGTTGAGTGATTCTGGTGCCTAAACTTCACTGGCTTTGTAAAAAATCTTCCTTTGCTCCTGGAGTAGTCTTCATCAACTTTGGCTTTGACAGTGTCAGACATTTGTCATCTTAGAACGAATTCTAAATTTCTTAAATATGTTAGAGTATGGCTTTTTGAAACTGAGAGACCCAAGTTCACTTCCTGGCTTAATTACAGTGTAATTTTACGTGATGTTTCTGAGTCTCTTTTTCTAAAGGAGAGGACTGTTGGGATATTACATGTGGCCCTTATCTACCCTTTCTTTTAATATGCTTAATTATTTCCCTTCACACCTTAGGCCATCACATGGGACCACTGCCCCTTCTCTCAATGTGTGCTCTCTTAGTCTACTGATTTTTTTTATGACTTAGAGATTATGGGTATTAGTCTCCCATTATTTCCTAAATGTATTAAAATTGAAGAGTAATTAGAATATAAGAACTATATTCAACATAGTTGTCAGAGGTACTCATCATCGGATCTTTTAGTTTTAGGAAACATTGACCTGAGCCTCATATGGAATACCACCCCCCGATACACACTACACTTACCTTCTCTCTACAAATAAATATAAATCTTAATTACAATAAATTTTTAAATACCTAGCTAAAAGAAAGAAAGGAAAATTTCCAGGCCATGAAATTAATTAAAAAAAAAACAAGAAAACTCATAGCCAGAGTGGTAAGCCCTTAATTTGATAGGGTAACAGAGTAGGAAGGTAGAAAAAGTAGGGTGTGAATACCTACTCAGGTTCAGGAGATGTGGATTCTGGTTTGTGACTAGGCAGGAACACGAACTGAAAACTGTATACAAAACTGGGACCCTAGAAAGGCTACTTCTCTATTAAAGAGGAATTAAAACATTCAGTTACAACTCTAAGGAATAAAATAACAGGCTTATAAGCAATGAAATTAAAACCTTACTAGATGGTTAAATAGAAGATAAGGCTCAGCTAAAGAGAAAATCCATTTGCATAATTATAGAAATTAGAGAAAGAAATAGAAATATGAAAATATGAAAAAATGAAAATATGAAATATGAAATATGAAAAAAGTTAAGATGGCAGCTAGAGTATTAAAGATATATCTAATAAGCATTCCAGAGGAGAAATTAGAATAAGGACAACATTCAAACAGAGGAGAAGGGAGAATTTTTTTAGACCATTGAATCCTGAGATCAGAGAAATAGAACAGTTATGAGCAGTATAAATAAAAACAAATCTAGACCTATTTATATCATAGTGGAACAACCACAGACCCAAGAAATTCTTAAATTTCACCAGTAAGAAACAGATTATCTAAAACAGAAAAACAGAATGAACACAATTCTTATTCTCAAAATAGACATCACAAGACAAACTTCAAAATCCTAAGGAAAAAAAAATGTTTTCAAAATTGTTAGAGAAACTGCTTTTAATCTACAAGTCAATGCCCAGTTAAACTCCATTTCCAAAGTGAGGAAGAAAGAGATACTTGAGACAACTATTGAGGTTACCACTCACAAGCTGTCCCTGGATGAACTAAAAATGTCCTCTAAGAAGAAGGCAACTGAATCTGATGGAAACAATGGAAAATTAGGAGCACTGGTGAGGAAATCAAGAAAAGCACCCTGATTTTGTAGTCAGTGGATCTTGGTTTTTATCTGTGCTTTGCCAGATGTTACTTGTGACCCTTGTGAACTTGATCTTTCATTTCCTCATAGGAAAAATGGAAACCAATAGCACTTAATCTTACACATGAAAACTAACAGCACTTGCAATAACCATGTAAAAACTCCTACCTAGCATGGTACATAATATCTGAGAAACATGGTAGAATGCAGTCTAATCTGAAATTGCTTTACCGGGAAACTCTCATTGTCTCAATCTGTTGAATTACTTGGAGGACTGAATCGAGTATGTCTTTATTTACTTAATCCTCACTTCTAGCTAAGAACAGCCTTAAATCTCTCTCTTCTGTGTGCAAATTGTACTTTGTGGTACCTCTTTTGTAGTTTTATTTTATCCTGTCTTATATTACTGTATATTAGCTCCCTAATAAGTTACGTATCTTGAGTACAATGCTTCTTAATTTGTGCATTTTTGTATCACCCACAATGTCTTATATAGTGCAATTAGTTGTTCATGAAAGCTGCTCAATACAAGTTCAATTCAATTGAATTAATATTATTGAATGAAAGCTGAGTGAATGAATGGGTACTTACTAAAGTATTACTTTGTGATAGAAATTACTTGGGAGATAACTTTTATTGTGTGCTATGTGTTTCACAGTATTCTGCAATTGGTATTTGAATTTTAAAGTTACTGCCAACTAGCCTAATATATTTTAAATATCTAGGGAATTTTTCCCCTAAAGGAAACAGTTATATAACATTTAATTTTAACTATTTTTTTAACCCTTGAAACACTATTTTTAAAATATTTTTATCTACTTAGCAATTAGTGTGACTAGGTATGATATTATTTGTGTCAATAGAATCTGTGTATATTTGTAAGTTTCACATGTAAACTATTAGGAAAAAGATGCCATGGTCCACAATAATCACAAGTATATAGAGTCACTTATTTTCAGAATTCAAAGATGTTTCCTAGTGTAGATTTAAAGAAGTGGTCATTTAGTTAAAAATGAAACCATGTCATTTTAGTTGATAATTTCATTTATCTTGTCTTAATCAGGGTTATCGTCATATGACATTAGCTAAACTGGGCTTCTCAGTATCATCTATAAGACTGAATTCCCCATGTATTTTTGAGAATGATCATTATTAAAGACCAATAATATTTTTAAATTAAGGCCAAAGCACAGATCATTAATTCATAATGAAATATTTATGATCAAACCCTTAATGAAGGTTAATTAGCATTTTTGTTAAAAATGCATTTTCAAACTCTTTCTAAATTAGTCAAGGGAATTTTCTCAAGAAACAGGATTCCTGGGCTCAACTGTCAGGGATTTGCCACTCTCCCATTTCTTAACTATGTTTCCCTGTGTATTGGTTTATCTCTTAGATGGGTCCTTGCTGCCTGTTGGGAAATGTTGCCATCAGCACCTCTAAGCCTCCATTCTTAAAATTTATAATCTAAGAGCAATCTTCCAGCTCCAGGTCCCCATTCCCAGGAAAGGACTTGGATTGGCCCTATTTGGATGATATGTCCATCTCTTGGATCTGTTATTGGGAAGAAGGAGATGAGCTCCCATGATTGTCCAAGCCTAAATCATGTGGGCAGGGTGAGGTTAATGAGGTGCTTTGCTTATCATTTCCACTAAAACCATATAGGACATGTTAAGGACAGCTGACCTGCTATTTTAGACTACATTCATAACCTTTATCTGAAATTTTGCATCATCTGTGGTTCAGAATTCAGAATTCTTCAGATTTGGAGAACATGATAGAGTACATATTCTATTTATTGCATGACACAGAGCATTCTGGAAGAAACATCCCATATACAAATATTATTTCTGCCACAAAACTTATGAATATACACAGGAAGTAGGAAAAAGAAAGACTAAGTATCCTCATGTTAGTTTTTTCTGCCAATTGAGTTTCCCCAAGTTTTTGAAAAATCTTTTAGTTTCTGCTATATTAGGATTTTACAACTGCTACTAAAATGTTCTGGGTCTATAATGAACATACTTTATTGAATACATATTATGCCCTATATGCTAGGCATTGTACTAGCTTGTAAAGTAAACCCTATAATGACAAAGAAAGTGTTGTTTATCTCCATTTAGACTTAGCACAGTTCCTGATATATAGTAAGTGCTAATTAAATATATTTGAATAAATGAGGATATCAGTGATTTTATGTACATTACTTATTGGAAGTGATTCTAACAATTGCTCATGATATAGAGATTTTTTTTTATTCATAATTTATAGACTGAACTTAAATTTTATCTTTTATAGAAATGAAAATAATGGTGCTTGGTAGAATGAGTGAGGCTTAGAGATATTAAATAGCAAAAACTGTCAGATAGAAAGCAAGTGGCTGATTACAAACTAATATCCTGGTCAATCTGATTTAGTTGTTAAACAGTTACTTTATTCCACTAATGTCTACAAATGAAGCTACCTAGTTAATAGAAGGGATCCCTTAGGAGCTGTAACTTCTACCAGCCTGTAACCATTATGCCTTTAGGTATAGATAAACCATTTGGGGGGAGATAGGATATGCATATCATCTAAGCTGCAGAATTCTTAAATTAAATATTTTATAAGATAAGATTAGGAGAAACAATTTTAATTTAGGACCCTACCTAAACTCCGATTACTGAATCATTTACTTTAAGTAGAAAGAGCTAATTCTACTTAAAATCTTAGGTGGGTGTTGCTGTGGCCTTGTCTACTACTTGATTAGGCTATTCTTAAACACTAGTCTAGAAAGCATTACCTCATTCACTCATGAACAGAATCTCACATTTTTATTTCTTTGTACATTTTTTATAATTTTAAAAATTCTGCATCTTAAACGTACAGCAGAAGTTTAGAGGACTCCAATGTTGTTTATATTTTTAAGACCAACAAATGAATAGCTTGTGAATGTGGTGGTAAGATTTACATGCATATATAAGGAAAAACACATGTACATTGTGCCAACAGCAATCACATCTTAAGTCTCTAATTAAAATGTGATTTTTTGAACTCCTAAAGCTCCATGTGACAGTTTAGCCATCTGTTTAATGAAACAGCCACCACTGATTTGGGCATAGATAATTATTATGATAAGGACAGTGCTAGGGCAAGATCAACTCATCCCAGTTGAGAATGACAGTTAATTATGAAGAGATAATTAGCAAAGGGTGGTTAGCATTATATTATATCCAGAGAAAGAAATAGGTAATAAATCTTCTCAATCTAGGTATAAATCATGTAGAGTATAAGATTATATACATTTTGAATCATGATTTTAAAATCTAATAGGTATATCACAAATACACATATTAATAAATAGCATATTAGCTGAGCTATATTCAACCAGAAGGAAAAGTGTTGTTTTTCATAAATTATCTATTGAAGTCTTTGTATTTGATTTTCTTGTCAAAATATTCTTATCTGAAGTTATCACGTGGAAGCCTTTGTGTCATCTGGGCATGCCTATTGATGTAAGAGGGAACCTTCAGCCCTCGTTTCTGGTGGAATCCATGACTACAGCCCTTAACACACACTGCTAACGATCTCCCAGGAAGACCCTAAAGCAGTGATAGTAGAATAAGCTCTCTCCTAGTAAATGTGATGAAGGGAGGGAGCGTTTCCATGAAGATGGCTCTCAGAACTCACACTAAACAATAGGTTTAAATTTCTCTATGATAAAATTGCTTTTATAAGGAGCAAAACTGATTAATTCCCTTCTATCTTAATATAAGCACTTTTGACCTGTAACATAAACAAAAACCAAATCATGGAGGAAAATCAACAAAAAAAAACCCCTTTCTTAGTTAATATTTTATAATCAGGCACAGCATAATTGAGCTGCGTGTGTGTGTTGAGGAGCATTGGCATTTATTATTAGCTCATCAGTATTAGAACCAAGGAAATTTTTAGGAGGATTGCTTCACAGGAAAAAAAACCGATCTGCCTGGCTCCTCATTCTCATTTTGGGTATGAAACTCAGCTTTATTACATTTTATGTACAGTAATTTCTTGCCACTTCTGGTTGCTCCAACATGAAAATCTTATCAATTTAGATTGCATCAGTTTAGAACATGTGACAGAACTTAGATAAGTGACATTTTATCTTTGTGCTATTAATGAAGAGGGTTTTAAAGAATAAGGAAATATATTAGAAGGATTTCAATCACTTTAAGAGACGGCTTTTAGAGAGATCCTAATATACTCTTTGCTTAAATGTGAAATGGAGTTCACTGTAAATGGATTCCTCTGCAGGAATGTGTAGTACATAAGAGCTCTAGCTTTATTTAAGCTCATTGAGGCCTTAGTTGCAAAATAATACAAAATTATTTAGTAGGGATTATTATTCTCAATTTATCATTAGATTTAAATATCAATCCAGGTATTTCCACATACATAGCTGTGTGATCTTGGGCAAGTTACATAATCTCTCATAACTTCAATTTTTTTTTTTCTTAAATATGAGTATATAAATACTTTTCTCACGGGTTGTTTGGAAGACTAAATCAGATAATGAATCTAAGCTTTTTGTATTAATACCTTCAAACCCTAAGCATTTAATATGATAGGTATTAATATTTATCTTAAAATTAAATTATGGTACTCGTTTTCTACTTGGAAGTACATATTTTATTGTGTATTTCAGATAAAATAAATTCTTTGAAAAAAATATTTTTTAAACTGCGATATAGGTTTTATTTATTCTTTCTTCCCTGTTCTCCAATGAGCTTGAATCAGGTATTATGATCGTAACACATACAGGTAAAGGGCTATCTTTGGTTGGCTTATTTTTTAGTTGAGCACAACAGTTTCCATGTAAGGATTTTTTTTTTCTAGGATATTTGATATGAATCATGACAATGTAAAATGAGTGAAAGAATTGAGAGACATAAAACCTGGGTTCTAGATAAGCTCAATTTGTCCTTTGGCAAGTTATTTAATCTGTGTGGTTTAAGTTTCTTCAGATGTTAGAAAAGAAACATGCTGACTGATTTCTACGGCCATTTATAGTAACTAAATTATAATTTTGCAATAATCTCAGAACAACTCTATTTGCAAAATTACACTATTTAACTACTGGCAATATCTAATCATACCTCTTTGCTTCTACTTATTTTTTCCACTTAATAAGAAAGAATACATGATTGCTTTATCTTGAAGTTGACTTTTTCCCTAAAACCTTGAAGTATTAGGTTATTCAGTGACCTTAAAAAAATACCTAATTCCACTCAGGGCATTTTAGTTTTTGAGACGACCAATTTAATATATCTGGGAAAGACACAACTCTATCGTTTTCTCTGAAAGGGAAATTATATAAATTATGTATCACAACTTGTACTATCTAGTAAAAGTCATATTTTTATTTTATTTTTAAAATTAAAACAATTTGAGAGGAAATGTTATTAACTTTAATTAAAGGGCTATTTTACCTTGTGTTCTCTCTGTTCAACAATTTTTATGTATTTAAGGAACTTGTGTGTTTGTTACTATAATTTAAGCACCCTAATAAAAATTACATATCATATGTTTATACACATATAATTCCCAAATTATATATTCTTAATTTTGAATGAAGATACCTGCTGGAGGAAAAATAAAGATAATAAAGAATAGAAATACATAACTCTGAATTTAATGTGTATCAATAATTTTTATTTAGATTCTGTTAATTCAGTCCCTAGAACCAGATGAAGGGTCTGATAATGTAGTTTATAAAGATGCGAACATTCACTTCTATTTAAATAGCTACAATCAAATAATTTTTCATTTTTCATAATGGAATCTTCTTATTCCAATTTTTCCACAACACCTTTGCTCAAAACACTTCAATTGAGAAGGACAACATTATGTACTTAACTGCCATGTAGTTTAGATTATACTTTTGAGCCAACGGGACACTGATTTTGTAGCTTAATATATTTTTGGTTTTGCCCTAAAACACCATATCCATACCAGCGAAGTACAGAATGAAATAAAGAAGCAGTATAAGTTTTGAAATTATATTTTTATGACAATTTTTTTAGGTTTACCTCATTTGAATCTCCTCTCTCTTCCCAGCACACAGTCCTTTCTAATTTCCTTCTCAAAATGCTTCTGCTACATTTTCCCTGTCACATCAAGGGACTCTCTTCTTTTTCTTTTGCAAAAATAGGATTCCAAATATCCTGATGCTTTGTTGTCAAAGTTGTCTAACCATCATTTCAGACATCTCTCAGGTTTATCAAATGGAGACTCTACCCTATACCTTTCCTACCTATTGTCCCAGAGGTTACTTTGGAGCTAGAAGCGTGAGGAAGTTGGCTAAAACAGCCACAGAAATTACTTTCTAGTCAAGCAAGGGCAGAGCCTGGTCACTTTCTACAGTATACAAATGCCACTGAGGAGTGTCTGTTAAAACACTGTGGTCTGAATTTAGCTGTTCTAGACTATTGTTTGAGACATAAACCCCATGGTTCAATTTGCTAAAGCACATTTTACATGGCAGAGTTAGTAAAATGAATCAAGTACCATAAAGTCATGCTCAAATTCATTTACTAGATAAATAAATAAATAGGCTCTGTTAGTTTAAAGGTTTCTAATAAGTGGCATCCATAAGGTTTTAGATTGAGGCTTTGAAAACTCTTAACATGGCATGCCACTATATATGCTAGATTCCCAAAAGACACTTTTATTTTGTAATTTCATATTTTGCTATCTCATCTGATTTAATTTTCATGTTATTCCTTATCTTTCATTTGCTTATCTTCATTAAAAAAACTGTTCAATATCATTAAGTACTTCATCTTTCACTTAGATGATTTTGCATGTAATTATGAGAAAAGAGAATGGAAAACTTTTCTGATTATCACAAATGATATGGAGAGTTGCAAACAACTTATAGTTAATTAGGAGCTTAGTTGGGGGATTAATTAATTTGTTATGTGGACTACATAGAAGATAGATTTCCAACATGTACCTATTAATATTAACTCATATTTATAAATTAAACATGTAGACACATACATCTCACATCTAAAACATCAAATTTTATATCAAAATAGTTCTTGAACTGATTTTAATTTGTATTTAAAGTAATATTGTTAAAGGATTTAATCATATCAATTGTGTCACATCTTAGACTGTAAATATTCGTAATATTTCATATTAAGATTGACATGGTCTGAGTGTCTGTCAGTTTTTCCAATTATGTTTCAGCCCTGTCACTTGTTTTTGTTTTGTTTTGTCATATGTTATAAAAGAATTAAAGAACTTGTTTTATTTGCAAAATCCAGTCAGCAATTTTTCCACTGCTTGTTCAAACTCCAGCTTAATGGCCCAGACTAAGTATTTGTGACAATGGAGTTGTGGGAATGAATGATGAATCTGTGCAGCGACTATAGCTTTAACGTCTAACTAGCTTTCATTTTTCATCTTTGCAATTTCCATTTCCTCTTTTTATTGAATAAGTTCAGTTGAAATAAGTGGCTACTCCTGCACATCCTGTGAGCTCCTCTGAGAAAAGCATTGGCCCGTTAATGATACTGTTAATAATTTTTTCATGTTTTCTCTTTTTTTTTTTTAGTCTCGACCTATTCCTTCCCACCTTACTTCAGCAGTTGCAGAGAGTATCTTGGCGTCAGCCTGTGAGAGTGAGAGTAGAAATGCTGCCAAGAGGATGCGTCTGGACAGACAGCAGGTATGGAGGAGTATTGGGGTCTGGAGTACACCAGCTATAGAAAATATGGTTATTTAGTCCAATTTGGGTAGAAGAGCAAACATTCTTCAATGGATTTTGAAGTACACAAATATATAATGTTTTATCTTTATGATATGAATTTAAATTTCTAATTTAAATTTGAAAATGCATGAGATCAACAGAGATCTAATAGCAAAAATTTTCTGTGGTGAAAAATGGACAGTCATAAAAACAATGAGTTATAATTCTGTTTAGTATCCAATGTGAAGACTAATTACTTATTTAAATAAGAGGTTCTAACTGATCACTGACAGTGGTTCTATAAGTTTACCTGACCATTTATGAGAATGACTTGATTATGTTCATTTTAAATGAAAGTGACTTCAGTTTCCTCTGGTCCACCGCTAAATGTCCACAGATTGTACTTAGGATGGTGAAAGCACGAAATGTTGTGTAAGACTAGAAAGCCATAAAATGGGGATATAAAATAATGAAAATCTATGTCCTGGGCTTGCTTCCTTATTAATGAATCATTTACTGTATACCCATTAAGTATCATCTTCCTTTGCCTCTTTTCTAAGGCTATATATCCACGTAGTGTACATGGGTATATTTTTTGTGCATTGTTCACTCATGTTTCACTCAGTTTCTCCCTTGGTTTATCTGCATTAGTCTGTCTCCCCTTCTCATGTCTGGAATGTCTTTCTCTGTTTTCTTTTTTGCTCTAGCCTTCTTAATTATCCATAATAAAAAAACTAAATTACATATAATATTAAATATTACACATAAAATTATGCCATGTTCTGACTTTTAAATTATTTTTACAATAAATTATCTGGATGCTTTCTATTTCTAATTGAGGTTAGGATGAGAAGACAATTGTTAATCCAGTTTTGGTTTTCCTGTGAACCAATGAGCTTCAAAGACGTAGGGAAAAAAAAGATTTTGTATTCCAGGCTTAGAATGTTGAAAAATATTTCAGAATGACATTATTCTTTTTTAATTTATGTGCTTATGAACATAGCATGTGATAATAATTCTAAACAATGCAAAAGATGAAGCCTTTAGTTAAATAAAAAAATATAGTATTAGCCTCAGATAAAATGTATATCAAAAAGCTGATTTTGAATTTGCTAATCATTCTTCGCCAACAGTATTTATACACAGATATGTCCTTAGTTGAGACTTTTATTATTATTATAACTCTAAAATTTTTCTTACCTAAAATGACTTACAGCACTATATACAATACCATCTTAACATAGTGATTAAGATCGAACATTCTGGAGTTAAATACATCTGGTTTTGATTCTCAACTCTACCATTACTAATTGCATGACTTCCAGAAAGCCGCTCCAGTTTTTTGTGCCTCAGTTTCTTCATATGCAAGATCATAATATTAGTACTAAACCTATAGGCCTGTTGCGAAAACTCTAAATGACGTATTTATGTTATGTATTTAGTATTTTGCCTGGCATATGGTAAGCATCAATAGCAAAGATGATTTTGACGAAAATTCTAGCTTTTCTTTCATTGCATTGATATAAGTAAAACTAGAAAGAAGCATTAATAGTACTATCAGATATATAGGAGTTTTGACGTCAGACTAAGTCTATTGGAGAAAAGATTATAATTCTAGAAATTGGAATAGCGGAATTCTGGGATTAAATGGACTCTCCTGGTTGTCATCTTGCCACAGAGATATATCTCCCACCTAGTCTACACTCTAGAATATCCCAGCTTAGTGTCAGTCATAGAGTTTTTATGAAAATTAAGTGTCCGATTTATGCTATGTACTACCTGTGATATCAAGCTACAGTAGCCCCCAAAGCTATGGCCAATATGTGGTCAGTTACTTAACCACTGTTGGCCTAATCTGTAAAATGGGGATACAAATTCATAGTTTTGTTTTGAGGATTTAATAAGGCAATGCATAAGAAAGCATACTGCATTTAATAAGTTTATATATTGTTAAAGATATAGCATATTCACCATTTGCTTGAATATCCCAAGTACCTCCAGTACTAAAGATCTGCTACTTACTAAAACGTGTATCCTGTCATCACAGAGCTGTAATCATTTTGATGGTCTTGAAATTGAGCTCAGATTTGCTTCCTAGAGCTTCTACCCATTAAAGAAAAGCCACTAGCAATGAGGACTGATTTCTTACTTTGGTCCTGGGAGTAGGAAGTGGAATGGGTGGGGACCAATGGTACTTGACCCTACTTCCCTTATTAACCTCATATGTAGTAGTCATTTATTGCAAGTCACTGTCACCTGGAAATGGATGTCCAGTATTTCCCCCACATAGGAATGTTCTTTTCCAGGCTCTGAAAGGGTTCAGTGGGCTTGAGATTTGTAGGGGATCTGGAAGAAATGACCAAAAAAAAAAAAAAAAAAAAAAAAATCTTTAGTTTATTGGAGACCTAATAGGCATTTTACAGACTTTTTTTTTTTTTTTTTTAAGTATTTTCAACAACCCATGAGAGCAAGTATTATTCTCATTTACATGTGAGGAAACTGAAGCTCAGAGAAGTAGGAAAATTTGTACCAGGCTGCTCAGCTGCATGGAATATAAGTTCAGGATATAAATTCATACTATGTGATGCTGACACTTGCCATCTCTCCTTGATCCTATGCAAAACCATGTTCAGGTACAAATTCTTCAGATTCATATCATTTGTGCCTCTTCTCACAGTGTTTTTGACAGTGCAGTTTTCTGTGGGGAAAATATCTGCTTTATTCACAAAGATTTTTGCACTCTTCCATAACTAGCAAACTAGGCCTCTCCAGTAAACAAGTTATTCCAAACATGACATTTTTGTCTTGATATGAGCTTGAAAAAAGGTTACAAACTTCCCAAAGGGCTTCACATCATCCAGGGAATGGGTTATGAACTGTGAATGCTGGTTTAGTATGTTTTTGTTGTTGTTGTTAAGTATTTTAAAATATATTAAATAAAAGTATTTCTTCTTACTATGAATTCTGTAAATTTCATTTGGCATACCACAGCAAGACTTCTAGCACGTGATTTTGCACTTCCCACCAAAGCATGGAGATGCGGGGAGCCCTGTCCTAATTGGATCTAATAGTAGAGATAGCCAGAGTTCTTTTGGTCATTGCCAATGAGATCATCCTTTGCTGTGAGCATTCTTAGCCCAACTCACAATTCTTAGAATTTGCCAGCGACTTGGAGATTCTTCACGGTGGCCCTTCCTTTCTGTAGGTATATGAAAGTTCAAACACTGGACAGTTTAACCTGGATTCTATTCAGCCCCTCATTTTGACTGCTCACTGCCTATGTAGCCACATGTAGGGCTATAAATATGTATGTCCTTATGAATTTATGAAGCTTGATGAATTAATTGGATTTTATCAAGCTCTCTGAGCTGTGAACATGAAAGGTATTATGGATGTATTAAATACCTTATTTCATATGTCCACCTTGCACTAGAATCCAGAAGAGGCTGCTTGTTATGCAGCCTTAGCCCTGAAGCAAGCCAGTGGCAAGGACAGGCATGCTTCAGGAGTCATGCTTCTGCTTCATCAGGAATCAGATTTCACACAACTGAGGTCAATCCCTGATGTATTATACAATATATTCAGCATTACTTTTCTTTTAACATGACTATTTGGAACTTTAGCAAAGTCTTCCTCACTTTGAAAGTTCAAGAGGATGGGCAGTGTCATAGAGTTCACTTTTACAATTCTGTGACATACATCAAATTAAAAGATGGCCTTTTTCTCTACCTTTATTACTTGGATATTATTTCATCACTATTCTCTTAAAAACAAAGATATCTCAATATTCTTGGTTATAATTTATCTAAATAGAGACTGAGAGAGATTAGACCAAGCTACTTGCTGTTGATTTATCTCCAATTAGTATGTATTTTTTACTGTTTTTGAGAGATGAAATACATTTTATTCCTAGGTTTGCTTAGGTTTCTGAATAATGTGAGGATTTCTTTGGTGTTTTTTATCTGTTCAGTTCTTTCAGTCAAATTAGTTTGTCGTTTTATGGAAGGGATCCCATAAAACCAATGGTCAAGGGCTTCCCCAGCAGCATCACAACAGACACAGCCCTCATAAAGGACAACGCAGCGTGACTGCTAGGTGACAGTCAGTTTTTGTAGTGACTAGGACAGATGTGATGTGGCACTTTGACTCTATTGAAAAGACCGCTGTGGGGGGGATAGAGGAAATGGCATGTTAGTTGTTTGTGGCATGATAAAAGATGAGAAGGCAGAAAAAACATACTGAAAACTGATGTATCGCTAAGTTAAAGAAAATCACTGCTAGTAAACCAGCATGAAACCTTGGGCCCAGGACCAAAGTAAACCCACAGTTTCTCCTACTCTGTTTTCTTTAGTAGTGGTGAATTCACTGCGACCTGTATCTCTTCATGATTTTCCCTTTGTTGTGTTAGGGCACTAAGGAGTGAGCATATTATTAAAAGCAATGTAATTGTAGGTACAAAGGTTTGAAATATGGCTGCATAACTGTCGTGGCAGTTTTCATACAGACTTTTTATTTTGTCATGGATGTATTTGAAAACTACAAATGGTCAAGACTTAAGTTTTTACACAGGTAGCTTTTCTTTCATATTTCATTCTGTAGTTGTTTGTCTTTTTGGTAACATTTATAATTAACAAATACCTAACTAAAAGCAACATTTTTCAATCGGGTATTATGCCTAAATTTAAGCAATGTGATAGTGACAGATATGGCTTGAAACCCATTTCTGTGGCCTCCCAGCCCACACCCCACTGCCCCTATTCTCAATTCTCCTCAACTTTTATTCTACTCATAGCATTTTCTTTTTTATATACAATATTTTGGAGAAAATCCTCTATCTTTGACTCTTTCAACATATGTTTCATCATAGCCCTTGCATCCAAAAGAGAAAATATACTATATAAGAAAAACAAAGTACCATCTAGGTAGTTCTTGAAATACATTGTATTTCCTTTGTAACATGTGTAATTTTAAATTGAGATAGAATATACTTTCCAAGTCATCAGATTGTAATTGACCTTATTTTCCTTATTAATAATAATAATTAATAATTATAATTAA
>NW_006442107.1:15509416-15540664 GCF_000325575.1 Pteropus alecto
ATATTATAATATAATATAAAAATATAATATATTATAACATGTTTATAATTATAATTAATAATTGATATTATTAACATTTTCCTATTGGAGAACATTAGTGGATGCAGGACTGTGCAAGGCATTTTGCAAACCTGTTTTACATAATTGTCAGAAAGCAAGGGGAGGGGGAACCTTTACTGGGGAATTACCCGGTTACTAGATTTATTTGGTGCTTTGCAGATATTCTTTTAATGAGGGTGTGATCAGATTGTCGTTAGAGCCAGGGGAGAGTGCTCCTAATTCTTCCTGAGGAACCCAGGAGGGTTTCTCAGAGGAGGCACTATTTGAGCCAGACCTTGAGAAATGAAGGCGATTTTGAGAGACAAAAGTGGTAGAGGTTGATATTTCAGAAACATGGAGTATTTCCAAACATGAAAGTTTCTTGAACATTAAAACCAGCAATCTCCTGTGAGGGAAATTTGAAATTCTCAGGAAGAAATGAAGGAGAGGGGATCGGATATGAAGGTTTAAACTAAGTGGTGCAGGGGTTTTACAAGCCTTGTGAAGTTATTTAGGTTTTAAGTACATGCCAGAGAGGAGTGGGAAGGAGACTGACAAGTCCAATTTTTAGGAAGTTTCAGAACCCTAGGGACAAGGAAGTGTAGATGAGACCAGGGGCAGAGGTGAGGTCCTCATTCAGCTGATGAGGAATCAAAGTTTAATGCTTTCCTATAGTTTTAGCTTTGTAACTATAAACAAAAATTTGTTATTCTTTCTCTATTAAATATCTTTTTATCTTTTCTTTTTATGATGTCTCAAAACACTGACATTACGGTATTTTTCCAAACCATTTTTACTTCTTAAATTGAGAATAAGGTTACTTCTGTATTTTTTCTTACTGTACTTATTTTTCTTATATGTTTGTTTATGTCTGAGCAGTGATGTACAGCGCATCGTTCTATTGGTCACTGAATAGTAATGAGAAGCATGTAGATCAAATGGTTTCCCTCTTTCATGGATGGGAACTCTGAAGCTGAAACTATTTCTCTTAGATGACGTGAAAGGGTTTTTTTTGTGTGTGTGTGAAAGATGGGAACAAGCCTCAGTTTCTGATTTTTGGTCTATTATTCTAGTTGGTGTTCTGGCTTCATTGAGAATTCTCTCACATTTGTATAGAATTTTTTTTTTTAATTTTAGGTACATTGTTGGCTTAATGTGTTATTAATTTTAAGTGTCTAAATGTCAGAATATGAGTAGGTGGTTTGAATTCAGACAGAGAAATTCAACGTAATGTTGATGCTCTTTTCAGTGCCAAAGTCAGAGGAACATATGGTTTACTAGATTCTCCATGAAGATAGCATTTTTGTTAATATTATTTATTTTAAAAACAATTATTTTTAGGCTTAGTAGACAAATGAAGAATCTGATATATTTGGTTCATGCCATTATATTCATTTTTTGTAATTTTCTCACAATTTGTTCATTCTTGTCCTATCTTTTCTCTTTAATCTAACTACTTTAAATCCCATTAGTTATCATGATACAACAATATCGTGTATATTGGGGGAATTTAGCCATGGTCACAAATTGATTATGAAATTAGATAGTATAATAGCTTGACGAATTGGACTATGCTTCCTAAAGAGATTTACGATGTTTGACATGACTCGCGATAGATGCAATGAAACCACTGGCCTCAAGAAACACATCGTTGCTCTCTTGCTCAGCACATTCGGAACTCAGGATTCCCGAGGAGCTGGATATTCTTGGGAGCTGAGAATTAGCCTTCCTTTAAATTGACTTTAATTTTTAGTGGAAATCTTTCCAAAATATTAATGCATCTTCATTTCATAAGATAGTCTTCTAATCACAAATTTTAATGGTGGATTAAGTTATTAATCTGCACTAAGGATTGTGCAGTGCTGGCATTAGAGTTTTAGCTACAGGCATAGGTACTGGAGAATGGGACAGAACAGGTCATCCTATATCGTCCTAGAGAAAACCCCTGAGGCAGGTCAGCCTGCTTTCTTGGTAATTTACCTCTTTCTCATAATGATGAAAGGAGCTCAACTTTCTGCTAGGCTTGCCAGCAATGTTGATCTTTTCCAATCAATTTTGCTCTAATGGTTTAATTTTTTGTACGTTTCTCACCCTCATGAAGAAGGCCCATCTTCAGCGTTCTTTCCCTTATCAACAATATTTTTTTAAAAATTTTTTGTGCTTCAAACCAATGGCTTCTAGATGTCTAAAGGACAACCTATCTTTGCTTTTATTTACACCCCATTAATGGGATGTAAGAAGGAATGCTTCTCACTGTTTTAGGAGTTTATGCAAAGCTGTTTTCTAAAAGCCCTTACCTGTACTCTTTCATCAAGAGAAACTGATGCTTTTATATAGATAAAAAAGCAAGCTATATTTTTTCAAAGCTCATTTTAATGTTTTACCTTGAGTATAAGCAAGACCAAAATAACATTTAAAATTCTACATTTAAATGGAAAGTCCAGTGAGATTCCTACATTAAGAGCAAACTTCTTATTAAATCATTCCTCTAATGACATTTCATGTTTCTTCCCCCCTCTAGTTTTGGTTTTGCTAGTTTTATTTAAGAAAAAAATAATGCATTCTGGCCCTAATACTCAAGGACACTTGGAGAACTCCTGGCACGTGACAGGAACAGTCACTTTTTCATCCCTGAGGTTTGTGCTTAGCCTCTGTTTCCCAAATCCTCTAAGAAAATCTCATTGAGATTTAATAGAAGTCAGAGTTCTGAGTCCCTGAAAGACTGCAGAGAGCAAAGTACAAAAGAGATCATAGCTGTAACTGTAAAACTTAAGTATCAAATGGGTAGATGTAACTAAAAAAGTTTATCTGAATTCCAGAGTCATTGATTTCCATCAAAAAACAGGTCAAGTAAAGTTTTTAATTATACACAGGCCTAGAAAAGTTTATTCTCAGTTTAGACTGACCCTTCCTTCCTTCCTTCCTTCCTTCCTTCCTTCCTTCCTTCCTTCCTTCCTTCCTTCCTTCCTTCCTTCCTTCCCCTTCCTTCCTTCCTTCCTTCCTTCCTTCCTTCCTTCTTCAATGATTTTTCCATATTTCACTAGAAACAGAATTTATCTTTTAAGAGAAGAAAAAAGGACAATGCAGTACAAAGAATTTGGCTCCCTTTTGATTTCAGGGTAATGTTCTGAGTAATGAAAATCAGAATGCTTCATAAATTTCAAATTTTAATGCCATCATATATTCATAGCACACAAGAATTTGAATACTGTTTTGGATGCAGAACTCAGAAGGTCACATTAGTTTAATTCAATTGCATTTTTCTATCATTTATTATTGCCTATGAAGCAAGTTTGAGAAGTCAAATGAAGCTATCATGCTTTGTAGTCTTCATATGTGTGAGGAAAATTTCCTTTCTAGGGAACTGCATAGTTATCTGTGTATTTTCTTTAATTCTTTATATAGGATTCTGCATTTGAGGTAGTTTTTAAAATCAGAATCCTTTCTATGCTTTTTTTTTACATTACTTTAATTTCTGGAGCTACTATTTATTTGATAATTGGTATTCTAAGAACAAAAGTTTTTAAAACCATTTCAAATACCCAGATTCAGGTTTAAATTCCAAGTTCTTCACCATTTAATGTATCAGCTCAACTATAACGGGAAATAAATCAGGACATGTATGGGAAACATATATACCTAACTATACTAATGTGTGTGTGTTCTCTTATATCTTAATGAATTCACATACTTTCTTATTTAAGTTTTTTCCAAAACTCATTGAAGTGTATATCATTACTCTTATTATTTATGACTAAAAATTATACAGATGAGAAATGTAGTTCCTCATTGTTGCTCCTGTTTCCTTTCTATATAAATGACATTTTGGGGGTTTAGAAGTATGTGAATATAGAGCAGAATTCTTAACCCTCTAAGCACATCCTGACACTTCACACCCATATGTCTTTCTCCAGGCTTTTCGTCAGCTCCATTCCACTCCCATTTTTATTTGGACATTTGTCTCAAAGTACACCTACTTTAAGAAACACCTCCTGGATCAAATCTCAGCCACCCAAAAAACAAGTCCCTTTCCTAGTTCTCTATGTAGCAACTATCAGCACAACATATTTAATACATGATTATATCCCAACGTTGTAATGGCCTCCAGATGTCTTTTGGAATATTGACTCTACAATTTTGTATCACTCTGTAGGATTAAAACAGCTTTGGCTTTTCATCACTTTGAGCCCCCAAAGATACCTAGTTATATACTGAGATTAGGATAAGCACTAAATGAATATCCATATGTGGCTGGATGTAGCATCACAAAAAGTTTTAGGGAAGGAGAGAGCCTTTTAATGAGATGCCTGCTAACACAATACGAATGCTCAAGCTTAAGGATGGTGATACGTGGCCAAACAGAGCAGTAATCACTGGAATGAATACTGCAATTCAAAATGTTGTCTGACAGCCTAGTAAACACAGTTTTAACACCAAATAGGGAAAACCACAAAAACAATATGATAGGAACCAAAGGTGTAGGCTGAGGAGAGGATAAAGAATGTCTCAACATTTTGTTCTTTGGACACTGTTGCTTTTCACTATTCAGGGTGAAAAAGGCGGCAGCTATTAGGTTTCTGACAAAGCAATTACAGCGAGACACAGATGCTGAGCTGACCTGACATTTGCCCCTGGATAGTTGTCATAGCAGCAGGCTTAATAGAGCAGCTTGATACAAGTGCTACTGCAAGCTCTGGAGGAAGTTCCATCCTAAATGCAACACATTTGAGCATTAATATACAAGTATGTTTATTGTTCCTTAATGGTGGCCATCTTTCTCCTTTATTCGGTGCTTATCTAATTTTTAAGTACTTATTTCACAAGGAGTCCTTGTTCAAAAGGCAATGACAACTGTGTGCCTTTGGATGATTTGCAGAGCCATCTACCATAAGTAGATACTGTGTATTTTGTATCTAGGGTATTGTTCCTTGGGGAGAAGATATTTTAAACAGTGTTGCTAACAAAGGAAAGGGTTAGATGCTGTAAACTGGGGGTGGCTTTTTTTTTTTTTTTTTTTTTAGCTATTCATGCTGTGCCTATGCTCAACAAATAAATGATTTTTGTCCTTAATTTACTCTCTGCTCACAAATATGTGCATGCATCTCCTTATACACAAAAGATGGCTATTTAAAGTTATGTATAAAAAGGTGTGTGTATATATACACACACACACACACACACACACACATACATACACATTATGTCTACATAAACTAGAGGATATCTGTCAATATGTAAAAAAAAAAAGGCTTTGGGATCATTACTGGGGTACACATTTGAGTTTTTAAATTATTACTTTTGCTTTAGTAGGCTAAATTTGGTGTTAATGTGAACATGACCTCCCCAAAACTGAAGTCTTAATAGTAACATTAAATTATATATCATTATATAATATTTTATAAACAGTTACAATTATTAATCATATATAATCTAAACATTCAGATAAACTTGATAACAGCATAATTTTTAGCAAAAAAATATAATGTCTATTCCAGTGATAAGTAAGATGTATGATAATCTTAGATGAACTTGCCTAAAACAGACATGTATTTTCACCTTTAGGAGAAATTGAAAAATTGCATTTTTTTCTTTT
This sequence comes from Pteropus alecto, assembly GCF_000325575.1. NCBI lineage: Eukaryota > Metazoa > Chordata > Mammalia > Chiroptera > Pteropodidae > Pteropus > Pteropus alecto. The sequence goes on from NW_006442107.1 coordinate 15,515,049, forward strand.
TTTTTTTCGAGTTGATGAAAATATAAATGATCCTACTGACAAAGGAAAAATAGAAATATAATTAGGATAGTAATGTTTTGTTTTTGCTTAAAGCTTGAGGAAATCTAATATATTGACTACACAAATTTCAAAGCAACATTCATAAATTACAAAAGAATACATATATAATAAATGCCATACATGATAAACTGAATTTAAGATTCAGCATCAAAATTGCTTTAGGGGAATTTTCCAGAAAACTTGGAAGCACAGCTCGTTTGGACAGAAGAATATATAAAATTTAGTTTATTATTATAATAAACTTCCCTTTAAAATGTATTTAAAAACATACATTTACCTCAATGGCACAAAAATTGAGGGTATACCCAATCTAATCTAAATCCATACGAAGAGAGATACTCTTCTATATCTATTCTTTCAGGAAAAGTTAAGGGACTTCTGTCTGCTGTCTCAGGCCATTAAGATACAATTTACTACAGGCCTGTGTATTGCAGTCTGCAGCCTGCCAGACTGACAGATATGAAAGTATCCAATGAGTACAAGTTTAAAGGGGAGGAAACCTGGTTAACATTTTTTTCTCAAAGATGACTTGAATTAGGAATTTTCAAAGCATTTCACTTATCACAAGGTAATCAGTGAAACACCAGACCAAAAACTAAACTTCCTTTTTGATCTTAACTTTAGCAATGACCCAGGAGAAAGGGAACTGGCTGGCATTCAGTGACCGTTGAAAGCAACTGATGGAGAGCAGTGACAAGAACTGGGAAATCTAACACGTAGAAATCTCATACTTGAAAGTGTTAGAAAATGTAGTCAAAACTGGTTGAAGCACAGGGAATTCATAAGCTCAGGTAACTAAGAACTCTAGCAGTAACTAAAAATTCCAGCTTTATGTGTGGTTGATTGTCTTATAGATAAATAGGATCTCTCTCAGAGATCTCTTGGCTCTGCGTCATCTTTGTTGTTTCTGTTCTTAAACAGTTTGTCCCTCATGGTAGAAAAATGGCTGCTGTGGCTCCAGTTTTCCATCTAACCCTGCTGACAGTGATTGGGTTGCACATTCATTCCTGAAGCAACTGCTGAGAACAGAATATGCATAAGTCGAATGCTCAGTTTTGGATCCATGGGTATAGTTAGCTTCTCAAAGTACATGGAGTAAGAGTGGGAGAGGAAAATCAGATACAGTTGACTAAACGGGAGCAGATGAATGCTGAAAGACCAAAGAAAAACAATGTTCACTCTGTTGGGTTGTAATCATTTCCTAGGGCTGCTATCAAAGTGCCACTAACTTGTGGCTTAAAACAACAAATTTATTTTCTCACAACTCTGCAGGCTAGAAGTTTCAAATCAAGGCATTGGAAGGGCTATGCTCCTTCCAAAGCCTCTAGCAGGGTATCCTTCCTTGCTTCTACCAGTTTCTGGTAGCCCCAGGCATCTTTTGGCTTGTGGCAACAATTACTGCTTTTATATTCACATGGCCACCTTCCCTCTGTGCCTGTGTCTCTTCTCATAAGGATGCCAGTCATATTGGATTAGAGCCCCACCCTAATTCAGTATGGTCTCATCTTAACTAGATTACATCTGCAAAGGCCCTGTTTCCAAATAAGGTCACGTCTGCAGATATCAGGAGTAGGTATTAGGAGTCCAAAATATGTTTTGGGGGGACACAGTTCAACCCATAACAGTCAACCCTCTGCCTTCCTTGTCAGATTCATGTCTTTTCCACTTGCAAAATACATTTACCCATCCCAACTTCATCAGAAGTCTTAACCTATCCCAGCATCAACTCTAAATCCCAAATCCATCTAAACACAATCAACTCAAAAAGTCTCAAACTTGATATTCTGAATGAGCTAAATCTGATATGGGTGAGACTCTCTAAGTATGGTCGATATCATTTATTTATTTATTTTTAATTACATGAGTTTTATCAGGAGCCTGACGGATTCTTTGTCTTTCTCTCCTACATAGTGAACCTAGTACAGATAAACTTTTATACAAAATGAAATTTTATATCAAAATAAGAGGAAATGTTAGTCATCCAAAATCAATGATAGATGTGGAGAGTACAAATATTAGAAATGAAATTTTTAAAAGGTGAATATCGGCCCTATTGCTTATTGATATATGCTTTGCTCTTTCATGAATGTAGCAAACATGTATTATGCTGTTACTGTCAAACAGATAATAAATACTTGTGTAAAGTACCTCTTCACCCCCATACACAAAATCTTTTTAAAAAATTTATTTTTCCTAAATATTTTGCTTAGTTAAAATAAATGTTAAGTATAAAATGGGAATGCTATATAGACTTAAAATGTTTTTTCTGCTTTAGAACTCAGTGATACATGCACATATATCCTGTACGTATCCCCTAATTGAGGCCATCTATAATTAGACTACTATTAAGTGCTTCTTAATGATGAGGAGGAAACCAGTTTTTAATGAGCTGCTTCTTGAAAGTACTGCCCATTTATCAGCTGTGAAGTGCTGACCAAGCTTTAAATGTGTATATTCTGTTCTAAAATCAAACTAAAATGAACATCTATTTATCTTTGTTTCTTTGTTTACCTTACTGCTTTTCTCTGAATATGAAAGCACTATAGAAAATTTGACAGTGATTTATTAATTATGGAGGCACTCATTCAAAGCGGTCTAAAAAGTTGTATGTATCTTAGCATGAAGACAAGCATGTTAACAGCCCAAATGCACCCCCATGAAAGACTGAAAGGATAAATAGTAAGGCTGCCTGGCTACAAATCCCTTCCCTTATTCCTTCCTGAGCAAGCCACTCAGTAGGAGGAGTGGGCCTATGTCTGTTTTTGTGACAATGTCCTTTGAATCTCAGATATGAAGCAAACGTAGTGGTTGCCTTTGTATCGATTAACTCAGGAGCTTCTGTTCAAGAAGCACAGATGAGGGACCTGGGGCTGGGCTATAACTGTGGCCACAGGGTCCAATGCAAAGATGAATCATACTCGATAGGTCTTACAAGTATTTCCAGGAATAATTCAGTATATACCCTTGCATTGTAACACATGACTTGCTTCAGCAACTGAGAAAAGCACTGCTCCAATATTCTGAAAAGAAACAAAAATAAAAATGAATCATTCATTTCTCAGTACATTATACCTAGATATATCAAAAGTATATAGGAGGGGTGGCAAATGGGTAGCAGACTACAAAAGTGTTTTGTTTGGCCCAAATATTGTTGTAAAGTGTTCGCATTTGACTGCTTTTCAATGGGGCATGTGCTCTTGAATTTACAACTGTCCCCACAACTTCCTATTGTCCTATAGCTGGGTCTCAACTCATTTACGTACCTTGCCTGGTCTCTAGAGGAGATTGTTGAGTTTGCCACCTAAAGTATATCAAGACTGATTTACCTTGTATTAGAAGTCTTTTATCATCTGAACATATTTTCCAACATTTTTGCTTTAAAAATTAAAGCTTTGCTAATCTTTTGGAAAAAATCATTTGAATGAGAAATAAGATAGTCTTAGATGTTTTACCCATTCCAACTTATACGAATGCACAGATACTATCTCTTCTGCACATTGCTATAGTAGAATAGAAAATTGTTAAAATAGGAATAAGAAAGCTATTTAAATTAGACTCTTCTCTTTTCTCTATTTTAGCATAGAAGAATATATAGTTTTGTCCTTGAGAGGATATTTGCTATATTAGAAATAATATATGTATCAGTAAGAATAGGTGAATATATGAATATATATCAGTAAGAATATATGAATATAAATCAAACTCAAGCTGAATTACAAACTTTGTCCTTAACCAACCACTGAATTAAGATTTACTTCCTAGTTAAAATCTTAACTTTTTGTGCGATTTCTGTGAGCTACTTGAAAGCAGCAGACTTGCTTGGTGCAAAACAAAAGGGAAACAATTGAGCAAAATTATTATTTTTTTAACCTGCTTGGCATGTGTCTATCAGTATTCATTTTGAAATGAGTTGCCTCTTATTCCTGGCAAGTTCAGAGGAAGATAAGCCTCTGGGTCCCTCCCCAAATAGGTAAACACATCATTTATGTTTGGTCATAGCAAAGATATGTTTAGTTTAAAAATAAAGCCAGAGTCTCTAAGCTAGAATTATAAGCCATTTATAAGGCAAATAAAAAATAAATTAACTAAATAAAGTCATTTATAATGAAGGATGCCTCTGATTAAGCATCCTGAAAGCCCACAGAGCTGATGAAACACTGTAAAGCCCTGGAAGGAGTGAGAGAGCCCCTTAAGGAAAAGGCAGCCTCAGTAAGCCACCCCCAAAAGGCACACATTTTAGAACGAGAGCTTTCTTTTTAAGTCAGCCTTCTACAAAGGTTAAGACAATCATATTGGTTTTTTTTTTGTTGGTGGTGGGGGTATTAAATACCTTACCTATACAGCATTTTACTTTACAGTATTCAAAAAGCTTTACAATGATTAATATAACCCTACTTAGATGGATTCTGCAGGGCAGATAGAAGTGTGCCCCTTTGTCTACCCAAACACAGCAAGACAAAAGAAAATGATGGGGCTGCTGAGCTCGTCATTTTACTGCAACTCCGGGATGAGCCACTGACCAGAAACAGAGTGTTCATTTTATGAACTGTTCACAAGTTATATACAAGATTATACCCCATCACTCTCTTTTCAAGGACTCAAAAAAGGCAGAGGAGAAAAGAAAGTTGTAGTACATTTGCATAATATAGGCTCCTGGGAATTAAAAGTATTAATCACCTTGCTGATTTTATACTGAAATGAAAAAATTATCAGCAAATCCAGACTCCTGCACAGTGCCTGGGTTAAAACAAACAGAATAAATCCCATCAAAGAGAAGTTTTGAAGTAACGATAATGCTGAATTCATAGAGAAATATCCTAAATGGTTTCATTATTTTTCACTTTGCTTAATTTTATTTTAAAGGCTATTTTAGAATAAAAACAGCCCTTAATAATTGAATGTTGTTTGCACTTGAAGCTATAGTTTGGGGCAGTTAGCGAATTTTAAGAGATTAAGAAACAAGGTTGAATTTTTGCCTATAAATATCTGAAGACATTTATTTAGTGTTTTACCAGGTTTTTGAGCAGCCCTTAGTCCAGTCGAGTTGACACATAAAATTAACCATCACAGAGACTCAGGTACTGACCAGGAGATGGGGTTTCCATGAAGAAGCAGTGGTGGTTACTGGCAGGAAGGCAGCAGTGCCTGGCAGGGGATGAGGCCAAGATTAGTGCAAATAGCAGTCCAGCCCAGGAGAGGCACTCTGCAAAAGGAACACCTCATGCTGATCGGATGCTTTATGGATTCTTAGAAATACTTTTGGGCAAATGTTTCAGGAATGTGAGGTCCTACATGAGCACGTTGGGTAAATTTTGGGTAATATACTTTAAAAAGTATATAGAATATACCTTTAATTTAACTCCCTTTGTATATACTATAGGCTAGTGAGGTTTGGGGAAACTCAAGTGATAGATAACTATGTAGTTCAATAAATAGATTTTTATGTCTATGCACCAGTCAACAAATTGGATTTCTGTGCCACATTCACACACATGCACTTCCCCTGTATCTTCACGTGACTGCCTTTTTTCTATCATTTTACTTTTGGCTAATTGGCTTATGTATATTTCTCAGAAAAGTCTTCCCTCTTGGGCAGCCTCTCTAATCATCCTTTTACATCACCCTATTTTATTTCATTATTGATGGTTATCACTCTTTGAATTCATTATCATTTTCATTTTCTTCTCTTACCTGATCTCTTCTCCATCACATACCTCTGTAGATCCCTTGAGGGCAGGGATCCTGTCTGTTTTATCTGATGATATATCTGATGATATATCCCCAGAACCTAGCTGAATGTGTAGCCTGGTAAATAGAAGACATTCAATAGAACATTGTTTAAATAATCCACTGATCAAAAACATTGATTATATAAGACTTGCTTCTGGGTTGTACATATGAGATAATAAAAAAGGTGCCTGTTAATGTGGCTCAGGACACCAGATAGATGGAGGTATCATTAATTGAAATTAAGAATTCTGGAGCAAGAGAAAATTATGGCAGGAGAAGTGAGAGTGTAAAAAGATAAAGTATATAATTCGACTTATTGAGTGGGAAGCACCCATGGGTTGTGTAGGTATTTATGTCTAGTTGGTAGTTGAAAATGTGGGCCTGGGAATAGCTCTTAGCTACAGATTTAGATTTAGAGGTCTTTGATGTAGAAGGAGTTGATGAAGACATAAACACAGATGAGATCTTGGAGGGAAATTATGCAGAGAAAGTAGCAAACTCAAGGAGAATCAAAACGGAAGGAAAGGAGAAGCTTAGTGAATCTATTGCTACCAAAATTTATTATGGAGTAGGGTAATATAACCCAGTATCTTAAGGAAGGTAATACCACTACTTTTTAAATACAAGCAGTGTTCAAGAATATTAATGGAGAACTTCTAGAAATTAATAACTTCCTGAATAACAAATGAGCTTTTCATTGTGTATGGAAAAAAATATAAACTTTATATCTGATATGTGAAGAAATATATCGGCAGTGATATTTCTTTTCTTACTACATCCCCTACACCCACAGTCAAAAGTAGAGCTATTAAGGAGAGAAACATTAACAAAAAACAGTATTCTATTTATGTATAACATAGTACCCACAAGTAGTCAGGCTTAAGCAGTGTGTTTTAAATTCATCACTAGATTATTTATTTTTAGATTATTTCATGTTGTCTGATGCACGTTCCCTTTAAAATTTAATTTAACATTAGTGTGAAAGCATTATCATTCAGTGATTCAGGCATCACATTTTTGATGGCTTTTCTAATTACCTTGGTTTGACTATTTCGTAATTAATACACTCGAAATATCAAAACGGATGGGTAATTTTTCCGCCCAGTTTAAATTAAATTATAATAACCTGTAAGCTTTTATTCAACGTGTAGGAATTAAGATCTCAATTATATGACTCCTTCAAGATATACAGTTCGGATGGAATTATGTTTACTATATGATTGAACATAATGTTCATCGAAAGCAGCTATGATGGAATCCATTATGTAGAGTGACATTAGGAAGGAATTGTTCTTTGTTTTGCTCATTCAAGCATGCAGGCACACCTGTTTCTAATTTCAAAAGCATTTATGATTACCTCCCAACATCAGTGTTGAAATAGCATCATTAGTCAAGTTTCTCTACTTGCTCAAAAAGAAATGTGAAAAGATGAAAATTGTTGGCCATAGCCAGTTTTTAAAAAAACTTTAATTGTATTTTTCAAGTGTCTGCTTCCCAGTTCAGCTTAATTTTCTTAAGCCAGTAGTGAAAACTCCCAGGACCATACTTAGAAGATTTTGGATAATTGACATATGAGATAAATAAATAGTATCTGAGAGGTTACTTTTAAAGTACTTGGCCTGAGTTTTGTTGGTTTATGCTTATGTAGCCATTTATGATGATGTATCCAACCATAGTTTTAACATAATTGTAGCCTAACCTTGTGCTTTGGGAAAACTAATATCCACAGAAATGAAAAGAAAGTCATTTTTTTCTTTTATCTTTTAAAGTAACGTGCATTATTTTTATTTTATTCGAGCTACAATTTTAGTCAAAACATTAATACCTGTGAGTTTATTTAAGCATTAATAATATATACATATTATTATATGTGGACAACATAAAAAAAATACATAGCCAGATTACTAGTCTAGAATCATTAACTACCAGGAACCAATTACATCCCTTTATAAAGCCCCTTTATGTATCACAGATTTGATTACATCGAGGATAAAATAATGTACCTTTTGCTGCACAGCATCATACTCCAGATAGCCTTACGTAGGTATTAGCCTTAATCTTCTGACATCACCATGTTAATGGGATCTTTATGTAATGACTTATGGTTAATAAAGCTAAAAAAATTTATCAACCTCCATTGTGCTTCTTAAAGTTTAATATTAAAAATATTTGTTCTGAATTTTTATTACAGCTGCAATGTTTTATAGCTAGAAATTCTAGCATAACTATCATGTTTAGATTCTTGCTTTGATGGAAATCTCTGTTAGAATATACTTGTTTTGGCACTCTTTTCATACTGCCCATCTTCAGTAGGATATTTGATTCAAGATCTCTTGATCTATAACAATCTGAGAGGTAAAGAACTAATTTACATACAGTTAAATTCTTTGTTCTCTCCTATGTTATCTTTTCTCTCTATTTGCTTTTCTTGCATTTTTTTTGTCATAAAGATAATTGCATACAGGAGAAGACATACAAGAATTTCAAATAAATTGGCCCTGCTTCTTTTGTTTGAGGGTGTCTGGGCGATAGATTAGAGATTTAGGGAGAAAAATATTTTGCTAATCTGGAATTTAGATTAGTAAGGACGTGCAAAAAGGAAAATGCTATTTTTTAACTCTTTGTTTTTGATGAAGGCCATTTCTAAGCCTGCTTTATTGAGAGATAATACTTTTTGATTTCACACAAGAAGAAAAAAAGTAAAAAAGAGTACTGAAAATCTTTTAAGAAAAATATATCGTTCACTATTTAACATTACATATGTGTGTTAAAATTCTGAAAATAAAATTAAAAACTTAAGTGACAAACCTTCATCATATGATATAACACACACAATAATTATGAGAAAAATTCTATATATTAGTGCACATACAGTACAATTTAGGTGGCTCAGAATATTACAGTGATAAGGGTTTTTTTTTCCCAGTTTAAGTTATGACCAGAGTACAGAGTGCACAAGAGGAAGTGGCAGAAAATACGGCTGATAAGATCGTTCTCAAATTTTGATGAGCTCTGGGTGCTAGGAGCTTTGGGTTTTAATTACCAGGGAAAAAAGGGAAATCTTAAAAGTTTTGAAAGAGACATCAACATAATAAGTGATTTAAAAAGATACTTTCAGAAGATGTGGACATGATGAGAAGGCAGGAACACTGGTCAGGAGGTTATCAAAATAACCCAAGTAAGAGATAATGGGCTCTGAATTATGTATTAGCAATGAGTGTGTCACAGATATATGACAATGAGGGTTGTTTCCAAGATGCTGCTGAGAGGACTTGGGTATTATGTGACTGAAGGAGGCCAGAATATGGAAAAACAAAAACAAAAACAGCATGATGTATTAACTAAAACAAGAAACACTGGTGATAGAACAAGTGTTTTGCTTTTGTTTTTTGTTGTTGTTGTTTTTAATTTAAAATATTTGCAAGGGGTATCTGGAGGATAGAAGAAATAAATTTAATTTCAAAATGTTAAATTTGACATAACGGAATAATAGGAAATTCAGACTTAAGCCTCAGAGGGAAAGCCAAGATTCGAAGTAAGAGTTTAAGAGTAACAGTTATGTAGTTAGAATCTGAAACCATACCTGCCAATGAATTACAAGGTAGAGCATTACAACTGACTTATCAAAAGAGAATATTGTGTTAAAAGGGATTTTAAAAATTGATTTAAGAAAGGTTTTTTTAATCCAATAAGGCAGCTAAAGGGATGGGTTCAAAGATGTTTTGAGTTCTTTCGAGTATTTTTTGTAAATGAAAAATACTCGAAAAAACTATGAATTGAAGAACATATTTCTTATACTTAAAATATATTCAAATTTAATGTTACAGATATCAATTTGATATTGCTCTGTTAAACTGAAAGCTTTTTCTGAGGTGAACAATACTATGATATACATATAAAATTAATGACCAAAAATTTTATATCTGCAGATTTTAGAAACTTAAAGGAACGCTACTTTTAAATTTTCATATTAACAAAGAAACTCAAAATTTAGTGTTAGAAACCTATACAAATGACATTCATTTTTTTTTTTTAATTTGGTATTTTTGGTCAATAATTAAATGGCAGAGTGTTACATTAAAATTTCAATTTAAAAATGTTAAGTCTCTACTTTTATTTTTAATAAAACTTTATGGCCACCAGGAAGACATTAGATAACTTTGCAGTGTACTTGGTTATTTCTTGCAAGCCATGTATCCATACATACTGACTGGGCTGGGGACCCTCTATACTTTGTATTTTTCTTTAACACAACAGTTCTCAAACCTTTATTGTTTATAAAATTGTGTGTGCATACACCCCCATAAATATTACTACAGAGAATTTGTTAACATAATTTGTTTTTTGGAGAGTTTGATAAAACTCTGGGTAACAGCTATCCTGCTATAATTTTGGTTTCTGAAGTCAGAAACAAACTCAGTCTAGTTTCTCTGTTACTTCAAATCTTAATAGGTTTCTTGGATTTAGGCAAAGCATCTCTTTATTATATGTATTAGTGGGGTTGGGAGCATCTTTTTGCAAAGAACCATCTTCTTTGTTGGCATCTTAATCATTTATATGACTAACAAGTGGAGGAGACAGTATAGAATGCTCCTAACTATGTGAGAAAAATTACTTCCTGGGTGTTATATCTGTGTGTGTGCATGTGCGTGCGTGCGTGTGTTTGTGTGTGTGTTGATGGCAATATAAGTCACTTCTCATCATCCCAAGTAATAAGCACATTTTCTTTAAGTGCAGACCATCTTTTCTTAGCAGGAAAACAGTTTAAATGGGATCTCTTGTTCCCTCAGATCTTTTATGAATTTCCCTGGAAACTCTTAGCAGTATATTTAGTTCTAGAATACTTACTATCAAATGGAAGAAGAGAAGCTTTTAGAAAGTTTAGATGTTTTCCAGTAGTTTATATGTGAAATAAATTGCACTTCCTCACCCCATTTGTACTAATAGAGCAGAGAAGAAATTTAGAGCAGTAACTTGAGTAAAAACACTTCTGTCATATTGACTACAAAGAACATGTAAAGGTAGGAGAAATCCAGTAGCAGCCTTACAGAAAGTTCAGGTAAATTGATGTCTGAATTAACCATGTATTTACTTTTTTGCATTGATAAGCTTATTTGCAGTCTATGCACATTTTTTTACCTTAAAAAAGTGGATCACTGGTGCTTGACCACCTTAATGCCGAACTAAAAATGTAATTTGATGTTCTGCAACAAATGCCTTGCAAACTCCAATTGCTGTAACAGTGTAAGGTGAAAAGCAAACAGAAGAAAGGTATCTGGATTATTGAATTTAGCTGTAAGTTTTATTGGAGTTTTCTGATTATCTTTATAGACAGAAAACTTTTAATGAAAATATACAGCATATTTAATAGACGGTAGAGGATACAAAGTCTAAGAAAAAGCAGAGGTCTTGGGAGATATAGTAAATGCAGTGCAACATTTTCCAATCCAATTTTTTTGAAGCTTACTCTCAGGAAGTTGAGTGGAATCAATCACATTTCATTTTTTAAAAATATCTGTGTAAGTTACTTGAATAAATTTTCCTTAGGCATCTGCAATGAGTTAATAATTCAACTTGTGGGGACCAAATACCAGATCAAGTTCAGCAAATTCAAGTTTGCCTCTGTCCAGTTTCTATGAAAAGAGTACAAAGGATTAGAATCTAGTCTTCTCAAAATGTGTGTTAATGGGCAAGGCATGAGTAGATAATGTTTACTTTTTAAAACCATTTCCATTCTTCTCCTCCATCTGTAAGTAATCAATCATCCTATTATAAGCTCAGTTAAAAAATATGAAATACATAATTATATATATATCAAGGATATACATATATTTTAAATTGAGGTAACATTTATTGTATTATGTAAGATTCACGTGTGCAACGTTATAAATCACAGTCTCTATGTACTACATGATGCTCATCACCAAAAGTCTAGGTTCCATCTGTCACCATATGATTGAGCTCCTTTACCCGTTTTGCCCTTCCTCTACCTGCTTCCTCACTGGTAACCACAAATTGGTTGTCTGCTTCTATGTTTGTTTTGTTTTGTTTGTTAATTTGTTTTTATAATCCACATATGAGTGAAATCATATGATATTTGTCTTTTTCCATTTGACTTATCTCACTTAGCACAATACTCTCATGATCCAAGAAATGAAAACAACCTAAGTGTCCATCAGTGGGTGAAAGGATAAAGATGTGGTATCTATACACAGTGGAATACTATTCAGCCATAAAAGGTGAAATCCTGCCATTTGCAACATGGATGGACCTTGAAGAGTATATTATTGATAAGGCCAGAACCTAATTATAGAAGTCATCATAAGTGTTTCTTTAATTTGTTGCATATTTTTAATCAAATGAATCTGAATCAAAACAACCGCATTATCTAGTGCACTGCTAGTGGTCATTCAATCATTGATGCTGTCTTATTTTTTAGAATTTTTAAAAGAAAATTTGAAATATGTCTCATAAAAGCTGGGATAGGAATTTTTCTGTTTCATGAGTAAAATTTATTTCATTGCCTAGATATGTAATCTTATAATATATTAATATTATCTTCTTTTGAAAGCAATCTTCATAGTAAACCAGGAGGCAAGCTGTCAGCTTTGAGACTTTGGGAACTAATGATTATTAAAAGTTGCTTACAGAGATAAAATGTGACTTCGGGGGATATTTATTTTTTATGTCATTAAAATGTATGCTTCTTTGAAACCAATAATAGTAATCAAGAGAAAAACATTAAACATATATTAAACTTTTGCCTAAATTAGACTACAGACCAGATTTTATTAGAATTTTCATATGTTGTTTTTCTCAACATATAGTGGACTGCCAAGAACATTAATAATGCAAGTCTGTGTTTAAATACAAATGACTCCCTACAAGGCCTATTTGGATTATTAATGGAATTAATTATCTGCTCAGTGCAGTTGCTGTGGTTTGGAATAACAGTTAATAATGAGGCAAATTTTAAATATAGAATGTTTAATAATACAAATTCTACCATACAAAAAGTCAAAGGGAAAATATTGTGCAGACAATGTCTTCTTTCTTTTTTCTCATCATTAAACTCTTCTCCCATGTGCTTTATTGTTATTTTAGAAACACAGAAAAATAGACTGCTATGTTCAGAAGAGCCTCCACTTTTTCCAGACCAGAAACTCAAATTTTACCATCTTAAGTTATTTTTTATCAAGAAACTGCGAAGTTACACTAGTGGCAGAATTGTTTGAGTCCAACCCTTTCCCAAGGATCTCAAAATTGCTTTGAAGTATAGAATATTCTGCTTTCTTTCGGGGTTTCATTGGCTACATGTCTTTACAGAAAGAATACTTTATGGCCCAGTGGTTTTCATAATGCTTTGTGGTCATTTTATGATTATAGAGTAGAGCACAGCAGAGGTGCTAGTCAGGGTAAAGAGGAACGATGCAATGTGAAAGCAACTGTATGCCCTTGCCCCATAGTCTCAGGAAGACTCTGAGATGTTTCTTCCAGAAGCCTTACAGTTTCCTAAAGAGTAGTTTGAAATCTACTACTTTACAGAAAACAGAAGTTGTATGCATGAAAATAGTTAATCCATATAAACATCACAGATCATCTATCAATCTTTTGATAAGCTTTACTCATTTAATAAGCTTAAAATGAATAAGACATGACTCTGTTCTAGTATTGGTGAATATATATTATTTGTACTCTTAGATGTGGACCATTTCATTGGACCTTTATAAAAGACCTTTGGATACTGCATGAGGGGTAGTCATCATTGGTTTGATCATTCTCCACACACCTTGCCATTGTAACATGCCATTTAAAAGATGGTTACAGAGTCTAAGATTCTAATAGTTGCTATGTTTCTGTACGACTAAAACCACTTTATTAATATTTCTAGTTCATAGTAGCCCTGTAATTAGTATGATTATTTACCCTACACCTACGTATTATGGCACATTCTTCCAGCAACACAAGAGTCCTTGAAATATCATCTTTAATATCTTATTTAACAACCTTTACTGTTTATAAAATTTTATCATAGTACCACTCCTACCCTTCCACATATATTGTTTTGTCTTTAGAAAAAGTCTCTAATAGCGATGGTAAATTTGGTGAGAGCTCAATATCTTTTATAGAGAACCATAGTCTAAAACCCCCTGTCTTTGGGTACATTTTACTGGCAAAGAGTAACTTTCGAAATTAAAAAACATATCTAGAACTTGCTGACTTCCCAGTCTAAATAGTAGAGCCAGTGATACCAACAAAATTTGATTCTATCTGGGTCCCTTCTTTAGGGCGGTTTCCCCCAAGAAAAGTATTATTCTAAGGTTTAACCTTCTCAGGGATTCCTAAGGTTTAAATGGCAAAAGGGAATTACAGACATTTAAGTTCATACAGCAATTTAGGTCCATTAATATTTTATTTTACAGGCAATGCTGGGAATTTTTTTTTTATTCTCAGTTCAATTTACAATGAGGAAGCTTGCTGTTTATTTCTTAATCTTACCTAGAAATGAAAAGATGAAAAGTTCATAGATCATGTATTTAAGATTTATAGAGCTGAGGGTAATGGTCTGAGTTGAATAGATCAGGTAAAATGTGAAAAGATCAGAAAAAAGGGCAAAATCCTAACTTCATTATTCTGATAGTCATGGTAATGCTTGCATTACATGAAAGGTTACAATATCTCTGAGTATAACAATGCTACCGGGTCCATAGAGCAAACTTATTCTATGGTTCCTCTTTTTCTAGTACTTGGTGCTACACACACATGCACACACACAATGTACTTGAAAGTTACATGTTTTCCCAAACATGTACTCTAAATTTAAGAGCTGCAAAATACTTGTGATTGACAAAAACATTTCTAAGAATTCACTAGATATCCATTTATAATTCTGTCTTAATAAAAAACAAAGAACAGTTGAAGAATGCTGTAGGCAAGTGAAGTCATATATGTTGCATATATTTTAGACTTTATTAACTCACAGCTGATAAATATGTTTTACTATTGAAAATATGTACAATTTTATGCAAAATTAAATTTCTACATCCTTACAACTTGACGTGGTTAGAAGTTTTGAAGTACAGTTTGCAGAGATCAGTAGAGTTTTAAAAAGGACAAACAAGCTGAAAGGTCTGGGTTTATTCAGGTCTTTGTTAGGCTGTTGTGATGTGTTGTAATGAGCCTAGTGTGAGGTCAGCATGCAATAAATTTTGCTAAAATCATAAAATAAAGAGTGCGAGAGAGGCAGATGGGAAAGGAGGGAGGAAGAGAACAAGCAGGCTGCAAGAAAAGATTTTAAGAAAGGCAAATTTTGCAAATGTTTTCTTGCAAATTATAATTTCTCTTCAAGTAATTTTTTTAAGATTAGCTAGTTCTTTAAAAATTTTTTGACATAAAATTCATTCTCCCAACAATTTCCAAGTGTAGAGTACATACAATATTGTCAACCACATGCACATTGTTTTACAACAGACTTCCCAGATCTATCCCCATTCTATGTGACAAACTCTACACCCAGTGAACTGTCTACTGCCCACTCCCCCTACCCCTTGCACTACCTTTCTACTATATGTGTCTATGAGTTTGACTATTTTAGATACTTCGTGTAAGTGGAATCATGATGTTTGTCTTTTTCTGACTGGCTTACTTCACTTAGCATTATATCCTCAAAATTCATCCACGTTGCAGGATATGCCAGGATTTCCCTTTTTTTAAGGTTGAATAATATTCCAGAGTGTTTATATAACATATTTTTATTCATCTGCCAATGGACATTTAGATTGCTTCCATCTCTTGGCTACTGTGAACAACTTTCTTCATATAATTTTAAATTCAGTTGAAAATTGTAAATTGCTCTATCTCCAATGTGTCTCACGTTGTTACTTTGCTTCACTTTTTTTTTAGTTTTTATCAAAGTTGTTGAAAATGGGCATATGTTCTGACTTAATGTTAACTATATATTTTTTCTTATTCAATACAGACATGTAGATAACAATAAGATAGTCCTGTTCAAGGTGAAATAGCACAGGGATTTGATAAATAATGGATTGCTGTTGTCATTGCAGGACGAGTCTGCTCCAGCTGACAAACAGTGTAAACCAGAAGCGGCCCAGGCCACTTACTCAACCTCAGCTGTTTCAGGTTCACAGGAGGTATTGTACATCAACGGAAATGGGACCTACAGTTACCATAGTTACAGAGGGCTAGGAGGGGGACTGCTCAATCTGAATGATGCTTCCAGTAGTGGTGAGTCTATATTATCTATTGTGTTTTTGTGTATGTCCATTTGAGGGTAGTAAATTTTCTAAACCTGAGAAAAGAAATGAATATACTGTTATAAGCAGTAGTCAGTGCCAATCTGCTAAAAACAAGACCGTTTAATATATAACATCCATCTGCCCAAAGCATATCTCTTTATCCTGTTACTGTTTCTGAAAGTAGCAGCACTATTATGCAAGTGAATGATTGCTGTTTTATACTAAAAAAATTCTCAACTAGAGAAACAGCAATTTTTTTTACTAAATTGTTATACATTCTTCCACAAAGCTGTAATATACCATTCTTCAGGAATAATTACACATTTTCTCAATGTTCAGAGGAGTTTTTAACTTAGAAAATTTGGGGCACCAGGAACTTTACCGACTTGGTGGAACATACGAACTGATACCTAAGAGCATACAAACTGAAACAACACATAGGAACAAACCATGGCTCTCCAGCTCATACTGGCTTGGGCCTGGGAATCTTTTGGAATTCCTCAAGCTCGTATACCAGAATGAATTCCAAAAATATAGTATAAAGCCATACATATATTAGGAATAAAATACATGAGTGAATTTCTTATAACTAGGTTGTAGGAAAAGCTTTCTTAAATATAAACTCCAGAGAAAATGAGTTTTATTACACACACACACACACACACACACACACACACACACACACACACACACACACACACACACAGCTTTTGTATGACCAAAAACAATATAAACACACACACACACACACACACACACACACACACACACACAGCTTTTGTATGACCAAAAACATGATAAGCAAAGTAAAAATCAAATGATAAAGTGGAAAAATTATTATCTACCTGTACTACAAAGGATTAATAGGCCAGTGTCTCAGGGTTTTCTTTAAAAAATATGCAATATATATTTTAAAAAATAAGGCTAGAAATATGAATGCACAATTTCCAGAGAAAGCAATGAGAAAATCCCTTAAATATAGATTAAGTTACTCAGCCCCACTCAGGCCCAATAAGAGAAAACGCAGCTTCTGTCTGTCAGATTAGCAAAAATCCAAATATCAACACACTAGCCTTTTGACAAGGCTGTGGAGGAAATGCACTGCTTGTAGAAATGCAAAAAGTTGGAGTGAAATTTCATAATATCTAGCAAAATTACATATGCTTTTACCATTTGTTCCAACAATCTCTTTAGGAATCTGTTAGGAATTTATCTCAAAGACAAAATACAAAAAAACATATGTATAAGACTATTCACTGAAGTGTTTTTTACAAATGAAAAAAAAAAAAAGGTTACCAATAAAAATGCCCATCAGTAAATGGCTAGTTGTTTCGATTACAGTGCACTCAAATAGGAGACTAACATGCAGCTATGAAAAGTAATGAAAAATATCTTTATATATGCCAAATGATGAAAAGTACTTATAGTAAGCTAACATCCATTAAAGGATTTATATAGTTTTTTTAAAGTAGGGCTGGGGGAGAACAGGATGGTGAAGGAAATATAAGCCAGAATTCTTTGTGTATACTTGGTTTTTATACTGTGTTTTGTAAATTTAACTTTGGAACAATTTACATATTTACATAATTAGTAAAGAAAATGACTTTACGAATCCCTAATAGTGAAAGTAAAATGATGCAAATGAACTTTATTTAACGAGTGGTTGGCATAGCTCCACAGAGAAGAACCTTTCCAAGTGATCTCAAAAATCATACTTTGACTCCACAGTATGCAAACTTGTAATAAAACCTTAAACTATTTCCAGTAATCATATTATTATTTTGAGACTGTTTGTGTATTCAGGTTTAAAGAAAATTTGTAATTAGGTTGGTGTCAGTGAAAGCTGGGATTTTCAGCAGGGTGCAAAGTAGAAACAGATGTAAGTAAAATTGATCAATTTAAACAAAGATTCCACTATCTTGTATTTGAATTGGTAGTATCAGTGAGAACTCAATGTTTCTTTTTGTATGTTTTTTAAAAATAACATATTTCCTATTGCTTTCTACTGAAAATGCCTGAATACAAAGTCCAATGTGAATTTGAAAAGTTGAATTAGGTTTGGTGGGCTTTTAATATATTTGGCAGGGAAATGCATTATTTGTGTCCAATGATAATATACTTTAGAAAATCACTTATCTTCACAATACTGGAAATCTGCCCCATGTATGTTCAGGAGCGATTCGGCTGGAAGACTGAGGCTCTTGTTCTGCCTTAAAATTCAAGGTCCTCTAAGTACAGAATCTGAATTACCTATCTGAGCTTTAGTCTATATCAATTGCCTTCTAGCTCAAATAAGCAGTGCCTCAAGTGGAAGGGGTAAAAAGAAAGCAGTTTATTTTGAAAAGAAATTAAGTTTCAAGTGTATATTCAGTTTTCAACAGCTAGTAAGCCTTCTCAGCCGTTTTCAAGTCTTATTTTTATTTAGGCTCCCATCCTACACATACATAGAAATGCACACACACTTACATACATATACTGTATTCTTCTGTCTAAACTCCTTTGATGAATAAATAAATAGTTTTCCCTTGAAACTTTTCCCATCCCAATGAAATTAGGTTTTAGTGTGAGGCTCATATTAACTTGTCTGATCTGCCCGATATGCCTAAATTTATTATCTAGATGTAAAAATCTCTTGGCTCTCAAATACAAGCAAACAATATACTCACTACTGTTTAATTAATTTAATATTAATTCAAAGCACAGTCTGTATCTAATTTGAGAGAAATTTTGTTTTATAGCATTTTGTAAATATGTTGCTCTTAAATGCAAATTCCTACATTTCCAATTCTTAATTATAGTATTTTTCTAAATACCATTCTCTAAGGACAAGAAGAACCAAGGCTCTTTGAAGAAATGGTTGATTCTAGGGCTGGGACAAGGGAAATATCAGATGAGCCTGAAGCTTTGGGAATAATCTCTCTTCTGTGACAGTCTTTCCAAACATCAATTTGAGCATGAGAAAATGTCAGGCGAACTCAGAATGAGAAATGTTCAACAAAATAACTAAGCTCTACTTATAAAAAGGGTAAAGATTATGAAAGATGGGGAAAGATCTTAGAGCAGAAAAAAAGACAGTCAGAGAAAACTGGTAGAATTGGAAAAAACTCTAATATTTAAGAGTATCATACCAAAGTTAATTAATTTCCTGGTTTTGAGAATTCTACTGTATTTATGTAAGTTATTTTCAGTAGGAAAAACTGGGTAGACAGTATATGAGAATTCTCTATACTATTTTTGTAATTTTTATGTAAGTGTAAAGTTTGTTCAAAGAAAAAACAATAAATATATGTCTGTATGTGTGCATAAGTGTGTGTGTATGTGTGTGTGTATGTTGAATATGAATATATATATATATATATATATATATATATATATATATACGAAATCAGTGTTGTCGGCATATTCTTAGGAGTAGAATTGTTGATTCATAATTGTGATAACTCTTAACATTTTGAGGAATATCAGGCTGAACATGGGATGTCTTTACATTTATTTCATTCTTTTTAAATTTCAACTATGACTCAGTATTTACAGTATAAGCTTACACTTCTTTTGTTAATTTTATTGCTTAGTATTTCCCTTTATGATGCTGTTGTGGGTAGAATGTTTTCCTTAAAACATTATTCTACATTTTTCTGTTTTTGGAAGAGTTTGTGAAGTAATGGTATTACTACCTTATGTTTGATAGAATTCAGGCGTGATGCTATCTGTGCCTTGGATTTTCTGGGAGGTTTTTGATCACTAACTCAGCCTCTTTACTTGTTATAGGTCTAATTATGTTGCCTATTTTCTCTTCAGTTACTTTAGGTGGTTTATGTGTTTCCAGGAATTTATTTCAACTGAATTATCTAATTTATTGACACAGTTGTTCATAGTATTTCTTCATAATCTTTTTTTTTTTTTTTTTTAAAGATTTAAAGATTTTTTTCTTTCTTTGGATCCAGACTTCTTTTTCTCCACTTTTAATTTTTGGAAGGTCAATGGTGATGCCTCCTCTATCAGTTTTGATTTTAATCATTTAAATGTTCTCCTTTTTCTTCTTGGTGATACTAGCTAAAGGTTTGTCAAATGTCTTGATCTTTTCAAAGAAGAAAATTTTGGTTTCATTTTTCTCTATTGTTTTCTCTATTTCATTGATTTCCATTTCCATATTTATTATTTCCTTCATTTTGCTTACATTAAGTTTAGTTTGCTCTTATTTTCCAGTGTCTAAGATGAAAAGTTAAGACTTTTATTTGAAGTCTTTTTTTCTCTTTATATAGAGGCATTTACGGCTATAAATTTCCTTTTTAAGCACTGCTTTATCTGCATCACATCATTTTGGTATGCTGTGTTTTTGTTTTCATTCACCTAAAAGTATTTTCTAATTTCCTTTGTCACTTCTGTTTTGACCCATTGGTTATTCAGGAGTATGTTGTTTACTTGCCACATATGAGAATTTCCCAAATTTCTTTCTGTTAACTTCTAATTTTATTCCATAGTGCTCAGACAACATGCTTTATGTAACTTTAATCCTTTCAAGTTTATCAAAACTTGTTTTATGACCCAGATCATGGTCTATCCCGGGCAATGTTCCATGTGTACCTGAGAAGAATGTTTGTTCTGATGTTGGCAGTGGGGTGTTTTGTAAATGTGTATTAGGCCTAATTGATTATAGTGTTGTTTAAAGTCTTCTGTATTCATGCTTAGTTTTTATATTCATTATTGAAAGAAAGGTATTGAAGTCTCCAGCTACTATTGTTGAATTGTTTACTTTTGTCTTCAATTCAGACAGTTTTGTTTCATTTATTTTGGGACTCTGTTGTTAGGTACATATATTGTTAATATTAGTATACCTTTTTAATGGACTCACTCTTTTATCTTTATAAAACATTCCATTTTATCACTAGTAATTTCTTTTAAGTCTGTTTTGCCTAATATTAGTTATTTCTGTCATATCAGGAAAAGGCAATGGATTATTATAGTAGTTCTGAAAATGGAGAGAAGTGGGGAAAGCTTTGGGCATGGTAGTGGCATATAGAATATAGACCAAATTGAGTATTGCTCACCTTTACTCAAAAAAACTAAAATTAGCTTATCTTTGCTCCATAAATGGCTAAGTAATTTCGGGAGCCAAATGCCAAATGCAAATGTAGAGTCTCTTATTTAAAAATTAAGAATTTCAAGGCAGTGACAACAGAGCATTAAACAAAGCATGGGAGTCTTCTGAGCACAGGGTCCTGTGGGACTACACATGTTTAATGCCCCACTTTACTCCTTTGATTTATTTAGCAACTCAGAGGAAGCACTGTGTTTTCATGAAAATGGCAGAGAGCGATTGATGGAGAAAAAATAATATATACAAAGAAAAAAAAAGATTGAAGACACAAGTGAGACTATTTTGAGAAAGAGTTTTTTGTTTTTGTTGTTTGTTTGTTTGTTTGTTTTGAGAAGGGCAGGGAGAACTTTGGGGCAACTGCAACCATGAGTAAAAATTGAGAGGGAGTTTAAAGTAAATTTTTTGCCATGAATTAGTAATAAGCATGGCTCCAAAGGTTTTTCCTGCCCTTCAACTAATTCTCCACAGAGAAACCAAAGTAATCTTTAAGGAAAATCTGATCACATCACTTCATTATCTAAAACCCTTCAATGGGCTCTCATTGTTCTTAGCAAAATGACATTAACCAGCTTTTCATGCACCCACCTAAAGTTTTCTTTGACATGCCTTTTTTTGACCCTTACATCCCTAATTTATTGTTCATCTTTTAAATCCCAAACTCTGTTTAGATCAAATATAGTCATAACTCTCACAGCATCCCGAAATTGTCCTTTGAAGCATGTACCACACTGCACACATGTGTAATCACAATACATTGATATGCATAACTCAGTCATGTTGTTTAGTAGCGCTCAAAAGCGACAGAGGAAATCTGGTATAGATTCTAGCTGTGCAGCCGTATAAATGATTAGAAAGTAGCTTTTATAAATTTACAGTTTACTGTAGATACTATGGTACTATGGTGAAGTCCACCTTGTTTGTATGTCTCCTCCCAAACCTCACTATCACAGATAGTGTCTAAAGAGACAAGAAAAAATTAATAAAAACTTCTTTATTTTTAAAGTCATATAAAGAAAGAAATATGCCAGGAAAGTTAGATGACTTGCTCAATGTTACACAGGTTGACTTGTCGGGTATTTAGTTAATACATCTTTGTATTTAGTTAATACAGCTTGTCACATAAAGGTTAAAGATCTCTTAAGGACACAGCTAAGAACAGCTTTGAGCAATTCAGACTGTTTGTGTACTGCTTAGAAGAAAAGGGAGTAGCGTTATAACCAGTATGGCATGCAGCAAATCAAAAATGATGTGAATTTCTTTGAGCAATGGCTTTAGGCTGAATGTCACTGGTTTAATGGAGGGGTCTGGGGAGGGAAGCGGCAAAAGACTAGTCTTGGCAAATAACAGCTTTAGACTTAAACCAAAGAGAATTTTCCAGCTCACATTTGAGAAAGGACTATAGCTATGGTAATGCTAGCAAAGGAAATGGTTAATTGTCTGTTATGAAAGAGCTCTAAATAACTTTTCTTCTCAAAAACACATACTACCTGTAACACTGGTACTGGCTACTGATGTTTTGATTTTTTTTTTTTTTTGCTTGTCACATAAAGGTAGCTAGATTGATCAGTCTCATGATTTTCTTTATTTGAGGACTTTCTTCATCCATTCTGGGAACCCCAAACATTCTGACTTCTAAAAATGGTATTATCTTTAGCTTATTTCTTCATTTTTAAGACATCAGAATAGTCATTCCCTATAACAAGTTTGAAGCTGTGGAAAAAAAAACTACATACATATACATAAATCTTAAAAGCTAAAAAGGACATAACAGATTAGCATTACATGAGATGCCAACATCATATCTGATGGCTGACAACTCCAGTTAATCTAAGTCTGAGATTTCTTGATTTTAGGAATTGTAGAGACCTTCTGAAAAGTGTGGAAAGGAGCAACGAGTTTCAAGAGACCAAGTTGAATTAGCTCTACATCTGACTTAATTTATAAAGCAGATAAAGACAACCCATCAACAGAAAACCATTAACAGAGAAACTGGGAAGTATGGTGTGGGAGGGCAAAGACTAAAGGAAATATGCTGCAGATTATACTATGTACAAGAAGAATGTAAAAGCAGAAAAATGAAAAAGGATACCTTAACAGCATTTGGATTTAACAAGTATTTTAGGGTTCTCATGTTCAAATCACTGTAATAGGTACTTTGGTAGACTATTCAGGCTACAGTAACAAAAATACCACAGACTTGGTGGGTTAAACAAAAACATTTATTTCTTACTGTTCTGGAGGCGGGAAGTCCAAGATCAAGGTGCTCACATATTTGGTGTCTAGATAGAGCCTGCTTCCTAGTTCATAGATGCCCATCTTTTCACTGTGTGCCCACATGGTGGAAGGAGTCAGGGAACTCTCTCAGGTCTCTCTCAGAAGGGCACTAATCGCATTCCTGAGGGCTCCACCCTCATGACCTAATCACCTTCTAAAGGCTCTACCTCAAATCCCATTACATTGGGGATTAGATTTCCATATAAGAAGTTTGAGAGGAATGCAAATCATCAGTCTATGGCAGGTACTTTAAAAGAAATGAAGTTGAGTAAGGCAGAATCGCTGGCCTCAAGAAACAGATCAATTAGAGATAACAAATGTTCTAAACATCAAAACCCTTTAATATTCTGATTAAGCAGTACATCCTCTGTGAAACCTACTCTACCTGGACACCCTTCAACCCTTTGGAAGATTCACTCTCATCTCATCATTCTCATACATATATGCCTTTATTCTAGCACTTATCTCATTGAATTGTGACATATGTTTTCAAAAATCTTTTCCTATATAGATGTGTACTCCTTGAAAACAGACACTCTGTCTTGTTCACTATTACATTCCTTTGAATGAGGCCAGACATAGAATAAGTGCTCAACCTTGATGGCTTAATGAATAAATTTTTTAAAATAGAACGGTCAGTGCCAAAAGTCAAAAAGGTGCAAAGAGAATTATATGTATATTGGGTGACAGGGGGGAAGGGTTTTTTCTTTGAATTAGAGGGAAAAAATTAGAATTAGAGGAAAAGAATTAGAAGAAAAAAGAAAGACTAAAATAAATGTGAGAATTCTGTTGATGAAAGTGGAAAGCTCCAAAGAGTTTTATAAACTGTTAATTTTGAATATAGGAGCAATAGGAAAAGCTTGCCCATGTCAGCAACTTCATAGCATGGAAAGGGTGCCCTTCAAATCCGTTAGCCAACTTCCATTTTTTTAGAGCTGGCAAGGGTCTGTACCCAACAATCCAAGTTTTCAAGTTGGAGTGTTATCAAAGTGACAGCAGTTACAATTTGCATAAAGAATTTATTCAAATTATCGAACTGAAATGAGAAGCAAGCAAGCAGCCAATCCTCCCATTATTATCACATCCAATTACATAGGACTTTGGAATGCTTTCTTTCTATGAGGAAGTTCACATTGAGCTGTCTAAAGAGGGCAATTGTGGTTTACTGCGGTTATCCATTGGATCTCTTGAGTCTAAATTATATGCATAATGCATGCGTAAGTTAACTACTGATGTTTCCTCTCCACAAACTCTATTGGGTGGACTTTTCAATTTGTTTTTCAACTCTGATATAAACTGGGCTGATATACAGACCGAAATCTAACATGACCAAATTGTATTAATAGTGACTATAATAACTAACATTTGGATGGCAATTTCTCCTTTGCCCGAATCTTTCCATCCATTATTTCTTTGTTCCTCACTAATATTCAAGATCGTTGGCTATAAAGATGCTTTGAATCGAGGCCTATAATTATGAGTCTAAGGAAGCTTGGCCATAAGATTCACCACCACGCTAGAGCTGGTTCATAGTGTATAACTGGCTTTGTATGTGGATAGCGCTGTCCCCACACATCAACATTCTGAGACATCACTTATCCGAAATTATCAAAGGAATGCTTCTGTTCATTTACTGTCTTCACTGCTTATCTACCATTCACTCTTCAGTACACTGTAACTGGCTTCTCCACATCATTTTGCTGAACCCGGTCAGGTTAGTTTATCAGTAATTCCACTATTGCCAAACTAAAGATGATTTTACCTTCTATCTCACCAGATTTTGGGGGGAATATTTGAATGTGTTGATGATTAGAGATTTGAAACATCCACTCTCTTGGCTTCCATGATAACACTCTGATGTCACCTTTTGTTCCTCAGCTAATTCTTCTGCCAGCTTCTTGGACCTTTCTCTATACTTATGCCCTTCCATGCTAGGATTCTCCTAACATCCTGACCTTATCCCTTTAATCTTCTTGTTCTGTACACTGTTCAAAGGAGAGCCGACTAACTCCAATGGTTTCAACTGCAAAATATGCCAAAAAATGTGTATCCACTTCATGCTTTGCTTAAAATTTTATATCCAGTTGTCTACCAGATAGCTTGATCTAGACATTCCAAGAAATATAATATTTAATTATTTTAAAATGAATTCTTCATTCCCACACATATCATTGCTTGGTTCTAAGGTTGTCTCATGC
>NW_006442107.1:15540679-15626292 GCF_000325575.1 Pteropus alecto
ATGCCCGCCCGCACCTGACTCATACCAACTATTATGTTCTCTGTGATAATTTTCTGATGGTTTCCTTACCTATTGTTTTCATCCTGTATGTTCCCACAATACCTGAATCATGTCTCTTATTTAACCTGTTATGTTTTTTTTTTTTTCCTATATTAGACTGTGTACACTTTGAGGGCAGGCAAGGTGACATTTTTTTTACTTTTTTTTGACACCAATGTCAGTAGATAACTGGCTTATATTAGTGCTCAATGAGTATTAAATGGGTAAATGAAAGACTCAGTGAAAGAAGTCATTCCAATAAAATATTGTGCCTCTTTGGAGAACTTAACTTAATCCAACTGAGCATAGGAATAATAGTTACACAGTTGAGGATGTCTTTTTGAAGTTTCTCTTTTTGGAAGCAGAGAAGCATTTTATATCAAATACTTTAGACAAACATGTTGAAATACAGAAATTCTGTTTTAAAGTGTATTCCATTTAAGTCTCGTGATTCAGGAAAGAAATTTTTACCATAATTATCAAGAGAACTTGGAAGGTATAGTTTTTACCTTTACCTTACTCTCTCAATAACTCGCTCTGGCTCACCAGCCACACGCAAAGAAGTAGTGCAGATGCGTGGGGTGAGAACCATTGCCATCCTGCTCCAGGAGACCAGCTGGGTGTTTCTGTTGTGTGGAAAAATGCATCAGGTCTATTATGTTAAACCGTGTAGATAATGACTTTATAGAATAGAGCCTAAAATTAATTCACTGAAGTTAAGCAATCCCCTCTGGTTAATTTGTATGCCCTTTACACAATGGGAAGATCCACATGATAACATATGACGAAAGGTGACTGTGTGATCTAATTGAAGTCAACATAATTGGGACTACGCAGTTATTGTATCTCAAAAGAGTTCCAGTAAATCTGAGTGAGTTGTCAAAGCACATTCTATAGTTCATAGTGAACCTTAATTTATGTCTAGAAATTTTTCTTTCACTATGTCCAACTTGTGACTGTCTATTCTGAGTAAGCCCATTTCTCCCGTGTGTGTTCCTTCGATGACTTGACTTAATCAGGATATTTTCGTACTTTAAATCCCACTTATTTGTATCCTTACTTCAATTGTGTTCCCTTTCTTTCAAATATAAGTTTATCGATATCTGTGCTATACATACAATAGCCACTACTCACATGTGGCTATTAAAATGAGATTAATTAAAATGAAATGAAATTTAAAATTCTGTTCCTTAGTCACAATGGGACATATTTCAAGTGTTCAACTGTCAAAGTGGCGAATGGCTACTATATTGGAGAACACTGATTCTAAACTCAACTCTTCTCACCTTACACCATTATGATAGTTTTATTATTGCAGAAAACTCTTTGTACATTTATTCCATCAGTCTCCTTGCATATAATTATGTGTGTACCACTCCTTAATGAAATAAATGAGGTCAACGAATAACCTTATGGAAACTTAAATGGTGATTCTTAAATAGTAATGATTTTAATTTTAACTGCTTAGATTTTAAATAATTTTCAGTTATTTAAGTGTTCTGATAATTGCTAATAAATTATAACAGGTGTTGAAAACCTCTTTGACATAGGCTGACATCACTTTAAAACTAGAAACTGTCAACATAAAGAGGTAAACTGAGGCAAGCTGAAGAAATGAGCTTATTCAGGAATAGCAGAGGAATTGCAATTCAGAACACAAATTTTATGAAGCTACAGGCAAGTCCACTGAGGGTTTGCAGTGTATTTATGGGAAGGGAACGTAAAGAGAGGAAAGTTCTGTTAGACTCTGCTAAGATCGAAAACAAATGGAAACAAGCTTTGAAAATTCCGCAAGGAGACAAAACCAGTCCAGTCACACAAACAAAGCTCAGTTCAGCTCATTTTGCGAGACCAACCCCACCAGGGTCATTTCTTGTTCATGCCTCTGAAAACCATAGCAACACTTCCCAAGGTTGATCCTAGGCAACTCTGATTAGCTCCCTATCATTTAAGAAAATTCCAATATTATTAGTTTCTGTATATCAGGCATTTATGGGCAATCAGTCTCAGTCCTTAAATTTTGTTTTCTCCAACACAAATATCCTCTGGTTCCACTTTAGACTGAAATTCTTTCACCAAATTTTAAAAGAATTTCATTGTGACAGAATTCAAACTTGTGGTGTTCAGAGAAATCAAACCCAAACTTAACATATTTGAAATGTGACCATACTTTTCCCACTGAGCTTGTTTTTCCAATTTTTCCATGTATACTATATAACCTGGAACTCAACTGAGAGTGTGAATGATTAACACACATATGTATTAAAATACAGAGTTTCAGAGAAATGATGCTTATTTGTACACTTTAATGATTGGAAATTATGTCAATCATTTGCTGGAAACTTGCAAGGAAAATGATATTAATTATCTGCAAAATAAAGTGAACCCTCTTTCGGTCTCTCTGACTGAGCCCTCAAATCTTTCACCAGATTTCTGTATGTCAGGAAGCCTCAGAGAAAGGATTCTGAAAAGGGAGGCGAGTGGCCCTGTTTTTGCCCTGACCTGCCCAACACGTGTAATTGGTTTCACAGCTCAGTATTGATCAGACTTTTCTGGCGGCAGCTTCCTAAAAGCCTGTTCTCTATAGAGCAAAATGGAACTTTACGTACTCTTAAGATCCTCTTGGGAATTTTATCTTGTGCCTACTCACTGAAGGAGAGGAATAAAAAGAAAACTTCATTAGTACTCTGGGACCTCTCTTCTGGAGCCTGCTGTTTGTTATACCTCTCAGGGCTTTCCAGGTGGCATAGGCTCTTCGCGGTTGGCTTCGGTTGTTTTCCTTGTACGACATCCTTTGAACTTTGACATGTCCTCTGGGAATTTATCTGAATAAACCAGTTAACTTCTACTATTTTGTTCAGATAACTTTACTCAACAGCTCTGCTTCTCAGGAAGATGCGGTCTTGGGGAGTCTAGAATGTTCCACTTTTCTAGTAAATCAGAAATATCACACTCTCTGTATGGAAGTTGAATTAGTCATATTCTGTGACTCCTCTTTCCTCTGTTCAGGTACAGCGAGTGCACCTTCCTGAAACAGGCACCAGGCTGCTCCCCTAGCTGTACTAGAGATCTTGCGTCTGTCTGCCTGAATAACTTCAAGAGGAAAAAAAGGCCAGAATTACCTTATATTTTTTTTTCTCTTTCATGTTAAAAATTTCAAATGCCAGGTATGATTACAGTTACAATGCTAAATATTTCCTTTTCTGATTTCAAGGCTCATGGCCATTTTAAATGACATTTGGCTCTTGACAAACATACAAATGCTTTTTCTGAAAGCCCTCCTCCCATCCATGTACAATTGCTAGAACTATTGGAAGTATATGTGTTTGAATGTGAGTCCACACAGTGCAAACTCTCCTCCTGCACTGATATTTGGTCCACTGACTCAAATTCAGAATTAACAAATAATTACAAAATTAAATGTGTGGTGACTAACATTCTAGTCAATGTCTCAATGGTTTTAGGGAGAAACTTTATTTCTGGTATTTTAAAACCATTAGAGAATATAATTCTCTTGAGTACTCTGAACGATTCTAAAAGTAGCTTGTACACTACTCTAGGAATTTTTTTCTGGTTCCCATTTTTGTCAATATAAATTAATCTTTTATTAGTCTTCGGGGGCAATGTTATAGGGATAATCATATTTTCTTAATAGTTTGTTCCTGAAAGATATTCATAAATGCAGTTTATCCATAATTGTGAGGGAACATCATACTATGTTTATTTTTGTGTGATCTTTCAAAACAGACATTTTTTTTGTGTTTATAATATACCCATCTCTTTCATATTTTCATCTTCCATGGGCCATTTTTTTCCCCACCTTTATCCAACTATGGTCTGCTCCCGTAATTTCTTGTTTCTTGTAAAGTATTAATTTGCATTCTATGTAACTTACTAAGGTGAGAAATGGAGCAGAGAACATTAACCTCTATGGAAATCTGTCAACCCTGTCTGCCTCACATACAAGAAAACATTGTCTAGGTTCATAAAAAATGATCATGCTTATTTACTTTTAAATCTCTTGATTTTTGACAAAGCAAATATTTGATAAGAAATCATTGAGGAAAGGCAGGCAAATGCATTCTGTCTCCAAATACTGCTTCTTAAAATTTTGGTTTTTTATATTGAGGTATAATTGCCATATATTAGTTTTATTTGTACAACATAATTATTCAGTATTTGTATACATTGCAAAATGATCACCACAGTCTAGTTAACATATGTCACCATTCATAGTTACAAAATTTTTTACTGTGATGAGAACTTTTAAGATCTGCTGTCTTAGCAACTATCGAGTATGCAATACAGTATTATGAGCTATAGTCACAATACTGTACATTACATCACCATGACTTATTTTATAACTGGAACTTTGTACCTTTCAACCCCCTTTGCACATTCCACCTACACCCCACAATCTGCCTCTGGCAACCATCAACCTGTTCTCTGTATTTATGAAGTTGGTTTATTTGTTTTGTTTTGTTTTAGATTTCACATATAAATGAGATCATATGGTGTTTGTCTTCTCTGTCTTATTTAACTTAGCATAATGCCTTCAAGGTTCATTCATTTTGTTGCAAATGGCAAGATTTCTTTTTTTATGTCTAAGTAAAACATATATATGTGTGTGTGTACGTATATGCCACATTTTCTTTATCCATTCATCCATCAGTGGACACAGGTTGTTTTTATATCTTGGCTATTGTAAATAAAGCTGCAATGAACAGGGTGCGTATATCTTTTAAGTTAATGTTTTCATTTTCGTGTAATAAATACCCTGAAGTAGAATTGTTGGATCATATAGTACTTCTATATTTTTATATGTCCTCTGGGAATTACATATTTTTAATTTTTTTGAGACTTTATACTGTTTTACCTAGTGGCTGTACCAACTTACATTCCTACCAACAGTGCACGGGTGGGGGGGTTCCCTCTCTCTACATCCTTGCCAACACTTACTTTTTCCCTCTAATAGATTCTCTAACAGGAGTGAGGTGCTGTGTCACTGTGGTTTTGATTTGCAAATTTTCCCAGTTGAGCACTTCTTCATGTACCTGTTGCACATCTCTATGCCTTCTTTGAAAAGACATCTATTGAGATCTTTTGCTCATTTTTTAATCATATTGTTTCTTTTTCTGCTATTGAGTTGTATGAATTCGTTACATATTTTGAATATTAATTCCTTTTTAATGTGTGACTTGCAAATATTTTCTCTCACTCAGAGGTTACTTTTTGATTTTGTTAAGGGTTTCCTTTACTCTGCAGAAGCTTTTTAGTTGTTTATAGTCTCACTTGTTTATTGTCCTTTTTTTGTCTTTGTTTTTGGCTATCAAATCTGAAAAGTCATTGCCAAGAATAATGTCAGGTAGCTTACTGCCTATATTTTCTTCTAGGAGTTTTATGGTTTCAGGTCTTAGGTTCAAATTTTTAATTTATTTTGAGTTAATTTTTGTGTACAGTGTACGATAGTGGCCTAGTTTCATTCTTTTGCATGTGGCTATCCACTTTTCCCAATACTATGTATTGAAGAGCGTTTCCTTTCCCCATTTCATATTCTTGGCTTGTCATAAATTAATTTACCATATATGTGTGAGTTTATTACTGGCCTATTTATTCTATTGATCTATGTGTCTGTTTTTATGCCAATACCATATTGTTTTATTATGGTAGCTTTGTAATATAGTTTAAATCAGAAAGCATGATGCCTCTGGTTTCGTTCTTCTTTCTCAAGATTGCTTTGGCAATTTGGGGTCTTTTATGGTACAACACAAATTTTAGGATTGCTTATTCTATTTTGATGAAAAATGCCATTGGAATTTTGTGGGGATTGTACTGCCTCTGGTATTGTTTTGGGTAGTATGGCTATTTTAACAATATTAATTTTTGCAATCATGAGCACAGAATATCTTTCCATTTGTTGTATCTTCTTTCTTTCATCAGTGTCTTCCAGTTTTCAGTGTATAGGTCTTTCACCACCTTGGTTAAATTTATTCCTAGATATTTACTCTTTTTGATACAATTTTAAATGGGATTTTCTGAATTTCTTATTCCGATGGTTTGTTTTTATTGTACAGAAATGCAACACTTTTTTTACATTGATTTTGTATCCTCCAACTTAACAGAATTCATTGATTAGTTCTAACCATTTTTTGATGGAGTCTTTAGGATTTTCTATATATGACATCATGTCTTCCACAAATAATGAAAGTTTTACCTTTTCCTTTCCATTTCAGACGGCTCTTATTTTTTTTTCTTACCTAATTGCCCTGGCTAGGACTTTGCACATTATGTTGACTAAAAGTGGTGAGAAAGGGCATACTTGTCTTGTTCCTGAACTTAGAGGATTTCATCTTTTCACCATTGAATATATTGGGCTTTTATGTTGTTTTTTGTTTGTTTGTTTGTTTGTTATTGAGTAGTGTGAGTTCTTTATATATTTTGGAATTTGCTCTTTATCGGATGTGGTTGGCAGATAGTTTTTCCCATTCCAAAGTTTGCCTTTTCATTTTATAATTTTCTTATGTTTTACAAAAGCTTTTTAGTTTGATGTGTAGTCCTAAATGTTGATTTTTACTTATGTTGTTTCTGCTTATTGTGTTATATCCAAAAAATCATCACCTGGGCTAATGTCAAGGAACTTCCTATGTTTTCTTCTAGGAGTTTTATGGTATCAGGTCTTATTTATAAATCTTTATTCTGTTTCAAGTTCAATTTTGTGAGTAGTGTAAGATAGGTTTTCAATTTCATTTGTCTGCATGCGGTTATCTAGTTTACTCAGGAGACTATCCCTTTCCTATTCAGTGTTCTTGGCAAATATTAGTTGACTGTATATGTGGAGTTTATTTCTGGGTTCTTGATTCTGTTCCATTTGCTGTGTGTCTATTTTTATGCCATTACCATCGTGTTGTAATTACTGTAGCCTTGCGTAGTAGAGTTTAAAATCAGAAGGTATGATGCCTCCAGCCTTATTCTTTTGTGAGATGGCTTTGGCTACCTGGAGTCTTTTTGTGGTTTCATACAATTTTAAGATTGTTTTATTATTTCTGTGAAGAAATGCCATTGGAATTTTAATAGAGATTGCATTAAATATATAGAAGACTTTGCGTGTTACAGACACTTTCACAATATTAATTCTTCTGATCCATGAACATGGAATATCTTTCCATTTGCTTGAATATTCATTTCTTTTCATCAAGGTTTGTAGTTTTTATTGCACAGATCTTTCACTTGGTTAAATTTATTCCTAAATATTATAGTTTTTATGCTATTGTGAATGGGACAATTTTCTTTATTCTTTTTCAGACATTTGGTTGTTAGTGTATAGAAATAACTGATTTCTGGATGTGATTTTATATCTTGCAACTTCCCTAAATTTGTTTATTAGTTCCAAAATTTTTTTTTTATTTTGTTTTTAGGATTTTCTGTGTAGAAGATACTATCATCTGCAAAGAACAGCAGTTTAACTTCTTCTTTTCTGATTTGGATGCTTTTTATTTCTTTGTATTGCCTAATGAGGTCTTGCTATGACTTCTAGTACTATGTTGAATAAGAGTGGTGACAGCAGGCACCTTTGTCCTGTACCTGATCTTAGAGGCAATACTTTCAGCCTTTCACCACTGAGTGTGATATTAGCTGTGGGTTTGTTCTCTATGGACTTAATTATGTGAACGTATGTTCCTTCTATTCCCAATTTGTCGAGGGTTTTTATTTTATATGGATATCGTATTTTGTCAAATGCTTTTTCTAGTTCTATTTAGATGATCATATGATTTTTATCTTTTGTTCTATTAATGTGATATAGCATTGATTTGCATCCCAGGGATAAATCTCACTTCCTCATGTTGAATAATCCTTGTAATGGGTTGCTGAATTTGATTTACTAATATTTGGTCATTTTTGCATCTATATATCTAGAAATACTGGTTATACTTTTCTTATAGTGTCTTTATCTGGCTTTGGTAGTAGGGTAATTCTTGCCTTATGAGATGAGTTTGGAAGTGATCCCTCTTTAAATATTTGAAGACTTTAAGAAGGATTGTCATTGATTATTCTTTAATTGTGTGGTAGTGTTCACCTATGAAGCCATCTGGTCCTCAAGTTTTATGTATTGGGAGGTTTTGATTACTGATTCAATCCCCTTATTCATTATTCATCTATTCAGATTTTCTAGTTCTTCCTGTTTCAGTCTTGGTGTGTCATATGTCTCTAGGAATTTATCCATTTTTTTCTAAGTTGTCCAATTAGTTGGCATATAGTTGTTCATATAGTCTCTTATGATCCTATGTACAGTTGTAATGTCTTCTCTTTCATTTCTGATTTTGAGTCGTTTCTTTTTCTCTTGGGGAGTCTAAGACAAGGTTTGTCAATTTTTTAAAATCTTTTCAAACCACCAACTCCTATTGTCATTGATTTTTTGTTTATTACTTCCTTCTTTCTGCTAACTTTGGATTTAGTTTGTTTTTTTTCTAATTTCTAGAGGTATAAAGTTAGGTTGTTTGTGATGTTTCTGTTTTCTTAAAATATGCATTTATCACTATAAATTTCTCTCTTAGGACTGCTTTTGCAGCATCCCATAGATCTTTGTTGTTTCAATTTTCATTTGTTTTGATACATATTTTTATATCCTTTTTGATTTCTTTGATCCATTGTTAGTTCAGGAATCTGTTTTTGTATTTTCACATATTTGTAGATTTCCAGCTTTCCTCTTTTGGGTGATTTTTAATTTCATACCCTTATGATCATAAAAGATACTTTGTATGATTTCAGTCTTCCTAAATATGCTAAGCTTGTTTTGTGTTCCATAATATGACCTATCCTGGAGAATATTGTGTGCACTTCAGAAGAATGTGTATTCTGCCTTTGTTGGGTAGAATATTCTATTAATGTGTTAGTTCCATTTGGTCTAATGTATGGTTCAAATCCAACGTTTTCTTGATTTTCTATCTGCATAATCTACCCATTGCAAAAAGTGGGGTATTGAAGAGCCCTGTGTTGTGTTGTCTGTTTTTCCACCCAGATCTGTTGATAATTGCTTATTATATTTAGGTGCTCTGAAGTTGGATGCATATATATTTATGAATATTATATCTTCATGAATTGACCCCTTTATCATTATATAATGACCTTTGTCTCTTGTTATAATTTTTGACTTAAAGTTTATTTCGTCTGATATAAATATAGCTAATCCCACTTTCCTTTGTTTTCCATTTGCATTGAATATTTTTTCCATCCCTTCATTTCGAGCATATGTATGTTCTTAAAGTTGAAGTGAGTCTGTTGTAGGCAACATATAGTTTGGTCTTGTTTTTTGTTTTTATTTTTTTTTAATCTATCCAGACATTCTATGGCTTTTGGTTGACGAGTAAGATCTACTTACACTTAGAGTTATTTTTGATATGTAAGGACTTATTAATATTTCTGATTGTTTTGTATTTCCATTTTTTTTTTTTTCTGTTTCTGCCTGCCTTTGTAAACTGGTGATTTTCTGTGGTGGTATGTTTTGTTTCCTGTTTCTTTAGTCAATTTACTCTAGGTTTTTGCTTTGTGGTTACCATAAGGTTTACATAAAACATCTCATAGATAAAAGAGCCCTTTTTAAACTAATACCAACTTAACTTCAATTGCCCACAAAAGCTTCACCATTTTTTTACTGCCCCTTTTCATACTTTTGATATCATTATTTACCACTTAACATTTCTTATTTATTAGAATAACTATAATTGTTTTAATGTTAAGTGGTTAATACTATCCTATTACAGATTTAGAATTTCTAAGTCTATATATTTATCTATTATATTTATGTATACTTTTATATTGTTTTCATGTCACTTATCAGTTTTTTGTTTGTTTGTTTGTTTGTTTTAGCTTGAAGACCTGATTTCAGCATTTCTTTCATGTCAGGTCAGGTGTAGTGATAATTAACTCCCTCAGCTTTTGTTCCTCTGAGAAAGTCTTTATTTTTCCTTTATATTCAAAGAATAACTTTGCCATATAGAGTATTCATGGTAGGTTTTTCTTTCAACACTTTGAATATGTCATTCCATTCTCTCCTGTAGGGTTTCTGTTGACAAAGCCGCTGATAGCTTAGTGGGGGATTGCTTTGTAGGTTACAATCTTTTCTTCCTTGGCTACTTTTAGAATTCTTTATCTTTAATTTTTGCCAGTTTGATAATAATGTGCCTTAGAGTATTTTTTTTGCATTGAGATAATAGAGTGAGATATTGCCTTTGTGAACTTGGATGCCTAACTTTTTCCCCAGGTTTGGGAAGTTCTCAGGTATTATTTCTTTCTGCCCCTTTTTCTATCTCTTCCCTTTCTGGAATCCTAATAATTCTATTTGTTCTTTTGATGGAATGTCATAAGTTCATGTAGACTTTCTTCACTCTTCATTCTTTTTCTTTGTTCTGCTCTCAATGGGTTATTTCAAAATTTGTCCTTTAATTGACTTATTCTGTCTTCCATTTGCTCTACTCAACTACAGATGTTCTCTATTGCAGCTTTCATTTCATGAACTGAATTCTTCAGCTCTAGAATTTCTGTTTGGGTCTTTTTTTATGATTTCTATCCTATTAGTAAATATGCTATTTTATTTGTATATTTTTCCTGAATTCATAGAATTGTTTTTCTGGGTTTTCTCATAGTTTTTTGAGTTACTTCAAAACAGCTATTTTGAATTATTTTTCAGTTAGATCTCAAAATTCTATGCCTCGGTGCTTGTATATTAGAGAATTACTACCTTTTAATGAGGACATGTTCCTTGTAGTTTTGTGTTGCTGCTTTCACATTTCAAGAAGCAGATAACTTGTCAAATCTTTACTAGTTGTCTTTAGGTGGACTCTACTATTTATTGGTGCTATTATATTTGGAGTTTTCTCCATCTTCTGGATTTTACAGAAGATAGCACTATAGTCCAAGTTTGTGGTTTCTCCCTTGCTCACAGATCCTTATGTTTTAGTGATAGCTCTCCACTTACTGGATTTGCTCTTGACATTACACTCAGAAGCATGTACAAGGAGCCAGCTGCAGAATATAGAGAGGTGTGAGATTAGCACTTGGTGCATTGGGAGTGGGGGTGCCTGTGGACCCAGTGGGGAGATCTTCAGATGAGGTATTCTCAGACACTTGTGGGCAGACTCTTGCTCGGTTCCTAAGCATAGTTAGCAGAAACTGTGTCCCTTTAATGCCCTTTGATTTATCTGCTTCTTTCCTGACCTCACTCCTCCAGTTATGGAGGTACCACCTCAGTACTCTGGGTGCTGCTGAAGAAAAACAGGTTTCTCAAGCAGCCTCCCACAGAAATGGACTAGTTAGGCACTCACTTACCACTTTCTTTTTCCTCTGCTATAAAGAGATTGTGACAGTGCCAGATAATTTAGTCATGTGCCATATTGTCTTGGGAGTAGGGGCAACATAGGGAAAATTGCTCTTAACATCTCCACTGTGAACAAACTTTTATTTTTTTTCCTCTGATGGTATGCTGGAATCCCTCCTTGGGAAGCTGCACTGAAGGCAAATTCCCTTCTGTTTGCCCAATTTGTGGCAAAAAACTTTGCAGATTTTTTTCACAACCCTTGTGAGAGATACTGTGGCAGGTTCACTGGCTCTACTGTTTCTGCAGCCCAGACCAAGGTCTGCCTGCCTTTTCCTGGATGCATAGGTAGTCAAGATTCCTTTGCATATCCCCTGGCATGGATCCTACACTTCCCACAGAGGATCTTCTATTCATGGGTGGATGTCTAATTCATTATTCAAAATGGAAGACAAAATGGAGGAACTCTTACACTACTACCTGGATGCTGACGTCGTCCTGGGGCATTCTTTTAAACGTGGAGACTAACCATGCTTGCTGACTTTAGCTTCAATTTAATGATTTAATAGAGATGATTTAGTCTATTAGATAGAATTCTATCATTTGTTCTTTCACAAAGTTAGTGTTTTAACTCTTCTTCTTAGCCTTTAATTATTGAACTCTAAGAGTAAAAAGGTTACTCCAGAGGTAGCAGAATCTACCCATCTCATTTTTACCCCCACTTCTAAAGCAAAAAATGTAAAAATTACCTTAGATATATACCATTTAAACTTTTTAAAATATATTTGTTGAGACTCAATTGGAAAAAGTTAAACATAGATCTCTGAGAATATAAAAAACAAATGAAAAGACTATAAAGACTATAATACCCTCAAGATCTATTCAAGTGTCACAAATGGCAAGTTTTCATCTTTTTATAGCTGAGTAGTATTCCATTGTACAGATATAATACATCATCTTTATCCATTCACCTGTTGATGGACACTTAGGTTGTTTCCACATCTTGGCTATTATAAATAGTGCTGTGATGAACATAGGGTACCTATATAGTTTCATATTAGTATATTCAGAATTCTTTTGATAAATACCCAGAACAGGATTTTAAAAAAATGAAAAATCTATGAGAACTACCTGACACCATTAGAAAGGTTAACATAAGGATAATGGGTATCCCAAAAGGAGAAGAGAGGGAGAAGGGAACAGAGAACCTTAATTTTTAAAGGAATCTCCATACTGTTTTCTGTAGTGGTTACACCAATTTACAATCCCAACAACATGTGATGGTCTCTTTTCTCCACATCCTCTCCAGCACTTGTTCTCATCTTTTTGATAATAAACATTCTAACAGGTATGAGGTGATATTTCATTGTGGTTTTCATTTGCATTTCCCTAATAACTGTTGGACACCTTTTCATATGCCTGTTGGTCATGTGTATCTTTGGAACAATGTCTATTTAGATCTTTAGCCCATTTTTTAAATCAGATTGTTTTTTGTTGAATTGTATGAGTTCTTTATATATTTTGGATATTAGCCCCTTACCGAAGTATCATTTGCAAATATCTTTTCCCATCCAGTTGATTGCATTTTTGTTTATTGGTGGTTTCCTTTGGATTGCAGAAGCTTTTATTTTGATGTAGCCCAATTTTAATTTTGCTTTTGTTTTCTTTGCCTGTGGAATCAAATTCATAAAAACACCATCAAGACCAATGTCCAGAAGCTTAGTGCCTATGTTTTCTTTTATGGATTTTATTTCAGGTCTCACATCAAATTATTTAATCTTTGAGTTATTTTGTATATGGTATAAAATAGTGGTTTAGTATCATTCCTTTGCATATGGCTGTCCAGTTTTCCCAACACCATTTTTATTGGCTTTTTTGGTTGTAAATTATTGCTCACATATGTGTGGGATTATTTCTGAGCTCTCCATTCTGCTCCATTGGTCTATGTGTGTTTTCTGCCAATACCATACTGTTTTGATTACTATAGCATGTAGTGTAGTTTGAAATAGGGGAGTGTTATACTTTAGGCTTTGTTCTTCTTTCTCAGAATTGCTTTGGCTGTCTGGGGACTTTAGAAATTTTAGACTATTTAGTTCTATTCCTATGAAAAAATGCCATTGGGATTCTGATAGTGATTGCTTTGAATCTGTAAAATGCTTTATGTAATACATAGATTTTACATTAATTCTTCCAATCCATGAATTCGGAATCCATGAATCAGGAAGCATTTATTTTGTCAAATGAGTTATTGACACAGTAGTTGTTCAGTAACATGTTGTCTAATCTCCACATATTTGTGATTTTCCAGCTTTTTTCTCATAGTTTATTTCTAGTTTCATACTATTTTCATCAGAAAAAGCTTGATAGTTCAGTCTTCTTAAATTTATTGAGACTTGTTTTATGTCCTAACATATGATCTGTCTTTGAGAATGTTCCATGTCCACTTGAGAAGAATGTGTATTCTGCCATTTTGTAATGAAAAACTCTAAAAATATCAAGTCCATCCGATCTAATCTGTCATTTGATGCCAATATTTCTTTGTTGACTTTCTGTTTGGATAATGTGAGGTATCAAGGTCACCTACTATTACAATATTATTTTCTCTTTTTAGGTGTTTTAATAATTGCTTTATATATTCTGCTGCTCTCAGATTGGGTGCATATATTTTAATTTCATTCCCCTCTCTCCTGGTTTGTAGGGTTTCTACTGAAAAATCTGAAGATAATCTTATGAGGTTTCCTTTGAAGGTTAGTCTTTTTTTCCCTGGCTTCATCATTAGCTTTTGATTGTTTTAGTATAATGTATCTTGGGGAAGGTCTTTCTGTGTTGAGGTAGTTAGGTGTTCTGTTAGCTTCTTGCACTTGGATGTCTAGTTCCTTCCCTAGGTTTGGAAAGTTCTCATCAATTATTTTTCTGAATAGGTTCTCTTCCCTTTTCCCTCTCTTTTCCTTTTGGGATACTCATTATCCTTATGTTACCCTTTCTAATGTCAGATAGTTCTCATAGATTTTTCATTTTTTAAAAATGCTAGTTCTCTCACTACTCTGACCTAAAACATTTCTAGAATTCTATCTTTGAGCTCGTTAATTCACTCTTCTTTTTGGTGTGCTCTATTTCAAGTGTTTTCTAATGCATTCTTCATCTCTCTTATTGAGTTCTTCAACTCCAGAATTTGGTTCTTTTTCATAGTTCTCTTTGTCAAAGAACTCATTCTGTTCATTAATTTTACTCCCGAGGTCACTGAACTGCCTGAATTTTCTTGTTAAGTTTCTTCATGACTGCTATTTCGATTTCTCTGTCATTGAGATCACAGTCTCCCATGACTTTGAGTTTGGTTTCTGGAGAATTATAATTTCCTTTGTATTACCACAGTTACTAGGTTGTTTGGGATGCTTGATAGATTGTTCCTCCAACAGCGCCTTTAAAGAAGTGAACACCTTTCTTACTTAGGTACCCTTTGATTTTAACAATTCAGCAGGTTGATAGAGACCTTTCGTTTGTTTTCCAGTAGATGGTGTTATAGTACAAGTTTTGTTTTTCTCTCACATGGCTACTTGTGCTTCCAGGGTAGCTGTGTTCATTGGTGTTGCTCCCTGGGTGATCAGGGTGGTGGGTGTACCCACTGTGTCCAGGTCACCTCAGTCTTGGGGCATGATTACTGGTGGGAGGATGTGGCAAGTAGGAGGGAGCTGGGTTCATGAGCCCACTGTGCTACCTGGTTCCCTATGGCTGCTAGCACCACTGTGCTATAGCCGGGCGGCCATAGACATGTTTCCATTGCTGCTACCAGGCTTTACCACAAGCAATCAGGGAATGAAGCCATTTTCTCAGGTGCTAATGCTGCTGCTGCCTGTCTTACCTTCTCCTGGACTGTTGTATGCAGGCAACATCCTTACTCTTCCACTGCTACCATGTTAGCAGGGACCATGGATTCAGCTGTGGTGGCCAGGAAATCGCATCTGTGGGCACTGCCCCATCCTTTCCCTGATTCTGCATTCCCTGTGTATTCTAATATATCTACCTTCAGGTGTACCAATGTGTGGATTTGTCAGGTGT
This sequence comes from Pteropus alecto, assembly GCF_000325575.1. NCBI lineage: Eukaryota > Metazoa > Chordata > Mammalia > Chiroptera > Pteropodidae > Pteropus > Pteropus alecto. The sequence continues at coordinate 15,556,083 of NW_006442107.1, forward strand.
GCCAGGGTATTGAGCAGAGGAACCTTTGTTGGATTCTAGATGTCCAACTAATTGTATATTTAAGGGAGGATACAAAGGAGTCTTCTCACTCTGCCATGACACTTATATTACATGCATTTCTATAAATATGTAACTTATAAGCTCATATATATGGGATCCTATAAATGTTGTATCCCATATATGATTTCCATAATTATCTACTTACAATGAACAATGAGATTTAAAACATGAAGAGAAACATTGTCATAGATACCTACACAGTTTTTCAGTTACTGATAGTGATGAGAATATTATAAATAGCTTCAGAAAAAAAAAAAAAAACCAACTCTAGTTCTGTCCTTTAAAACAGCCAATGAGACAAATTAACTATTCTATCATACTTTAAGGACTTTTTGCTAAAATATATTGTCTACCATAATAATGACCAAGCTGAGAATCAGTGTTGCATTTTAATGATATTACTATAGTAACTATCAACTTGATTTTTAGTAATCTCAATTTCAGGGGAGTTTTTACTTCACTAATTCACATATGTCTTACCTCATAAGCCATCAGTACTTCTGGTATGGTTGTTATCCTATGTTTTTTTAATCACTGTGGTATAAACATTGTATCTGGCTGTGTTCAGGGAAATTATCTTGAGTAAGATATATGAATGTGATAGTTAATTTTATGTCAACTTGATTGGCTATGAGGTAACCAGACACTTAAACATTCTGGGTGTGTCTGGAAGGGTGTAACTGAATGAGATTAACATTTGAATTAGCCTAAGTAAAGGAAATTGCTCTCTCTGGGTTTCATCCAATCGAATGAAGACCTGAATAGAACAAAAAGGCTAAGAAAGAACCCTGCCTAACTGAGCTGGGACATAGGTCTTTCCTGCTTTTGAGACTTATACTAAAATATCAGCAATTCTTGGGTTTTGAGCCTGCCAGCTTTCAGACTGGAAGTTACATCATCACTTCTGGTTTTTAGGCTTTAGGATTTTGACTAGAACTAAACCATCAGCTTTCCTAGGTGTCTAGCTTGTCAACTGCAGATATTGAGACTTCTCAGCCTCTATAATTGAGTGAATCAATTCCTATTACATATATTTTACACACACACTATTGGTTCTATTCCTCTGGAGAACCTTGCCTATAACAATGAGTTACATCAACTTAAATCTTTAAAATTTAACATAAATAATCCCTGAATCCTCTATCATTACTGATGTTAATGCAAGGATAAGATCCCAGTTAAGAAATCTTATACTCATTAGATCATTTAACATTCATAATTTAATTTCTTCAGCAACCTGAAAAATAGAAAAAGTAGTTACATTTTACTGGTGAATCAGAGAGGGTAAATGATTTGTCCAAGTCCAAATTCATTAGTAGATTTTTACTATTATCAGTGCTTGAACATAGGTAGAGTTTCCATTTAATTTACATCTTTAAGGTGTCTTTGGATATTTCTGGAAATAGATCTGCTTTGCAACTGACATTAAAAAATTCTTGTTATTGTTCCTTTAAAATTTGAACAAAATAAAACTGAAGAATATCTAGTCTTTCCTGAGAGTGTTCTAGAGACTGAACCTTGTATACTACTAATCTTTGGAAAGGTAAGACTAACAGTGGCCAAAAAAGGTAGAACCCAATGGTCTAATCAATTGATATTTTTGACCTCAGCTCTCTGAAAAATAATAAATGGACACTGTTTTCTAGTTTTAGGGGTTCCTTTGTTACTTGGGAAAAATGCATAAGTAATAATTATGCTCTCATGTATTACAGTTCATTCAACTAAAGTTAAAATAACAGTAACTCCTCTCTCTATTGCGATATTCGTCTTTTCCTACAAGCCAAAAATAGGCAGAAAACAAGCATGCTAAGAGTCTTTCCCCTCACAAATTTCTAAGGCTACTGGGACAGTGACTCACTCTTTTAGGTCACCTGACAGTTTATCACAATGATTAATCAGGCATCTACAGAACACTAAATTTGAAGCACAAGTGGAATGGCTGGCCACCCATTGAAAAACTCAGGTAATTTACAGAGCTGAGTACCAAGAATTAGCAAATGTAAGTAGAGGAAAGATCTTTTCAAACCTCATTGAAATGAGAAGATGCTGAGATGTTTGTTCAACTACAATTTTTCTCTTTGGTCTTTTTTAAACAAAGTACACTTAGAAAAACAATGAAATAAAACAAATGGATCAAAACAAGGAAATAAAAAGATGAAATACAGAGAGACCTGGTGAAGGAAAATTTAATAGATGTATTTTTAAAGCCAGCTCCAAGAGCTTTGCATTTGAAGGTATATAAAGACTCCACTAAATTTGCCTCAGGATAATTATGTATATGTTTTTTAATGTTTGGTATATTGACTCTAATAGTCTAGTGTAAACAAATTGCCTACAAATCGTCATGGGAATATATTATGATGGAGATTTAATTTACCCTGTAATTGCTGTCAGTGTTTAATCCCTAGTTTCTCCAGAAAGGTGACATAATTTGGGGGTAGAGTATGGGTGATTCATACACTCTTTTCTCCCTGGCATAATGCCTTAAACAGCTGCTTGGCCCTGACAGTGATCTGTGTTTTGCTTTTGTGTTTTCTTAGATGGCTATAGAATATATATCTCAGCAAATTATTATATACTTTATAAACATCCTGTTCCTTGGTAAACTAATGTTGATTAATTGGTGTCTATTAAGTAGAGAAGGGTAAGTGTGATGAGGTCAAGAGGAATTAAGTATTTGACAGCAAAATCATTAGGCTTACAGTAGATTTAAATGGCTTCAGTTTGACAGACTTTAGAGGAAACACATCTCCCACTGAACTATGGCTTCTATCTTTCTTACACAAGTCCCTAAAGGTAGAGTGATCCCAGGCCTTATATTAAAACCTCATGTCTTTTTCTGCTGTCCATTACTTACTAATAAACAGATTCTGAGGTAGATGCATAAATAAAATGTAGCTCTATTTTGACATGTATATATGTCAAAAATTGTCTTTAAAAAAAAGTTTTGGAGCATGAAAGGCTTACTACCTAATAATAGTGAAGGGAATAGTTTACCAGAAAGTTACAATTGTTTAGAAACCATGTGCCCCAATAACATAACCTCAAAATTAAAAATTAACAAAATTACATGAAGAAATTGACACATCCACAATTATAGTCATTGACTTTTAACACACTTTTCTCAGAAACTAATGGATAGAAAAGAATTAAAAATAAAATAAAATTTAACCTGGTTATATTTAGAACCTGCCCCCAACTATCTGATAATACATTCTTTCAGACATATTGACCATCTAAGCAAATGATGACAAAGAATTATTAATATACTGATAGCACTGTATTCAGAAATATTTATAATTAATGAAGGTGAAAACACTACACACTTGTAGGATAGAACTAAAGTGGTATTTTGGCATAACATTTGAAAAAATGAAAATTAATGAGCTACCTGTTTGATTCAAGAAGTTAGAAACACAAAATGCAGATTATAGAAGAAAATGGAGAAATTAAATAGAAAACGAAGAAGCAATAGAGAATACCAACAAAATCAACAGCAAATCTTTGAAAGGACTTTAAAACATATCTGACAAGATTAACCAAGAGAAAGGAAGCAAAATTAAAATATATATATATAAATTATACCTTATGTAAGCATATTTGAAATTTTAGATACAATACTTTGTTTTACAAAAATATAATTGGCCAACAGACTAATAAAAGAATAGCTATTTTAAATAAACCTTTAATAATTAAATTGAATTATTATAAAAATATTTGAGATGGTTTTACCAAAACTCAAAGGACTAGATAATCCTCATTTTATACAAAAAATTCTAAAAGAGAAAATAAAAAGAAATGGAAAGTACTCAGCTCATTTGGTGATGCTACTGTAATCCTATCATCCAGAACAGTATTAAAAAGGCAAATTATACTGCAATCACTTATGAATATAAATGCAACTCATTAGTGTATCAACTCTAATAATGTGTATCTGCTATATAACCCATGGATGCTTTAAATACGTTAGCTAATTTAGCCAAGATGCTGAAGAATAGTTAATTTTTTTTTCATCCTTTGGCAGTATCTGACAAGATTAACCAAGAGAAAGGTAGCAAAATTAAAAAATATATATATAAATTATACCTTATGCAAGCATATTTGAAATTTTAGATACAATACTGTGTTTTACAAAAATATAATTGGCCAACCGACTAATAAAAGAATAGCTATTTTAAATAAACCTTTAATAATTAAATTGAATTATTATAAAAATATTTGAGATGGTTTTACCAAAACTCAAAGGACTAGATAATCCTCATTTTATACAAAAAATTCTAAAAGAGAAAAAGAAATGGAAAGTACTCAGCTCATTTGGTGATGCTACTGTAATCCTATCATCCAGAACAGTATTAAAAAGGCAAATTATACTGCAATCACTTATGAATATAAATGCAACTCATTAGTGTATCAACTCTAATAATGTGTATCTGCTATATAACCCATGGATGCTTTAAATACGTTAGCTAATTTAGCCAAGATGCTGAAGAATAGTTAATTTTTTTTTCATCTTTTGGCAGAAAAGTATTAAAATAATAATACCTCTAAAAAATACCTCTATTAAACACCTAATCAAAATATAAAATGAGCCTCAACAGAAGTAAGTTTCAAAGTGGCTCATGTATTTGTCAAGAACAGAAAATCACTTCTCTTATGGTGAGTTTATTAAAATGCTTGATTGCAGTAGCTAAAGGATTATGTCTAGAGAAAATAAAGTTGTTTGACTATTAGCATTATGACAAAGGCATGCTTGGAGGGTTGAAGAAATTGAAATATTGTCAATATCAATAGTCAAAAATAATTCAACAGATTTCAGGTGGTTTTCTTTATCTTTTAATAAGGTGAGATGTTACCAATAGTGCTCTGTTTATTCGAGGAATCGATGCGTTTGTGACAAAAGAATTAGCGTCTATGAATAGTATGAATGAAATAACTTTAGCTGAGAATATTTTCAAAGTTAGAAAAAAACTAATTCAGTAAAACCTGAGGTGGAATCTCCTAAGATCCATCAAGCAAAAAATAGGCTTATATGGACATTTACTAAATTCGTTCATACATAAAGCATTTGGTTATACCTTGAACTACTCATCAGGTAGACTGTGGAAAACATTTGAATCTATCACATATTATTCAAATAGTAGTATCAAGTTTATTCTCCATTTTATTATCACTTGAGAAATTTTGTCAGAAATAGAATCTGAATATCCTAATTAGTACTACCGCACAGCAGTTTGATGACTTAGTGGTAAAGTTTTATTGCAAATTTTTTCAGGTTAGGACTAATATTGAATTTTTTCTGAACAAGAACTGCCCTCAAGCTTTATATTCAAACACTGAATGGCTTTGGAAATTAACTTTTGTTACAGAAATGACCAAGTTTCTTGATGAATATAATCTAAAATTACAAGGCAAAACAGTATTTTTTACATGTTTTATGCTGTGATAAAGTTATTTTGCTGATGACCAACATTGTTTAATTGCAAGTAATGTCTAGCTGCTTAATAAACTTTCCATACTGTCAAAATTAAAACAAGAGGTTAAATCTCAATTCCTACAGAAATTTCTAGTAGATATAGCTACTGTCACACTACAGGCTCAACAATGTTTTCTAGACTTTAATGCAAGAGCAAAAGTAAATTTTCATATTTCAAAATCCCTTTCACTGTTCGATTGAAGAGCTTCCAGCATCATCTTCAATTGGAAGTAATTAATCTGCAATGCAGTTCTAAGAGGGAAGGTCATAGCAATAAATGCCTACCTCAAGAAACAAGAAAAAAAAAAACAACTTTACATCCTAAGGGATAGAAAAAACAAAGCCTGAAGTTAGTAGAAGGAAGGAAATAAAGATCAGAGCAGAAATAAATGAAATAGAGACTAAGAAGACAATCAAAGAGATCAGTGAAACTAAAAGTGGACTTGTTGAAAAGATAGGTTTATCAGAGATCAATGAAACTAAAAGTGGACTTGTTGAAAAGATAGGTTTTGCAGTCTTTTAGGTAGACTCAGCAAGAAAAAAGAGGAAACTCAAAAAATCAAAAATGAAAACAGGACACATTACAATTGATAACACTGAAAAACATAGGATCATAAGAGACTACTATGAACAATTACATGCCAACAAATTGGACAACCTAGAAGAGATGGATACATTCCTAGAAACATAAAACCTAGATTCAAGACTGAATTATGAAGAAATAGAAAATCTGAACAGACCAATTATTAGTAAGGCAAATGAATCAGAAATCTCCCAACAAAAGCACAGGACCAGATGACTTCATTGGTGAATTCTATCAAACACTTCCCAACATATTTTTGATGCCAGGATTACCCAATACCAGATGAAATTCTTCAAGATCTCAGGTACCCAAGCTGAGGACCTGGTTTCAAAGAATAATGCAAGAAGGACGTTAGAGTAGACTTTGCAAATATTCAGTCATTATTTCTGGTATTGCTACTTCTTCATTCATGGACTGATGGCCAGGAGTCAGAGGAAATCACTACTACCCAACTAGAAGTTATTGGTGGGGGGAGGGAGGGTATATAATTAACCAGGATAAAATTGAGGCTCTAGCCATGAAGAAGCCAATAGACACTACCTCAGTATGATCTTATATTAAACCCAGAAGTCTTTGGGCCTTTGGACCTTTAATCGTCTCTCTGACATTTTTAAATAGAAATAAATTCTGCCTTAAAAAACAAATGAACAGCCCAGTTCCCACTTGGCTCTAGCCAGCACACCTCAGTGTCCCCATGCTTTACACTTTTGCTTGCTCTTCCTGTGAGAGCATTCGTCCTACTCTATCCAACTACTCAAGTCTCCTCTGAGCTGAAATACAGTAGTGCAGGAAGAAAGACCAGGAACTCTTTATGGTTTGGGGCAAGCCTGTGAATCCGTCTGGAACTGTCTCCCTAACTTTAAAATGGGACCAGTCATCCTGCTGTACTGTACCCGCTGAACTGCTGAGAGGCTCCGAGGGGCACAGTGTAAGTCCTTTGTGAAGGTCAAGGTGCTGGGAGGCACCTTAAATAATTTGTCAATTTGTGAAAATTTTTTATATATTTTTTTGCTTCCCTGACCAACCTTATAACTTTGAAGATTTGAATAATAAACACATATCGAAAATAATTCCTTTTATTTTTGATTTATATACTCCATCATAATCATGTAGATTCAAAAGAAAGCAAGATAATGAAGTCAACCTTCTTCCAGAATACCAAGAGAATGACTTCTAAATTACTGAGCTATCTCTAGAGTTGTCTGTTAATAATGATCTGAAATAAAGTGGAAGCCATGTCTTAGTTTGAGGCTTATACCCTCGAGCCAAAGGTGGAGAGTAATCTATAAACTACAATACAGTCTTCAATTCATATCCATGGTTCTGCATCTATGGATCCAACCAACCTGGACTGAAAATATTTGAAAACAAAAAGTTACATTGTTGCTGACGTGTACTATGTAGTTTGGACTACAGTGGTTGCATCTATACTGAACATGTACAGACTTTGTTTCTTATCATTCTCTAAACAGTAGAGTATATAACAACTATTCACATAGAATTTACATGATATTAGGTATTAAGTAATCTAGAGATGATATAAAGTATACAGAAGGATGTGCATAGGGTATATGCAAATACTACACCATTTTATATAAGGGACTTGAACATACACAGATTTTGGTATCCTTGGAGGGCCCTGGAACCAATCCTTCATGGATACCAAGAGGCAACTATATTCGAATAAAATCAAAGTCTCTCTCACCTCAAAAAGAACTAAAGCCTCAGTCCCACTCTTTCTCAATTCCAGTTAACAATGACAACAAACAACTTGGCCTGGCAGCAAAACCATCACGAAATGTTACACCTTCTACTAAAATAGTGATAATTAGCCAACCAAACACTGGAGATCTACATCGCTGAGAGGAAAATCCCTCATGATTTTTTTTTTTCTAAATTCATTTAGAACCTTCCAAATAAACTAGCTGCTCTATTTGCTTAAATACTTCTTCAGTATTTTGTTTGCCAGTGTGACCTCCCTCCCTTCTTTCTAGCTTGTTATGTCAGTAACATGATTTTATATCATGAACAAATGGAAGCTAACTCCTGCTAGAAAATCAAAGCTTTGAAAGGCCATGGCAGAAGTGAATATAAGTTTCTCTTAGATGTCAGAGTTCTTGTGTGCTAGTCTTGTCTCTGATCTAATTAAAATTACAAGTGAAGCTATTTCTCTCTCATGGGACAACTGCCTCCTAGCTGATAGGAGTCTTTTCCCTTTAGGGTAGGGGTGGAGGGGGTGGGGCCTTGACCTGTGTCCATATGCCTTAAGGAGAACTAGAATGATAAAATAGTATCCCTTGTTTAGTTCATGAAATGAATACCATTATCTGAAGAGTTATATGTTTAGAAAAAAATCTGTTAAAATACTTTCAAGTTATAGCTTCGCTTTTGGAGCCTGCCTTTAGTTATGTGCTTAGTAATATTGCATTCAAAGATTTTACATATATTACTCACTGTAAATTAATAATAATAGCAATTGCTTAATGAATGGTAAGAACTATAGCAATGAACACTTAAGTATATAATAAAATCTTAATCCGACAATAATTGATGCAAAGCATCTTAACACAAATGTCTAAATTAAAGATTTTTAAATAACTTTAGATTTATGTTTAATTAAATTTATTGGGGCAACACTGGTTAATACGTTATGTAAGTTTCAGGTATAAAATTCTATAGTATAACATCTGCATTGCATTGTTTGCTCACCACCCAGAGTCTAGTCTCCTTCTGTCACCATATATTTGACCTCTACCCTCCCCTCACCTCTCTTCCCTCTAGAAACCACCATCCTGTTGTCTGAGTTTGTTCATTTGTTGCTTTCTATTTTATATTGACACAAAAGTGAAACCACATGGCCCTTATCCTTTTTCATCTGACTTATTTCACGTAGGATGACACACTCAGGATCCATCCATGTTGTCAAAAATGGCAATATTTCATCATTTTCAGACCAATAGAATAAAATTGAAAGTCCAAAAATAAACCCACACATATACGGGCAGCTAATTTTTCACAAAGGAGACAAAAACATACAATGGAGAAACATCTCTTCAATAAATGGTGTTGGGAAAATTGAAAAGCCACATGCAAAAAAAAAAATGTAACTAGGCTCCTAACACCATTCACAAAAATTAACTCAAAATGGATTAAAGACTTGAATATAAGACCTCATTGAATATAAGAACAATAAAATATATGGAAGAAAACATAGGCACTAAACTTATTGACCTTGGTCTCAAAGAGGATTTTGTGACTTTAACCCCAATTGCAAGGGAAGTAAAAGCAAAAATAAATGACTAGAACTACATCAACTAAAAAGCTTCCACACAGCAAAAGAAGCCATCGACAAAAAGTTTATGGAAGATATTTGCAAACAATCCCTCCAGTGAGGGGTCAATATCCAAAATACACAAAGAACTCATATAACTCAACAATAGAAAACAATCCAATTTAAAAATGGGCAGAGGACCTGAACACTTTTCCCAAGAAGAAATACAGATAGCCAATAGATTTAAGATGTTCAACCTCACTAGCTATAAGGGAAATACAAATCAAAACCACAGTGTGATACAACCTCACACCCATCAGAATGACTGTCATCAACAAGAAAAGTATAGAAAATTAACAAGTGTTGGAGAGGTTATGGGGGAAAGGAACCCTCATACACAGCTGGTGGGTGTGTAAATTGGTACAGCTGTAAATTGGAAAACGGGACGGAGGTTCCTCAAAAATTAAGATTAGAGCTACCATATGACCCAGCAATCTTTCTTCTGGGAATCTGCCCCCAAAATTTGAAAACCCTTATTGGTAAAGATATATGTACTCAAGTTCACTGCAATATTATTCACAATAGTCAAGACGTGGAAACAACCGAAGTGTCCTTCGACAGATTGGATAAAGATGTGGTACATACATACATAAAAAAATGACAATATAAATTTTTAAGTAAAAATTTACAAACTTATCAAAAAGCAGGCCTATTTGATTTGGTTTAAATATATGTAAGAAAAGTGTTGATACACGTTTTATGCAAATAAATAAAGGACGTTAATAATCCAATACTTAAAGCAGTATTCCAAGTCTAGTTTCTTTGTGGTATTGTTTGTACTAGTCATTTACTTATTGCTCACTTCTAAAGCAAACTTCATTCTAACATGTCTACATTTTTAAATACTCATCAACCTGAGAGAAAAAAGCATTGACTTAGAATGAAAAAGTACCCAACTTACATCCTTATTGTATCACTTAAAAGTTGAATTCTTAACAGGTTATTTAACTCACTCAGCTATTTCCTTTGTTTTAAAATGAGTTTGTAATCCCGCACCAGCAGCAGAACAATCTAGGATGTTTCAACTTCTATATTGGTAGGGTCTGTTATTTGTTAACAAATATGACAAATAAACATCTGTAATTCCCATCATTTTACACTACAGGGAAGTTTCTTCATGTGGAAGGTAGACTTAAATTTTCCAAAAAAGCACTTGTTAAGAGAAGGTCTTTACTATCTTTCCACAATGAGAGATGATTGCTAGAGGCTGGACAAGGAAAGAGTTTAACAGAATACCCAGCTGCTCATTTTGCATCAATGTTGTTAATTAGTCTTTCTGAGAGGTATCTGATTAAAGGTATCAGCAGCTTCTCATGAAAGAATACCTGAATTAAGTGAACAGTGATTTATGCTCATTGTTCAAAATACTAGAACAGAAATTGTTTATGTCTAATTTTGTGATTATTTTTTGTAGGACCCACTGATCTCAGCATGAAGAGGCAGTTGGCGACCAGTTCAGGATCCTCCAGCAGTTCAAGCTCCAGACCCCAGCTGAGTCCAACTGAAATCAATGCCGTGAGACAGCTCGTGGCAGGATATCGAGAATCAGCTGCATTTTTATTGCGTTCTGCAGATGAACTGGAAAATCTTATTTTACAACAGAACTGACTCAAATGACGATCCTATTCACTGAGGTCTAAATTTGCAGTTTCCACTAATGACATTTTGATTTCCCAGCAGAGATGCTTCTGGTCTTACTGCACAGTCTTAAGAGAAATCCTTCCATTATGCCACATTGTCCTTGATCCATAAAGTGATGTGTTAAGGTGCTTCAAAGGAACTCTGACCTCTGAAGTACATGAGATACTTTTTGTCCAGCCTACTGCTTTTTGTTTTTAGTGTGTCAGCATAACTATCTGGGGCAAAAAGGCTGTATATTCCTGATTCAAGGATAAAACCGAAGAAGCTTGTGGTATAAAAAATAGTTCCAGATTCACCTGAAATATTAGTGGAATTTGCTACTGACTTATTGGACTGAAAGCTGCAGTATCTGGCAAAAAAAAAAAAAAAAGCCAAAATTTCTTGTTGCTACAAGATATAACAATGAAAAGGATCTTGTATTTTAAAAAAAATATATGTAATTTTTATAAGAAGAAAAAATTGTTTTTCATTCAAAATTGTCATTTTTACTTTGGTAACTTTTTCATAGGTCCTAAAAGAAAACTGTTTTGACAAAACTACTGTAAGTACCTTTTCCACATCCCTTTGCCTTCTCTTTCCAAATTCTTTCTACAAAAATAACACTTGATGCTGGAAAAATAACCCTTGCCTACGTTCTTTAAATCATCATATCAGGAACTACTTCAAGAGAAGTCTGCATTTCTGCACTCATGCTGGTCTCAAGCATCCCACGCAACACTGCAGCTTTACCATAGAGTTTTTCATCACAGGATTTTTTAACATTAAAAAAGACATCATTGGGGGAAAAAGTCACACCTTGGTTTCTTACAGCTCACCCCAGATTGCTGCTGCTGTGTTATAGCCGGTCCTACAGCGGCAATTGGATGTAGATGACTGAATGTTAAGAGGTTGCAAGTGACAATCTGAAATTTTGCACTCTTGTGTGTAGCTTTCTTTTCATTTCTTCTGTTTCAGAAATAGTTTCCAAAAGACCATTACCTCTCCTGATATGATTTGTATGATTTACAGTTCTAGGTAAAAATGATGTAAAGAACTCTCAGTGGATGCAGCTGCAACTTACAATGAACTCTCCCCTCCTAGTCCCCATACTTGGCCCTTCTTTCTTATTTTATAGTGTTGTATACACATGAATGGTGTTTTCTTTGTGCACTGAAGCAAGCCTATTTTTAAAATACTTAGAGAGAAGAACATCAGTTTACGCTTCTTGTACAATTTTTTTTCTGTTGTTCAGCTTTGGTTGAATTACAAATTCTTTGTGCATTCCTGAATTTGCCTTATTTCGTGTAAAATTTATGTCATTCGGTTTCGATAATGAGTTTAAGGCATAAGTGATATTTCTTATCTACTTGTTATATATAGTTTTTCAAGTAATGACTGTGATTGTGACCAAGTAATGTGCACTTTTTCTTGTAACTGTGGACATTGCTATGCTTTTTTCTTCTAGTGTTTCTAGAATTACTGTTCCTTACAGTTACGTAAACAAAAAAACAAAAACAAACAAAAAAAACTTTTGTGATACTGTTGGTGAATATAATGTGAAAATCTTATTGAAATATGAGTATTTTGGAAATACATAGATGCACAAACATCTTTTAAGGTGTGGATTTAGAGTTTGCTTATTTAAATGAAAATTCAAAAATTGAGGGCTGGTATAATTTTGTTTTGTTGGGTTTAATAAACAGATTTCTGTGTTAAAACAATGATTGTGAAACCTTATAAACTTTCTGAACAATATAATACTTTTAGCAATTTGCTTTTAAAACTTGAAATACTTCATACCTATATTTAGCACAAAATTAACAAACTTGTATATCCTGAAATTAACAAACAAGACTATCCTATGGTGCCCCAGAATCTTAACATTCAGTCTAAAAATTTATCCCAAGAAGTAGTAAAACAAATTAGCAGACCCCGGGATCTTTAATTATTTAAATGTGATTTCAGAATTTATCATCTTTTATTCCTCGTTTTTACATGAGTAATTTGACTCTTTTAGTCACTCTGGATTTAAGTTGGGAAAAACATACCTGTTTTATGCTTGGGTTTTGTTGTAATACTATCTGGGGCTTTGACATGGTTGCTATTTAACAAAATAACACTCAGGTTGGAGTTTGACATGTACGTGAAATATCCTTAATAGTGATAACAAACCAAATGAAGTGGAGAAGGTAAGTTCCAACAAGGTGCTCTTATTTTAATTTTCATCTTCGGTTATAACTTCTATGCCCATCCACCAGAGACCAAGTTCACCAATACCTTCTGCTTTTTGTACATTATTTAAACAAATGAGGGTCCTGGGACTCCCATCCTTTCAGATGCCAAAATGAAGTACCATTTTGTTTTCCTTTTTATGACTTGAACCTGAAAATGCCTTGGTCCTTTTATACACTGTCACAGGAAAATAAAGAGACTGCATCCTCTTTATAAAGCACTTTGGAGAAACTGGCTGCAGGTTCATACTTTTATTCAAATGAGGTGATAGAAAATTATAAACAGATCAAATACAAGTTTCTGTCACTTCTGCCAGTTAGATTTCTGCACAACAGCAGCTTCTTATCACACGTGTATTACTTTATCACACTTAAGAAAACATGTCTTGAAATAACCACAGAGAACACAAACAAACAGTTACTGAATTTTCTTAAATTGTGTAGTTCAAGTAACAACATTCAGTAAAAAGGTTATACATTTATATGGATAACCACTATTTACTGATTATTTACATAAGGAAAGGTATTTTGTTCACCCTAACCCCAGGAGACCCCGATAGTTACTGTCCATTTTACGAAAGCAGCCAGGAGCACAGAGACAGAGCTGAGGCATCGTTTGAACCCAGGCACACCTGATGCTGAACCCCGTGCTGGTCCCTGCCGTCTGCTGCCTCCCAGGTACTAAATAATTACATTTAGCATTGTGACTTGGAATCAGGCCTTTGTACTAAAGTTTAGCAGTTTTATTTGTGTAGATAAATAATAGTTATTAAAAATTTACTTGACATCAAATAAAGCATTTGACCAAACACTGACAATCTTATCCTGCATAGAGGTTTAATTTCCTTTAAATTATGTTCTCTACATAAAAAGCACCAGTAAAACCCACCACTAATGAAAAATACATAAAGCATGAAGTGAAGGCAGTGACTTTTTAACAATGATGAGTGCCGGTAATGAATCCAGTATAAAAAGATAAAAGGGATCATCCAGCTGAACCTATAAAGATAAGTTCATTTACATGAGATTTTAGTCTTAGGCACTATACAGGTGTTATCCTGCTATTGTAATTAATCCTGACACCATTAATACAAATATCATTCAAAGATTAATCTTTGTGTGACAAAAATATTTTCTAATTTCATATGGCCTGGGTTATAAACTTTTAGTTCATAGAAAAAAATCCAAAAATAAGGAAGGTAGACATTAGTATATTATCTTTTAAAGTGTTTTTGGAATGCAGATGTTTGGCAAAGTAAGGATTGAGTGCAAGCTAACCTACGGGAGCTTACTATATTAATTATAGTTCATCTTTCTGAAAAATAACACTTTTGAAAGGAGAGAAAATGCTTCTGGTAGAGTAAACTATCTCCAATTTTAAAGTCAATCACATTTATCATTTATTTTCTGGTTACAAAAGAAATTTGACAAATATAGAGAAATGGAAGAAATCTCTGTATTCATAGAGAACCAGGAATAACATTTTACAGTATATCTTTCAGATTTCATCTAAACAAATATATGAATTTTTTTAAATTTTTAAATTTTTTTATTTTTTAGGCGAGGCAACCCTTGGTTGACCTCATAGACTGCAAGGACCTTGTCAGCTTAAAATCCCTTATTTCTTTTTTGTTTTTTTAATTTTTTATGCCTACAGCACCTGGTCTTGCTAGGTGGTCTCCCATCCAAGTACTGACTAGGCCTGACCCTGCTTAGCTTCTGAGATCAGACGGGATCAGGCTTGTTCAGAGTAGCATGGCCGTAGACTATGAATATTTTTGTTTGATTTGATTATATATGGTGTTTCCTTATCTGCTTTTCTAACCTTAATATATCATGGATATTTTTCACATCATTAGATATTCTTAAGTATTATCTTAAATGGCTATGTAGTATTATATCGTGTAGATATACCTGTATTAATTTGTTACAGCCACAATAGAAAACTATCACAAACACAAATTACATGCTGGAACCCTCACTGGGTTAAATAAGTATTGGCAGGATTAGGTTCCTCATTGCTTATAATGCAAAAGGATAAAGAGTAACAGTACAATATGTAGTGAGAGGAACATGGCAGACAGGTCGGAGGAGGGCACAGACCCTGCCTTGGTGGGAAAGGGGTTGGCTGAGGGCTGCTAGGTCACAAGGACTAGAGCTGTGGGGAATATCTGGAAAAATTGGTGTGTTTAGGAAGGACAGAAGAAAGATGTGTTGGTGAAGGGCTTTTCAACAGCAGGAGACAACCCGAGGAGACGATACAGGAGGCATGGAATAGCATGGTGTGCACAGTAACTCAAGCAGTTGAGTGTCGGCTGGAGGGCAGAGTTTGAGAATGGAGAGAGAGATCCCTGGAGAAGAATAAAGGAGCCAGATCGTGCGGGGCCTGATCTGCCGTGCTCCGCGGCTTGGCTGCGTCCTGCAGAGGATGAGGAAATGCTGGTGTGTTAGGGGAGTGGTAAGTGTGTGTTGGCTCCTCTGCTGACTGTTTGCATGAACTCTGAAGAAGGAGAAGAAATAACGCTGGATTGTAGGACCTCCCTTCCCAAAAGTAAATTAAATTCCTAAAACGTAAAAAACAGAAGTTATTACATGAGCAGAAAACGAAGGAAGGAATGGCTTTGTCCTATACACATTGAAAAGTAAGAGCCAGGACAATTTAGTAAATGTCACAAATGAATGTGACTTCTTCCTCAGGAAACAGATCCAAGCAAAGACAAAGGAGTGAAAAGGAATACTGAAAACCCCACCATTAAATCCCGAGTTGAGAGGAAAGGAGAATGAGAAGTGGGTGGACTGCCTGGGGGAAGTATGTACACAACCTTCAAGAACACAAGTCCCTTCCCTCCCTCGCAACAAGCCTCTAGGAAGGAGTAGAACAGCTGTCAGGACTTGCCATTTTTGGGTGTCCTCTGGTGGAAGAGAAAGGCTGAAGAGTAAAGGCAGGAAGATGGTGATACCCAGCAGAGATTTTCTACAAAAATAAATGGAGATTTCAGCCAGCAACCCCCTCTTCCTGTCCTATCCTCTTTCCTCTCTTTTACCTCCTCCCCACCCCCGACTACAACACAGCAGCCAAAACTTATGGGCTTCATTTGTCGTATTTGATTTTCTCACCTAAGAGAGAAACAAGCAAAGCTGCTGGCGGAAAGGGTAAGGAATTAGGAGAAATGAATTATTGGGTCTTATTGCCTCTGTCAAAAGCAAAGCTTCAAAAGCTCCACCCTGAAATCGGGGGATATGGGAATCTTTAGACAAATTTTCCATCCCCAGATACTAGTAGAATCCAGTCTTGCCTAAGTGGAGTGAGTTATGAAACTGAACTACCAATAACATTGCAGGTAAAAATCAGACTGGCATTCCAACCTCAATGGCCAGCAACATATCCCAGGTATCTGTTCTCTGTGGCCTCAGACAAGATAAAAGCAGAGGTAACTGGAATACCCACCCCTCCAGCTGCAGGATGAAGAGAGGTCTGAGTTTCAGAGAGGAGGAAAGAGATGTCAGGGAGCACTGAATCACACTGAGGACAAATAAACAATGACTATATCCCATAAATATGAATAAAAAATAAAGAAATTACATGGCACCTATATATCCAACCAACAATAAAGAATGGAAAGAATGAAGGCAGACAGGGAAGAAGAGTTTATAAAATTAAGATACATTTGAAAAAATATTTTCCAATAAAATTTCTACACTAAATGCTTTGCTTGCAACAATAAACTGAGATGAGGGAACAAGTTTTTCACCTCATTTGACAACCCTAAATTGTAACAAGGTCGCCTACAACAAACCTTTCATTATAAGGAATCTTTCATCAATAGCTATTAAAAACAGAAAAGTCTTAACTGCAGAAATTTTCTATCCATTATAGAAATACATAAGAGGAACCTTATATGCCACAATGGGCCATGGGGGCGGGGGGCGCCTCTGAAGACTGGAAAAAATAATATCAGAATTTCTCTAGTGGACCTGGCACTGGAGAGAGTGCTGTTGACAATAAAACTGCAATCTCATAATACAGTATATACGTGTCGGGTTTTTGTTTTGTTCTTGCTGCTGAAATAAGAGTTCCTAATGAGTTGTGTGTGTCCTTTGGAAGATGTAACTATATGACATTTGATGTATCACTTATGCTCTATGTGTCCCATGCACAGTGGAGTAGTGCTGGATCTTAGAGCAGCAAGAATGCTATGATGTGCTTGGTCCATGTCTAAATCAATTATTCTCCTTATCTTCATTATTACGCAACTCAGCTACAGATGCTGATGCCAAAGGTCAAATTCGGATTTCTACATAAGATCTTTGAATTACATAAGAAGTTGTACTCCTAACTGGTGCCTTGATGCCATGTTTGAATAGGATTGGTTTCTCACAGGAGTCTTTTCTCATAGCAACCCACCTCTTGCCTGCTCATGGGCCCTGGGGGAAGGGCTGCAGAGGTTTTTAGCCACAGTGACCCCTGGGTGAGGCTGAAGCCTCAAGGGGAAGAGGAAAGAGCTGGAAATGGAAAAAACCTTTGTGAATTGGGAATCTGCCCATATAGGAAGCGAAGTCTGTGTACAGGGCACCTTGCTCAGCGGTAAGTCCTTCCGGCCAGCAACATTTTCTCCTCATTAATCTAAACATTGCTGCTGGTGCTGTGACATGAAAGGCCAGCTCTGCTGACCTTTGAAATAAATCTTAAACATACAGATAAAGATGCTCAGAAAAAAAGAGCCCAGCTCAGCTGGGCAAACTAATATCACATAATCTTTTATCTCCTTTACTACCTCATCAAGCCCCTTTCAATACCTCACTGAACATAAAGCTGAATGCAAGAAACTACATCAATATTCTTAATATAGTACATAAGTACAAGCACATATTTAGGTTTAGAAATATAAGTTTTAGTGGACTATTTGAGAGCTTTTAGAAAATCACTGTCACATATATTGATTTACTTGATCCATATCATAGGGAAGACAGAAGCTTTTATGATCACATTGTGAAACTGAAATTCAGAGTTTTGGAACTCTAACTTCCAACCAAAACAAGAAGACAGGGCTTCTAATTCTGAATCCTTTTATTTCCCAAGCCACCCTCCCCACCCTGATCCATTATTTCACATTGCATTTCAAAGAACTGTTTGTTTCTTTTACATGTTGCAAACATACATTATCTAAGTTTTCCTAATCATTTATGATAGCTATCTTTTGACATATTTATAAGCTTGGAGACATTCAAACCAGAATATCTTTTGAGTTTTTTCTCCTCCTTTGCTTGTAGGTTTTTTTGTCTTTTTCTTAATAAAAATTCATTAGGCAAGTCATTCAACCAGAATGTATGAAATGCCTCTAACCTGCAGAACTCCTGGAGTCAGAGGTGGGAGGTTTAGATAAGAAATAGACGCTTATGAAGAGTCTGCAAGTCACCAGTGAGGATTTGGGCATAGGCCCTATGCTGAGAGCCACTGGGCTAGATCCGTTTGTCCATGTGTAAAATGAGAATAAGCTCTTTCACAAATATAAGCATGGCAGTAAATATGAAAATAGAACAGGTTTTGAGGTACACACTAATAAAATTTAGAATATCAGAATACTACTACTTTTTGCATTTCTATTTGAAGCCCTCGGCATTGTTTAGAAAATAAGAACAATGCTTGACAGACTGACATAATCAAATGAAAACTAAGAATGTAAGAGCTTGTCCCAGTATTTACAGGAAACGCTTCTCAGGCCTACTCTGCATTCCTAGGGAGAAAGTGACATGGAACAACCAGAGATTGCTCACACAAGGTTCCTACTGGCTCTGCATGTCCACTAAAGGCAACAGCGTCAGAAAATGAGGTTGAGCCGATCTAATTTTTCTATATTTTGGACACTACAGTTATTTAGTAATTGGAACATTTCCAATGAAGGGATATTTGGGAAAAAAAAAAAAAAACTATTAATTTACATTGTATGGATTGTTTTTTCTAATTCCTTAAGACTGATCCAGACAGGCCACGAACCCACATCCTTTATCTATAAAAGGCACCCAAGTGGTTTTGAGGCCCCCCTCCTTCCTGCAGAGCTATGGAATTCCATGTCCTATTCTCTTCCTCTTGCCAGTCATCTCCTGCCTTATGCTGAAATAATGCCAACGACTAATACTTTCTGGGCTCTTAGTATAAGACAGGAGCTAAGAGTTTTCCATATATTAGCTCTAAATCTCACTGTAAATTCAATGATACATGTATTATTATTATCCCAATTGTACCCATGAGGATACTGAGGCACCAGCAGTTTAACGACTTGTCCTTTACGATACACTAGTAAGTGGTGAAGATGTGATTTGAATTACTTCTGTGCAGCTCCAGAGCCCATGATTTTGGCCACTCCGTTAAAGTACCTGTGCCATGTATTCCATATTTCTATAAGAAGCTCCCATTAACCACAAAAAACTTGGCTCTTGTTACTTTCTTTAAGTGAAAACGTAAGATCAGTGCAGAACTTGGTGCTTTTCTGCAGTACCAGATCAAGAGTATGATGCCCTGGTCCATAACAGCCAGCTAGCATTCCTGTCCTAGTGGGGATACTTCTTGCCCCTTTATCACATATATAAGAGACAGTATTATCTTCATTTTATAGATGAGAAACCTAAGTCACAGGAAGGTGAAATTAGCTTTTTCAAAGCCAATCTGCTAAAAAGCAGAATCTTAACTATCATGGTATCAGTGAAAAAATCCTAAGATTTACATAAAGCACTGACTTACGACCAGAAAATAAAATGAGCTCACTATGAACACAAATGCACATGCCAAATTCCTAGTCCATTTAATTTTCTAATTCTAAAAATTTTTATGCCATAAATACTATCTTCATGCCATTCTATATCTCTGACCCCAAACAATTCTTTACTATAGAGCAGTATTTCTCAGAAAATGATGCTGAATTAGTTTTGACTGATCTTTTAATTACCTTCTTGTGTGTGTGCAGAGAACAGAGAGAAGTGTGTAAGATATACATGTTTTAATTGTGAAAATGAGGACACTTTCTCTCGTGATTCATATATAACAACCACTGCTGCTTCTCTAGCCACAAAGGACAGGAGGCACCTAACGGCCAATTTCTCATGGTCTGGGCCAGACCTCAAAGGCAAATTAAGGTAGGCAGCCCACTGAGCTGCATACTTTTTACGCATGCTTCCATTTCTCTTCCTTTCCAACTCCCTCTCGTCATCCTCAGTTCTCCAGTGTGTTTCCCCGGATATCAAATTTACCACTTAAAGTGATGAGAGGTGTTTCTCTGGTAGTAGAATTGCCTGGTAAAGAGAAAGAAAAGAAAGATGCTTTTTTTCCTTCTTCAGAGGAGCCCAGCCTTTATGCCAGTCCATATCTTGAGGATGCCAAAGAATTCTTTATCCTAGAACAGTATGTCTCAGAAAGTGCCGGTTGAATGAGCTAGGCTATGTCAAATTAATTAAGAAAACCATTTCACTGGTGTGTCTCTAATGCAGCAGAGTCCTGCTAAGTAATACAAAATCTGAACCTGCAAACGCCTCAAGGTTACAAAATCAAACTGCTAAGGACAACAAATCCCAAACACACAAAGAAGCTTTAAGTCATAGCCAATCAAATAATTTCCTTTTTTTGTTTCCATACTTTCTCTGTGTAAGCCTTTCCCCTGGCTCCAGTTGGTAGAGTGCTCCTAACCAATTTCTGTTTTGGCACTGCCTTGTTGAATCAATTTTTGCTTAAATCAAAAGATTAACTAAAGCATATCAAAAATTTTTAACAGTTTGTATGTTAAAAATCTAGACTCCTAAGCACCCCCATAGCTGTATCTGAATCAGATAAGTGGGCATGTCTGAAGGAAAATAAACTGATGCCCTGAGATCCCTCAGTTAAGAGATGTTCCTATGACATTATGCTCTTGAAAAGCTCTGAACCCCATGGCAACTTTCTCAATAGATAAATCACCTCTCTCACCCTAGAGATTCCACTCTATCCTTCTGCAGCTCTAGCCTGACAGAAGGATGGCTCTGGGCCATGGACTTCTGATTTACAATAAGAAAACATCAGGTAGTTAGGAGATTCCAGTCTTTAACAGGGTAGAGACAAGTTTCTGGCACACGGAGAAAGATCACTGGATGCTTTATAATCACACAGTGCCACATTTGGTGATTGGCTTCACTTGTGATATATTCCAATTACTAACACTTTCATCAATACAATTATAACTATATCTATATTCTAGAATAGGGATCACAAAATTACAGCTAGTGGGCAAATTCCAGCCTGCTATTTTTATAAATAAAGTTTTATTGGAACACAGTCACATTCATTCACTTACATGTTGCCTATGGTTGTTTTCATACTATATAGAGTTAAGTACATGCAGCAGAGACTACATGGTCCACAATTCCAAAAATATTTACTATCTGACCCTGAACAGAAAATGCTCATCAACTCCTGATCTAGAACATCATATTATAGATTATAGATATCTACTACTATTACTGTATGCCAAGCACTCTACTAGGCCCCCTTTGTAAGTTATCTTTAATGCTCTCAATAACCTTGCTATTTATGTTATGATCACGTTATTGTAGATGAGGAAAGAGTCTTAGAGAGGTCAAATGATGTGTCTAAAGCAGACTGCTAGTAAGTATTACAGTCAGAATTCAAACATTTTTTTTTCTGACTGAAGTCTTTTATCAGCTGTTTTAGGGATGCAAACACCATATTATATTTTTAGTGGGAAAAATAGTTCTCGGTGGCAAACAATGGACCTAAAAATGAGCCATTACAGCCCATGTAGAATTTGGGGACTGCCTCTTAACCCCCAGAGAGGACTTGCTGACCACCTGACTATCTTTCTACTCTCTAACCTATTTCATTTTCTTTCTAACAATTATGAGTGCCTACAATCATTGTATTTAGTTGGTAATTCCTGTGTGGATCTTCTGTGTCCTTTCAGCAGAATGCAGGCTCCTTGTAAGCAGAGCTTTTGTTCTATTCACCCTTTGTAACCCATAGCTTGGAGAGTCAGGTAGAGATGCTGCTGTTCAGTAAGTATTTGATTATCTAACTCCCTACTAAATGTTTACATTGTCTTCTTGTCCTAAAACATGGCATCTGAATAGAGATTGAAGTATACAGTAAATTTCTATTTACTTATTTACCAACAATGAAAAGTACTTTCTTGAAATCCATGGAAGCATATAGGTACTCTGGAGAATTGGGCTAGGTGCTGATTTATTGCAATATAGTATATTTTGCAAATTATCACAGTCTCTCTTTTGGCTACTTAATAGAAGTAATCAGGAATATATATATCAGCAGTTACTTAAACGGTAACTCCAGATCAACATTATATGACTCCTCATTTGACCTCTTTGATGTTTGGGAGTTCAGATTGCTGCATCCTGCCCCCTACTGGAAGAAAGAGTAACAACAAATGGTAACTAGCCTAAAAGCACTTCAGCCTTTTTAAAACCTGGAAACAAAATTTTTTCCTTTGCCAGAGTAAATTACATGCTCAATCGCTCATCACCCCGCTCCTCCCACCATTCCTTTCTACTTCCAAAATAAACAGTGAATCAAGGGAGATATAAGATGGCTATTGGTGAAATAGGAAAAAAGAAGCCTATATACAAGACGTGTTTTGAAAACAAAAATAATCTTGTATTTTTATAGAACTATTTAAAAGGTGAGCTGTTTAGTAATTATCTCTTTATAAACTCTCACAATTTAGCATTTTCTTGAGGAATGTAAGGGCTATCTAACATCTAAAATTTGAATTTTTTCTGAATATTAGCACATATTCATATTATATTAACTCATATTTACTTCAGTTTCTCTTTAACTCTTAATGGAGTAAATTTCATGTATACGATAAATATAATGATAATATTTAAATATAGCCTTTAAATTTAAAAGTGCATATTTTATAATATACTATGTTTCTTTTATAGACAAGGCTGATTTTTTTTCTGCCCAGATTTGTCCCTTTCAGTAGCTCGCTCTACCAATCCCCATGTCTATGTGGAGATAAATAAAGCCATCCCTAACCTATAATCCTGTGCTCGTCTAGATGAGGACAACATCCTACAAAACAGCATTCTGACTTAGGTATAGGACTTTAATCAATAATCCAAACTCTATATTTTTAAGCATTGACCAAATAAGCCAACCCTGTATTGCTTTCAAGCAGACACTTCCAAAATCTTGCTTAAAACATCTGATATATGAGCAAGACAGTCTAAGAGACAAATTCACTAAGATATCTCCCAGTACCTTTAAACCCTAACCTTGTGCTAAGTTACATTATAAAGCAGTGTTTATGCCTCTTGGTTATAGGTTAATGCTGTTCCCCTACCTTTAAGACAGTGACACA
This sequence comes from Pteropus alecto, assembly GCF_000325575.1. NCBI lineage: Eukaryota > Metazoa > Chordata > Mammalia > Chiroptera > Pteropodidae > Pteropus > Pteropus alecto. The sequence continues at coordinate 15,579,745 of NW_006442107.1, forward strand.
AGAAATTATCATGCGAAGAATGTATTGTTTCTTTTGCAAAAGTAGAACTAAGGTTTTTTTTATTTTAATTTTTCTATTTCATTACCCAGTCTAAAGCTACACTAAAGACATTTTTCTTGAAATCGGGGCAAGGAAAGCTTTTACCTTTTAGTGGACTCTTATCACATAGGAAGAAGAACCATTTTGGTTAAGAGCAGATTCAATGGTTTCACGTATAGGACAATACTAATATCCTTGTCACCCTTGTTATTTTTTCTCTTAAGCAGTGAAAGCTAGAGAGTAAATGTTATTTACAATATAAATAAGTACTACCTTCCAGGATTCATTGCTAAAAGATACACAATTACAATTTGAAGTCCTCTGTCACCACATGCAAATGGTACTTGTGCCCCACACTACACTGAAACAGAATTCAGTACTTTTCACAACCCAGAAGGAATCCTGTGGCACCAAAAGCGTTATTCTTAACATACATTTAGGGATCTGATATGCAAATTGGATATAGGGGAAGGTAACATCACAGAATTACTAGTAAAATATTTGAATCCTTAACCAGATGGGCCTGTTTTCTAAAGTACATTCTTCCCTATAGTACCAACAATGTATTCCTTCTCTGCCCAGCCCCATTAACTATTGTTTTCTTCCTCCTAGATTACCCCAACTCCTCCACTAACCACACTCGAATGTCTCCACCACTTTTTAGACAAAGCTATTCAATACCCCCCAATGCAGCATTTCATCACCACCCTCATGAGCCTCATGGTCATGAACATAACAAACATTATTGTGCACTTATGTATCCAATACTCTGAGGACTGACTTATTTAATACTCAGAAAGACCCAAAGGGTTAGGTTTTATTATCATTAGCATTTTTGAGTAGAGGACACCAAGGCATAGAGGTGGGATAACTCGACAAAAGTTAGATAGATGGTATAGTGAGATAGAACAGAGCTTTCAGATGTAGGCAGCTGAAAACTCCAGTTTGTGCTCTTACCCGTGGACACTGCTTCTCATATCGCATCTTCCATCTTACTCAGTAAGCAATGGCCCACTGGTTAACAGGATACAGCTGCCCGTAGGAAGCAATAAAAATTTATAAATTCATTTTTTTCTACTACAAAAAGGTTAAATAATAAATAGTGCGGAGCACCTGAACCTGCCAAAGGGAGAGATTCATCAGTAAAGTCTTTACATAGGAAGTGAGATGAATTTTTAGCAATGCAGCCATTCAACAAGCAAAATATAACATTGTAGTTACAGGTAATGTGGAAATGTGTGGTTTAGGTTGAAATTGGTGAGGTTTTTGGTTGGAGGACATATTATTTGAGGAAGAATGGCTAGAGATGTAGTTAGAAAAAAATATTTGAGGCAAGATAATAAATCAGCTTGAATGTCAAAATCAATGTGATTAAATTTAGGTAGCAGAAATTCAGAAATTTTTAGCAGGGAAATTATATAATCAGAATCATATTTTGGAAAATTCTGAGTGCACAATGGAGGACAAATTGGAAGGGATCAAAAAGTATGTGTGTGTGTGGGGGGGGGTAGGGCTAGGTACAAAGGTAAGAATTAAGTTACTACACTTATTAAAATAACAGCTTTAATTTCATTCTCAGTTCCAAATGCCCAAAATATATTTATCCTCCACCTCCTTTTTTTTTTTTTATAAAGGCAAACTATTGCAACAACTATTTTCCTTCGATTTTCTTTTAATCAATATTCAGTATTCTCCTCCTGTGTTCCAGAAGAATCATCAGAAAGCATTTAAAACCAATTTATTATCTTTCTTTAAATCTATTTACCTCTGCTTCGAATTCCTAGACTTAGATTCATTCATTGATTAAACAAATGCTTGCTATGTGATCACTACCCCAAAAGGCATATAAATCTATTCCCTTCTTAATTTTCCTCTGCCTTTTGGGGAGAACTGACCTAGCTGAGACCTTAAGACAAGATTTTAACCCAAGAGAGTGAATTGCCCACTCAAGGGAGCCCTAAAGTGAAAAGACCAGATTTCTAGCTAGAACATGCCTGGGAAAATTTCTCTCCTCTCGCTCTCAATGTCTTTGATCTTTGATGAATAGAGACATATTTGAGAAGGCTCCGGGAGGTTGGAGATAATATGAACTTTGCCAGAGAGAAGCAGACTGGAAGCCTGGAAAAGATTGCTTGTGGGTAATCCTAAACTTAAATGAAGTAATTTATATCTTGTAAACCAGGTAACCCTTCTGTGATAATTTCCCTGTTATCCTCGAATCTTTTGAGAAATCTTGTTTCAAAGTCCCAACGGTCTCTCCATTAAAGGACACGAATAGTCTTATTCCACCATTTAAGATGAGTACCCCTATAAGGACAGTGGGATGAAGACAATTATCTTAAAAAGTAATCTCATAGAGCAAAAATCAAGGAAAAGGGACTTTCAGTTTTAGCTCTGACAAAAGAGCTTGGAAGCTGACTCTGTCATACTAATAAGAAAAAGCTGAACAGAGTAAAAATCGATGACTTTTTCTAGATCCATCAGAGAACTGAGGAATCAGTAAACTACCACCCAGTAATGTGGAAAACCAGACACAAATAGAGAGCCATAACTGAGATCTGCTTACCTAAAACAGCAGCCACTGTCATAAACTGGTAGAAATACTTAAATATAATTTTGACAAATTTCAGGAGACTATGTGTGGACTAGCATGATAGGGAGAAAATCCTAGGAAATGTCTATGATCAAGGATTGTATCTCCAGGGGTGCTGTCTGGTTGTCACTCTGAAGAACCAAGTAAGGTCCCCTAATGGCTTAGGAAGAGGGGAAGAGTAATTACTGTGAAATAAGAAACTCTCCATAGACACAATTTCCTCTTCATGGGAAAAGACGTGATTGCCTTATCCCAACTAGAAGAAAGGCATTCCCCAGGCTCTTCCTTCTCCCCAATCCTTCCTATCTCAACTAAGTGGCGAGGAGCTGCACTACCATGGAAACCCCTGTGAAGGCCGACACCCAGAGACCAGGGACTGCTAAAAGACTGAGATTTAATCACAACATTAATCATAAACACCAACAGGGTTTCATTATAATAATAGTGGATTACAGCTAAACAAACTGCAGGATGTATACTCTGAGAAGAACTTAAAGTCAAAATCAAGAAGGGGGAAAAAAAAGACAAATCAAAGGCCCTAGAAGAAATTGAAACCCTGACACCCACAGTTACAGAAAACATTAAACACACCCCAGGCCTAGACACATGAATATAAATCCTCACACTAAAAGCCAATTTACTTCAGTTTCCATGGCCCAATAAAGTAAGTCTGGCTTTCAACAAAAAATTATGAGACATGCAAAACAGCAAGAAAAAAACACAATCTGAAGAGACAAAACAAGAATGAGACCAGACTCACATGGCACAGATGTTAAAATTATCAGAGAATTTAAAATAACAATGATCAATATAGTTATTGGATAAAAAGACAACATGAAAGATCAGATAGGTACTGTTAACAGAGAGATAGAAACTCTAGAAAGGAATAAAAATTAATACTAGAAATCGAAAACTAACAGAAATGAAAGCTTTTGCTGGGCTCATCAGGAGACTGGACATAGATGAGAAAACCATTGCACTTGAAGATAGGACAATAGGACCTTCTTGAACTGAAATGCAAAGAGAAAAAAATAATTTTTAGAAAAACAAAATTTAAGAAATGTGAAACAATTTTAGAAGATGTGGCATATGCATAATTGGGATATGAAAAGAAGAAGCAGAATATGAAAAGAATGAAGCAGAAAAAATATTTGTATTAATGGTTTAGAACATGCCAAAATTAATGTCATAAACACAACCACAAATGTAGGTAGCTCAGACACAGGAATACATAAATTGCAGGTTTATCAATCAGAAAAACATTGAAAAAAACTGCAAAGCACCTCTGGTTTATAGTCCGCCCAGTATATAAGAAGCTAAGAAGTTGCCACTTTGTCTCAAGAGCAAGCAAAAATCTGAACTGAAAAGATGAATCATCTTTAAGAGAAGTGAGGTCATAGGCAAAACAGCCCCCAAAACCGAAAGACCAACAGTGAATACAGAGAATCACAGCTTACTGAGGCAAAACCCCACAAGCAGAATTCTAAGCAGGAAGCAGTGCCAGGGTAGGGAAAACCTGGATTATAATTAACAAGTTACTAGAGGCTTAGTGTGGACAAGTCTGATGATTAATAACTCCAGGGGGATCTAGTCCTTGCCCGCCCCCCGCCCCCCACACACTTGTGAATTATAGCTCCAGCAGATCTGCCAGATCCTCACAACAAATTTCAGAGAAAAATCCCCTTGTGCTGTCCAGCAAGAAGAGGGGAAAAGGAATCAGTTTGAAAATATACCACAGAGTTCTGTTGTTCTTAATAAGATTGGCCCTCAGGAAAAACTTTCACCAGAGCCTAGCCTACTTGTATTTTATCAGACTTAAATAACTGGGCGAAGAGAAATACCCAACTCTAGCCCACTCCAGCTATCCTGTCCTACCTAAGAGGGCAGGAATCTGAGAAGCACATGTGAAGTTCACAGTCCAGAGGAACAGACTCACTGAAAGACTAAGACGTAATCATAGGTCTATGGAAGGCTTCCTCTCGTTCTACGCCTTACTACATTACCAAAGGCCTATTACAGCAGTTCCTTTACCCAGTAAATCATATCTGGCTACTAAGAAAAAGTGAAAAGATATATTAAAAGAAAACACAGTATGAAGAGACAGTGCAAGCATTGGAATCAGACACAGCAGGGACATTGGAATTATCAGACTGGAAGTTTAGAACAACTACAATTAATCACCTAAGAGTTTTAGGTGATAAAGTAGATAGCGTGCAAGAACAGAAGGGCAAAGCAAGCAGAGATGGAAATCCTAAGAAAACACCAAAAGGAATTGCTAGGGGAAAAAAAAAAAAAAACACTAACAAATGAAGAATGACTTGGATGGCCTTGTTAAGTGGACTGGACACAAGTGAGGAGAGATTCTCTGAGCTTAGGATAGCTCAATGGAAACCTTGAAAATCAAAAGAAGAGAAATGAAGACAAAAAAAGAAGACAGAATATCTGAGCATTGTGGGACAACTACAAAGTTGTAACATACACCTAATAGGAATACCAGAGAATTCCCCAAATTAATATCAGCATGAAACTATAAATCCAGGAAGCTCAGAGACCAAGCAGGAGAAATACTCTAAAAAGCTACACTTAGGCATATTATCTTTAAACTACCAAAAAAAAAAAAAAAGGAAAGAAAAAGGAAAAAAAAATCAAAGATTTTTAAATAATTCTGAAAGAAACCTGGGGGAAAAAACCTTACCTATAGAAGAACAAAGAATTACATCCTCTTCTTCCCAGAAACCATGCAGGAAAGAAGAGATATTTAAAATATCAAGAGAAAAAAAGCTGCCAACCTATCTACAATTCTTCAAACATAAAAGAAAAATAGACTTTCTTAGACAAATATTGATGGAATTTGTTGCCCGAAAGGCATACCTTCAAAGAATTGTTAAAAGAAATTCTTTAGAAAATAGGAAAATGATATAGGTGAAAACTCAGATCTACTTAAAGAAAGGAAGAACACTGAAGAAAGAATTAGTGAAAAATTAAAAGCTTTTATTTTTCTTATTCCTAATTGATCTGACAACAAAACCAGACAAATAATACTTAAAATAAACATAATATATGTCATTATTCTTTAAGAGAATCTAACCAGGACCATTGACATGAAAAACCATTATTGTATTTCAACTACAAGAACAATAATGACCAACATTTGAAAATCCTACCAGCTGAAATTATCAACAACTCATTCACTAACCTATCAGGCCCATTAAGTATTTCTGCATGATGAAACTTTAGATCCCTTCTAGGAATCTGCCTAGCCATACAAATCCTGACTGGACTTTTCCTAGCTATACACTACACATCAGACACATAACTACTTTCTCCTCCGTAACCTATATCTACCAGGATGTGAATTTTAGCTGAATTTTCCAATATCTATATGTAAAAGAGAATCCATATTCTTTATCTGCTTATTCCTCCATGTTGAATGAGGCCTATATTATAGATCTTACAAATTTGCATAGACATGAAATATCAGAATCACTTTATTGTTACTGTAATAACTACAGCATTTATACTACCAGGCTATGTACCATCATGAGGTAAAATATCTTTGAGGAGCAAGTCATTACAAATCTTTCTTCAGTAGTAATCACTTACATTGGCACCAACCTTGTCTAGTGAATTTGAGGAGGGTTCTCAGTAGATAAAGCCACCCCCACATGATTATTTGCCTTCCACTTCATCCTTCAATTTATTATCTCACCTCTAGTAATTGTCCATACACTATTTCTCCACAAAACGAGATCTAACAACCCAATAGGAATCCATCTGACACAGAAACAATTCCGTTCCACTCATACTATACAAAGATATCCTCAGACTCTTACTCCTGATTTTAGCATTATTAATATTAGTCTTATTTTAACCTGACCTCCTGGGACATCAGATAACTATGCTTCAGCCAAGTCCATGAACACTCCCCATACATCAAGCCAGAATGATACTTGGTATTTGCTTGTAAAACCCTACAATCCATTTCCAGTGAACTAGGAGGCATACTAGCTCTAATCCTCTCACTTTTAACCCTAGCTATTTTATCAATCCTCCATGCACCAAAACAATGGAGCATGACATTTCTACTCTTCAGCCAATGACTATTCTGACTACCAGTAGTAGACTTACTAACACTGATATGGATTAGAGAACAACCAGTTGAAACCCATTTATTATCATCAGCCAACTAGTATCCATTCTACATTTTTTCCTTATTCTTGTATTAATACCCCTCAGAAATATTATACTGCAAACACTCTTCATTTTAAGAGGTTATTTTCTATGTTTATTGTCCTGGTCTTGTAAACCAGAGAAGGAGAATAACAGTTTCCCCAAACACTCGAGGAAGGAGCTCAAGCTCCACCATCAGCACCAAAAGCTGAAATTCTACTTAGGTCCTATATGAGCGGAATAAAACTAATTTTATTAAGTCAGTATTGAAATATTTCTACAAATTCATCCATCACTATGTACTTCATGCATTGTTATATACTACATATACAGTACAAAAATCATTTATAGTACATAATACCTGCTATGTATAATCATACATTACATATTTACCCCATGTATACAAGCATGTACCTTAAACTATATATATTACATAACACAAATGACCCTCACTTATTTCACCACATAAATACCTGTATTATAATAACATGCTTGATATTACTTAGTACATACCATTATTGATTGTACATACCATATTGTCAAATCACTTCCAGTCAGCATGTGTATCTCATAACCGAAAATCAATTCTTAATTACCAAGCTTCGAGAAAACAGAAACCCTACCACAAACATACCACTCTTCTCCCTCTGGGCCCATCAATTGTGGGGATTTCTGTCTATGAGATGTATCCAACATCTGGTTCTTACTTTAGGACCATTCCATCTAAAATCGCCTTCTCCTCTTCCTTAAATAAGACATCTCAATGGATTAATGACTAACTAACCCATGCAGACATATAACTGTGACATTATGTCCTAGGTACTTTTTAAGTTTGAGGTATGCTAGGATCCAGCTATAACTATCAAAGATCTCAACACAGTCAAGCAACTTGTAGCTAAGCTTATATTGAATATCAATCACCAACATAAAAAATTACCAGGTGTGATTTAGTTAATGGCGACAAGACATAATCGTGGCTTCCCTGCATGGCAGGATTGAATGTAAATTAATTCAAATACTATTTGCCAGCGTCAAACAACTATAAGATACAATTTAGTCAATAGTTACAGGACATAATGACTATTTACACATATGTTTACACACACACATATGCATACATATGCTAGCCTATATTAGTAACTAGCTTAACAAAACCCTCCTATTGCCCTGTTCAAACTTATACTGTATACGATATCTTGCCAAACACCCAAAACAAGATTAAGTCTACAATAATATATGAAATGTATCTCCCGTACATTTTATTTATATACATACACACAAAAATAAAACTATTATATATATATCCATTATATATAAATTCATGGAACCATTAAACAGAAAAATCCTCCCATTGATACAAACATGCTACTTTGATGAATTAATTTTCCTTAGACAGCTATACTTCTAGATCTGTCATTTCCTTTTACATCCAAAAACAACTACATTTATTGATGCCCAGAAATTTACCAAAATCACTAATATTCCCAAATGAGGGCCCAATTAAGGCTCCAGAACTTATACCAATCCACTGTATGCAACCCAAATTCAATCTCTTAATGTAGCTTAATATCAAAGTAAGGCACTGAAAATGCCTAGATGAGTTCACTCCATAAACATTTGTTTCATCTTAGACTTTCTGTCAATTCTTAGTAAAATAGCACATGCAAGCATCTGCATCCTGGTGAAGATGCCCTTTAAATCATAAATGATTAAAAGGAACAGGCATCAAGCACACTTAAAAGTAGCTCAGAATACCTTGCTTAACCAAACAGCAGTGATAAAAATGAAGCCATAAACGAAAGTCTGACTAAGTTATATTGACCAATAAGGGTTGCTAAATTTGTGCCAACCACCATAGTCATATGATTAACCCAAATTAATAGAACTTGGAAAAGGCATATTAAAGATTTTTAAATAAAGTTAAATTTTAACTAGGCTGTAAAAGCTATAACTAAAATAAATATAAGCTACAAAAATAACTTTAAGAATCCTTACTACATGATAGCTAAGACTCAAACAGGATTAGATATCCCACTATGCTTAGCCCTAAACCTAGACAATTTCTACTACAAAATTATTTGCCAGAGTACTACTAGCAACAGCCTAAAACTTAAAGGACTTGCGATGCTTGCGATGCTTTATTTCCCTCTAGAAAAGCCTACTGTATAATTGATAAACCTCGATAAACCTCACCAACTCCTTGCAAATACAACCTACATACCACCATCTGCAGCAAACTCTAAAAAAGAACCATGGTAAGCACAAATATTAAGCACAAACATATTAGGTCAAGGTATAGTTTATGGGGTAGAAAGAAATGGGCTACATTTTCTATTTTAAGAACACTATTTTTTATACAAAAGATTTTGTAAAACAAAAAACAAAAAGAGGATTTAGTAGTAAATTAAGAATAGAGAGCTTAATTGAATCAGGCCATAAAGCATGCACACACCACCCGTCAATTCAAAATATCATAGCAACAACATACTCAATTATGCATGCTTATGGATAAGTAAAATTAATGATAGCAATAATACAAAGGATAAGAGGGAGGAATTAAGATTATTTTGTTATTATTAAATACTCAGATTACCTATGAACTTATATAGTGTTTTATGTAAAAGTGGATTTGGATTAGTTGTAAACATATATTGTAAACTCTAGAGTAAACGCTGAAAACATTTTTAAAACCAAGAAGTATAATTGGTATGCTAAGAGAAAAATGGAATCACAAAATGCTCATTTAAAACCACAAAAGGCAGAAAAAGAGTGGAAGACAAAAATAGAAAAAAAGAACAAGGGCAATAAATAGAAAATAGTAAAAAATATAGTAGGTATAAATCTAATTATATCAATAATCAGTTTGAATGCCACTAGCCCAAATGCACCCATTAAAAGACATTGCAAGAGTTGATCAAAAAATATGACCTAACTATATGTTGCCTACAAGAAACCCACTTTAAAAATAAAAACACATATAAAAGTAAAAGAATGGGAAAAAATACTATGCTAATGCTAAGCAAAGGAAAGCTGGAGTAGCTATATTAATTTCAGGCAAAGCAGATGCGGAGCAGGGAAAACTATCAGGGATAGAGTAGTGTTTCACAATGATAAAGAAATCAACTCTTCAAAAAGACAGAAGAATCCTTAATGTGTATAACAGCAGAGCAGCTAACTACGTGAGACAAAAACTGATAAAACTACAAGGAGAAATAAATGAATCCACCACCATAGTTGGAGACACCAACACCTCTTTCAGAAATGAACATATCCGGCAGGCAGAAAAATCAGTATGAACACAGTTGAATTGTACAGCACTGTCAGTCAACTGGATTGATAATAATTGACGTCTATAAACTACTTCATTCAACAACAGCAGAATATACATTCTTCTCAACCACACATGAAAATATTAACCAAGAAAAAGCACATTCTGGGCCATAAAATACACCTTAATTTATAAAAAATAGAAATCATAATATGTATACTCTTATACTATGACAGAATTAAACTAGAAACCAATAACAGAAAGATAGCTAAAAAATTCTCAAATATTTGGAGATTGAACACAATTCTAAATGCCAAATAAGAAAATCTCAAGTAAAACAAGAAATCTCAAGATACTAAAAAAATACTTTGAACACTAAATGAAAACAATTTATCAAAATTTGTGGGATTCAATGAAAGCAGCATTTAGAGATTATAGCATCAAATGTTATAGAAAAGAATGATCCCAAATCCATAATCTAGAATTCCAGTTTTGGAAACTTAAAAAAGACTAAATTAAATCCAAAGTATGCAGAATAAAAATTAGAGCAGAAATCAATAAAACTGAAAAGAAATCAACAGAAAGATCAACCAAACCAAAAGTTGGTTTTCTGAAAAGACCAGTAAAATTGATAAGTCTCTAGCCAAGGTAATTAGCTAAGAAAATAAAAGAGAGAAGATATAAATTACTAATATCACAAATGAAAGAAGACTCATCACTATAGATTCTAAGGACATCAAAAAGAATTTAAAAGATACTAGTAACAACTCTATGCCCATGAATATTTATAATCGATGAAATGGACCAATTCCATGAAAAATTCTGCCAAAACTCACACACGAATAGATGATCCGAATAGGACTGTTATCTATTAAACAAGTTAAATTGATAATTAATAAGTTTCCATAACAGAAAGCACAAGTCCCATACGGATTCACTGGTGAATTCTAACATTTAAGGAAGAAATTATGGATTCACTGGTGAATTCTAACAAACATTTAAGGAAGAAATTATATAAATTCTCTACAATCTCTCTGAGAAAGTAGAAGCCTGGGGAATACTTCCTAACTCATGCTATGAGGCCAGCATTATCTTAATACAAAAATCAGACGAAGACATTACAAGACAACTATAAACCAATATCTCTCATGAATATAGATGCAAAAATCTTCAAAATATTAGCAAATCAAATCCAACAATGTATAAAAAGAATTATACACCACTATTAAGTGTGATTTTGTACAGGTATGCAAGACGGGTTCAACATTCAAAAGTCAATTAATGTAATCCCTCACATAAAACGCTAAAGAAGAAAAATCACAAGATCATATTAATAGATGCAGAAAAAGAATACAACAAAAATCAACACCCATTTATGAAAAAAACTCTCAGTAAATTTGGAATAGAGGGGAACTTTCTCCACCTAATAAAGGCTACCCACAAAAAGCCTACTGCCAACATCATCCTTAATGATGAAAAACTTGATATGTCCCCTCTCATCATTCCTTTTCAATGTTATACTGGAAGTCTTTGCTAATGTGATAAGGAAAGAAAAGAAAATAGAAGGTACACAAATTGAGAAAGAAGACATAAAACTATTTACAGATAATATGATTATGAAGAAAATCAGAAAGAGTTGACAAGAATACTATAAAACTAGTAAGTGATTACAGAAAGATTTCAGAATGTAAGGTTTATATACAAAAGTCAATGAACACATGGAATTTGAAAATAAAAACACAATATCATTACAGTAGCAATTCCAAAATGAAATATTTATAAATCTAACAAAATATGTCCTATTTGAGAAAACCTACAAAATTCCAATGAAAGAAATCAAAGATTAAATAAATGGAGAGATATTCCATGTTCACGGAAAAGAAGACTCTATACAGTCAATATGTCAGTTCTTCCAATTCTGACCTATAGAATGATTGTTATTTCAAAATCCCAACAGTTTATTTTGTGGATCTCAACTAACTGATTCTAAAATTATCACGGAAAGGAAAAGATCCAGAATAGGTAACACAGTACTGAAGAACAATGTTGGAAGAATGACACTACTTGACTTTATGACTTACAATAAAGCTACAGTATTTTAGATAATGTGGTACTGGCAAAAAGAATAGTTAAATGGAACAGGAATAAAACAGCCCAGAAATAGTCCCTCATAAATATAGTCAACTGATCTTTGACAAAGAAGTAAACGAAATACAATGGCAAAAAGATTGTCTTTTCAAGAAGTGGTGGTCAACTGGACAACCACATGTAAAAAATGAATCTAGACACAGATCTTAAAACCTTCACCAACTTTAAACAGACCAAAACATAAAATGTGAAACTATACAACTCATAGGTTACATAGGAGAAAATCTAGATGGCCTTGGGTATGGTGATGATATTTTAGATACAATACCAAAGACAATATGTGAAAGAAACAATTGATAAGCTAGACTTCGTTAAAAATTTACAGCTTCTGCTATGTGACTGACATTGTCATGAGACTTAAAAGACAAGTCACAAACTGGAATAAAAATTTTGCAGATGACATATTTGCCAAATGACTATTATCCAAAATATATAAAGAACTCCTAAAACTCAACCATTAGAAAACAAAGAACTCAGTTAAAATATGAGCCAAAGACCTTAAGGCACACCTTAGCAAAGAAGATGTGCAGATATGAAAAGACAGTCCATATCGTATATCAGTTAAATGCAAATTAAAACAAGATACCACTACGCACCTATAAGAATGGCCAAAATCTGGAACACTGACAACACCAAATGCTAACAAGAATGAGGAGCAACAAAAGTCTGATTCATTGCTGGTGGGAATGCAAAATGGTACAGCCACTTGGGAAGATAGTTTTGCAGTTTCTTACAAAAATAAACATACTTTTAACATGTGCTCCGGCAGTCACACTCCTTGATATTCACTCAAAGAAGCTGAAAACATATCCACAGCAAAACCTTTTTGATGTTTACAGCACCTTTCTCACTAATTGCCAAAACTTGGAAGCAACAAAGATGTCCTTCAGTAGGTGAATGGATAAATTGTGGTACATGGATACAATGGAATATTATTCAGTACTAAAAGGAAGTAAGCCTTCAAACCATGAAAAGACACGGAGGAAATGTAAATGCAAATGACTAAATGAAAAAAGCCAATCTGAAAAGCTACATACTGTATGATTATAACTATAGGACATTCTGGAAAAGGAAAAATTATGGAGACAGTAAAAAGATCAGTAGTTGCCAGGGATTAGAAGGATGAATAGGTAGAGCACAGAGAATTTTTTAGGGATTTTTAGTAGGGAAATTACTCTGTATGATATTATTAATTTAGGGATTTTTTAGGGATTAATTTAGGAATTTTTTAGGGATTTTTAGTAGGGAAATTACTCTGTATGATATCAATTATTAATAGTTGATATCTGTCATAAATTTGTCCAAACCCATAAAATGTGCAACATTAAGTGTGAACTCTAATGTAAATTATGGACTATGGTTGTATGGATGTATTAAATGTAGGTTTGTCAATTGTAACGAATGCACTACAACACGGGGAATGTTGACGTGGTTGAGGCTATGCATGTGAGTGGGCAAGGGATAAATGGGAAACCTCTGTATCTTCTACTCAAAATTGCTGTGACACTAAAACTGTCGTAAAAAGTAAACCCTAAAAAACACAAAACAACAGCAGCAAAAAACTATTGGTAGGCATACATATTCAAAAGAATAAAAACCAAAGACAAAAAAATTCTTGAAATAAGCCAGGGGGGTGCCAAAGCATTTTATCTATAAATAAACAGGAATAAGAGTGAAGCATACTTCTAGTCAGAAGCCATGAAAACAAGAAGGTAGCTGGTGAAATATTTAAATTTTTGAAAGAAAACAAACCCAACCAGCAATATTTTTCTTCAACAATGAAAGAAAAATAAAGACTTTCTCAGGAAAAAAGAAAAAACAAAAACAGAAGCTGATGCAAGTCATTGCCAGCCAGCCAGTCTTTATGAAATGTTAAAGAATTTCAAGAGGAAAATTATATAGGTTAGAAATTTGGATCTAGATAAATCAAGAAAAAGTACTGGAGAAAGAATACATGAAAGTAAAATAAATTTTTTTCTTCTTAATTGGTCTAAAAGATAACAATTTGTTTAAAATAATAATAATGTAACAACACATGGGTAAGTGAAGTGAATGACAACAATGTCATAGCTCTGAATGGGAGAATTAAGAACACTGGTCACAGGGATGGGGAGCATGGCATAGGGAATGCAGTCAGCATTAATGTAACGGCTAGGTGGAGAGCCAGAGGAGAGAAAGAGCAAGCAGGGGGATCACTTTATAAACTATATAAATGTCTAACCATGTACTGTATACTTTAATAAAATTTAAAAAAAACAAAAACAAAAATACTGTTGAAAGGTATCTGAACTGCACGGAGTTATTTGAATATGAGCTTACATTAGTTTAAAATGTCACAATTTGTAATAGACCTATGAAATCCTTTACTGTGTTTAATATCATCTAGTATTTTTTTTTTTTGCAATAAGTGGTGCCCTCTGTATGAACACCTATGAGTGTCAGCTCAGTATCAGATATAATTTTGCTTCCAATAGAAACTGATTTTGATCTAAATTATGGATCTTCTAAATCATGTACTTCTGGAGGTTTCCCTTTGCATAGAAAGTGTTTTATGACATATTTTGGGGGAGGACTAAACCACACTATCTTGGATTAATCTTACATAAACTCCTTTTGCCTAATTTTTTCTTTTTCGTTTTCAGCTATTTTTTCCATGCTATATTCTGTGGATCTTTGTAAACTACCTTAAAACCTTTAAAATAAGATAAAAATAAAAATAAGTGAATCCATATTGTTTTAAGTGTACTCCTAAGGAATGTTAGATTGAACTATAGCTATCACTTAGAGTAAATGGAATGGCATTTATCCTTTTAATCACTGATAAAATTATTTATTTTTGTGGTTGCCTCATTGTCTTTGAACCACACTAACAGAGCAATAATGTCACTACGGTTCTGTCATCTTTGAATATAGTTTTCTTATGTCACATAGTTATTACAGTACTTGTCACTCTTTGAAAAGCACTAATTAATTGCCAGAAAAATAACATGGATTATTATTGTGATGTGGTTTACACTTGTCATTTCACAGAAACATGTAATCCTGGAGTTGGAATCTATTTCAAAGGATCATTTGTTCTAGTCCTTGCTATCAGCTGATAATTATTTGCAAAGCTCCCAATTAAAACAACCCTCAGGTTCTTCTAGAGCTTTTCAAAGATCTTTATACTTTCTTCCAATAAACTCAGGCTGAATATTGAATATTTAATTTACACACACCCACACACAAATCTTTCTCTATCTACAGTAAACATTTTAGTGTTCCTTGAAAACATTTAATACCATGATCAATAGACATTTTCTATTTCTGGGAAATGGCTATTAAAACTCTTAGTCTAAGGCGAAGAGAAAAAAATACCCTATGTTCGAAAGAGAGCTATTAAAAATGAGGTCAGATTACCTCAGTCTCCCTGGGTTTACAGGAGGCAGCCACAAAAGACTCTGACACTACTGTAACATCTTCCCAGGTCCCTCCTAACTTCCCCTAGGCTACATAAGAATAGATGTTGCAAACTAATCAAAAACAGATTCACAAATATAGTGGACAATTTGGTAATGGACAGAAGGGAGGGGTGTTGGGGGGCTGGGAGAATGGGTCAAGGGTTAAAGAAATACAAATTAGTAGTTGATAGTTGGTCACAGGGATGGGGAGCACAGCAGAGGGAATGCAGTTAGCATTAATATGATGGCTAGGTGGAGGGCCAGGGGAGGGAGGGAGCAACTGGGAGGATTGTTTTATGAACATTATAGATGTCTAACCAATGTACTTTATACTTGAAACTAATTTAAATAAATTTTAAAAATTGTTAAGAAAGGATAAAAAAAGAATAGATGTTGCAAAGCAAGAGACAAATCTTGTCTTGAAGCATTGGCCTATGGGAAAGTGTTGTGCTGCCTGCATTCCTTGCTTTTGCCTTCTGCTACAAACCATGTGAGAAGAGCTGTCTGAGACACTTGTAAAGACTGAGGATGCTTGCAAGATGAAATCTCATTCCCTACTTGGATGTGTGCTTAAGAAACTGCCAACTGTATCCTGTCAAAGTAACAGGGACTCCTGCTTTGCCCATGTGAGCTCATCCTAGCTTTCCTTGAGCCAGTGTCAGATCATTTTTTTATCCCCTCTCTGTCCCCCAAATTAAAAACTCCATGAAGTACAAAATCATCTACTAGTTAAATGTATTTTACAGAAGATTTGAGGAGACAGAAGGCAAAGTGCTCATTTCCAGGAGGGGCAATATAGCGAGCACTGTTTCTTCAATTATGAAATCCTTGGGTTTCATTTTCACAGATTATGTTGTGGGACTAGTGCTCCATGGAGTACATGTTGGGAAATATTTTACTGGATTTATTAAAATCAGCAAGAGAAGAATGCCCATTTACATCTCACCATTACTCTTTAACATTGTTTTAAATTTTAATCAATAAAATGGGACCAATAAAATAAAAATTAAAAAGCATAATTATTGGAAAGGAGATAAAATTATCTTAATATGCAGGTGATGTGATTATATAGCTAGAGAAGTCATGATGATAAATTATAAAATTTAGAGTTAAGAAATCAGTTAAGAAACTGTACAGGTATAAGAAAATTAATAATAACTTAACCTTTTACACACAAGCAACACAACTAGACTCTGTAATAGAGAAAATATTTAACATCAATAGAAAAATATATAAGATAATTTAGAATATCTCAAAGAAAAATGCAACAAACCCTTATCCAGAAGACCGAAATCTAGCTAAAAGATTTTTTTAAATGTTTGAACAAAAGAAAAAATATTTCACATTACTGCATAGATATAAAATGATAAAGCTTTCCAAATTAATTTATAGGTTTAATACAATTATGATAAAAATTCACTATAATTTTTTGTAACTTGATAAAATTATTCAAAATTGCTATAATTGAATAAAAAATTTTGAAAAAAGCTTTCACTATCAAATATGAATACAGATTACAATTCTTCCTTAATTATAGTGTGGTATTAGCAAAAGAGTCAACAAGTAAATTAAGAAGAAAATATTTGAGGCTCTGAGAGAATAACTTTATAAGAAACTGTCAAATAAATGGGGAAATAATTATTCAATAGATGATGTTGAGAGAATTAACTAAATATATGGAATAATCAAACAGAGATCTTTCTTCATATGATGTAACAACATATTTTAGAGTTTATGAAAAGTATTTTAAAAACATATGTATCTATATGCACACTCATACAAATTTTATAACTTATCCAACATTTTTCAGATGGAGTGAATGGGCACTTTTTCTACTTTAGACTCATATACTAATGAAGGATTCGATCGGTCTATATTAAAAAGTGGCTTTATGGTCAGGTTTACCATGGTAATCTCCATACAAGAATAGGAAATGAAATACTGCCAGTCCTCACAAGGAAAATAATAGGAAACTAAAAAATTGGGTCCTGTGTCTTACCGCTCTCTTTAAAGGTTACACAAATTCTAAACCTGGTGCCCTCTATCTATCTGCTGCTTTCTCCTCTCTCCAGACCAGCTTCCTTGTAGCTCTCACCCCAAATAACTTGAGTGGGCTTCCTCCATATGCAGCATACATACTGGCTCAAGTTCCTGCAAATGACCTGCAAAAACTCCATGAGCTTGTTTCATATTTCTAGGAAGAGGTAATATGACTTAACTCATATTTTTGAGACTAGTCACACTAATCCAGAAGGTGACTCAATTTCTCACATAAAGCAGGACACTTTTAAGAATGAAAGCATGCTCCATTTGTGATTAGGGGTCAACTAGGGCTGTTCCAGGTAAAAGGGGCTAATGTTTCCCCTAGCCAAAGCCATGGGCCAGCCAAATTGGGCCTTCTGCTCATTTGCTGAGCATGCCCGGCACATGTGACAGGGTTATTCAGGCTGCTGTCACCCAGGCTTCAGGCTGGGGCAGGGTGTATGCGAAGTGTCAGTGAAACAAGTGCTTTAGAACATGTTGGCTGGAATAAGGACTTTTTAAGAATGAAGATGAAGGAAGAAGAAATATAGAAAAAGATGGACTTAGTAAAAAATAAAAAATCTCACCAAAAAAGTCATAAAAAATGTTAAAAGGCAAATGATAAATGAAAAATATTTCCAACAAATATTAACCTGTTTCCCATACCTCCAAATCTTCCTCTCCAAAGTCTTATTTGTAGCACAAATCCTGCCACAGAAGTTATAATTAACAGAACAATGGTATCTGTATTTACAAATCAGCTTAGACTAAAAAGGAATGTTTGAGAAAAATAGAAATTAAAATAGCTTCACTTGCTTTATTTATTTCTAACCCCTGACCTTGAAGAGAATTAATCAGTATTTCTAATTACAGTCATAAGTATAATTTAAAGGTAAATTAAATCAACAGATACCATTGTTACTTGTTATTTAAAAAGACAGTTATTTCACATAAGCTTATTTAGAAATAAAAGAGGATTCTTAGACATTAAGTTTTGAATTTCTCATTCTAGAACATTTAGAATTTTAGGGTTAGAATTTTTTTTAAAGACAATCTACTCTGGTCTTTTATCCCTCTCTCTCCCCTGTTGTAATTATCTATAAGCCTTCTAGTCTGCCTCCCTTATTTATTGTAGACTAAGGCACCCACCTGGTTTTGTCTTTCTCTACATCCTCACCTTCTGTCACCTTTAGTGACATTAACATCAACACAGACTGCCCCCTCAGTGTCCTGGATGTGCAAGTCGCTCAGGTCCTTGCCCTCCTCATTCCAAGTCACTGTCTCTCCTCCACCTAAGCCTCCAACGACTATGCTCACAGCCTGGCTCTTATCTGTCAGGGCTGTACCTCTAAAATTATAACTTCAAGTATCCCACTCTGTCACCCAGTCTCCTGTCTTTCCAAATGGCCACCACCTACTCTGTCCACCTGATAGTCCTATCCTGTTGAACTATTCAAACTGCGCCCGTTACTTGGCTCATTAGGACTTTCAGTCTGTTGACCTGTACTTTTTTTCCAAACCTCTCTTTTTCATTTTATGAAGCTAAGATCTCTTTAGTGGTCATTTGAATAAATTCTTGCCAATAACCTAACACCCTCATTTACTGGTCCATCTGTCTTTGTCATACCTACTGGGCAAAACCCTGACCCTAGGTGAATATATCTATATAATTTCTTTGTGGCTGCAACAGTGAAGCCAAAAGCTAGTGGAGAAAATCACATACAATGAAAGACTATCTCTGCAACAAATTTATGAATGCTGGCCTCAAATGGTGCTCAAAACTGCAAGGAAGACCATTTCTATGAGAGCTCACTCTCCTATTCTCCACAATGATTATTTTCAAACCTTCTCATAATTAAAGGAAAACATCATCCAGGTGTCCCACATTCATACGTTCATTCTCATATCCTGTATACCCCCTCTATCTCTCTTCTCAAAGTCTTCCAATTCTATCTCCAGTGCTCTAATAGAATGCTATACTTATTTTATTGTACTTGTTATACTTATAAATTATAGGAATGAATTACATTCTTTTATAAGTATTCATTATAAATTATATGAATTATAAATGATATACTATAAATTATGTGAATAATTTATATTCATTCTGTGAGAATTTTTAACCAATAAAAATCTCTCATTAGACTGTACACACCTGATTCTTTACCCTTCTATCTCTACCAGCTCTTCTAAACCTGACAACAGTAGATACCCCCAAAATTACACTGATAGAATACATACAATTTAGTAAACACCTTAGCTCTCTTTAACAGCTTTAAATACCCCTTATACAATGACAAGAACTGTGCTTATAACTGAACACTCTTCAGTATATATGTCCAATATGTGTGTTTTCTGATGCCCCTTCTTTAGCCCATTCTTCAAGTGAGTTCTGTTCTGAAGAGTCACTGCTTTCATGTATCTTTGGATTGTCCATTATTTTTCTGTCTCTTGTCTTGTAATGAGAAAATACCAGGAAGTACATTTTTTGCTTTGATTAGATTCTATAAATATATTATTGTAAAACATTTTTTGGCCATTGATATGTGTTATGCCCTATGCTAGTTGCTGAGAAGTGGCTTGAGACAGATGCGAAATAAGACATAAAACCTAAAACCCTGGTCTCACAAACTAGTGGGAGAGAGATACTTTTCCCAAGGTCTAATTGTTAAGACTAGACATCAGGTCAAAGAAAGAAAACCCAAAATAAAAGACTCAAATAAGATACAAATGTATCACTTTCATATTAAGTGTAAGTAGTGCAATGTAACTATGGGAGTCCCATGATAATTAAGATCACAGGTACCCTTCTCCTCATAGTCCAGCATGGCTACTTCTGTTCCAGCCACTGCATCTATATTCCGAATAGCAGCAAGAAATAAAAAAGAAAAATGGGGGTGGGGGTGGGGTAAGGTGATACACTTCTTTCATGACATTTTCTGGATATTTCACACACCAATTCTACTTTTTTCCTTTAGACAAAACTTAGAAAGCTGCTCCTAGCAGATAAAAAGCTGTTTCTGGGCTCCTAAAAAATGATAAGTTCTAATACTAAGGAAGAAAATGAGAAAGAATACTGGACATTCTCTACTACAATAAGAAACTCTAATTAAAGAATGATAAATGATAAACTAGAAGTATACAAAATGAATAATCTTAGAAGAAAGTAATTCCTACCGAATTGGTAAATATTTCACCATCATGAGAAATGGTTCTCGATATATAAAAAGACTTGAACAGGAAAAAAGAAAGAAGGGCACAGAGAGGGGATAATTAAGGTATGAAATCCAGAAAATATTGAGCAGTGAGCAGAGAGATGAGTAGTCCAGAGTGCCCAGAACCCTAGAGGTAGAGGACGTCACATGGGGAGTGGAATGTGATGGAGATATAAGGATGAAATGGTAGGTTGAGTTTACAATATCGAGGGCTGTGAGTGACAGACTGAATACTCTGGCAGTGATTAACATCTGAGCAACTTTAACCATCGCTATTATCATTGATGATACTGTTATGCAGAGTTTTCTTTCTTTTTTTAAAAAAATCATTCCTTCATTACTTCTTGAAATTTGTAACCGAGGACCTTCAATGTTATATCTCAAAGATAGAGGAGATTTGGGCTTTGCTAATGTCCCAGTTATGGTACCTTAAACCACTGTTGTTACTTAATAACCAAAGAAGTCATAGATTGGAAACAGTTGTCACTACTACCTGGGTTAGTCCTGTCCAGTTGAAATTATCCACCCTCAGAGGCACAAGCACCCATGAGAACCTACATAACAAGTATAAAATGTGCTCTTATGATGAACCAGCTTTTTAAAGTAGAACTGACTCCTCTATTCATACCCATGAGCCTTCAGCTTCTCCAGCCAGATGAGAAACCACCCTCTTTTTCTCTGAGTATTGGTAGAGGGAGGGGACGGGATGGGTAAGAAAAGATCAACAGCTGCTTGTTGTCAACCTAGAGCATCAGCTTGTGAAAGCAGCCATCTGAGAAAGGGCTAAACTGCAATCACTGGCTGCTGACACGCATTATTAGGAAAACAGCAGGAAAGGGGTTTTTCTTCCTGACACATGAATATTTAGATCTAGGGCTGTTAGAGCTCTCTCACTGGGATGATCTCAGATAGGAAAAATAAAAACAAAACATTCATGCCTTGATATTTATGTTGCCAGTCATCTTTCTGTTCCCTGCAATTACACAAAACAGGACAAATGCCAGCTTTACTTTCTGACTCATTCTGCAACGAAGACTTTTTGACCATATTTTGTCCTGACCTATGGAAATTGTGAGGTCACATGACCTACATAACTTTACTACAATATCCTAAAGAGAAAGATGATGCTGTTAGACAAACAGCAAAAAGTTTTGCTTATAAAGATGGGGAGTATAGAAACTTATCCACCAGGGAAAGCGGAAGGCTGTGGAGATACATCAGGTAAAAGGCCCATTAACGAAGAAGTGGGATTTTTTTCGTTTTTCATTTTACTTTTCATATAAGGTGAAAACTTTCAAAGTGTCCTTCAGTCAATTAATTCCAGAGCCTGGCTTTTTAAATTCATTTACACACACACTTCTAATTAAACTCCCTGATGAGAAGGTAATGCCAACCAACAGAGAGCAACTCAGGTGTAACTCAGCTTTCACCAGGCCTCATCAGCCTGTGGGCTTGAGAGGTCATATTAGGACGACACTGAGCTGATAGCTGCCTTACCTCAGGACCTTACTGACAACCCCCAGGCTCCTCGCTTGTTTCTGAGAGCCCCAGGATGTCTCCCATGTGCTCTCGGAGTGGATAATTCCCCACTGTGCACCTCAAATCACACGCTGGCTAGGAGCAAGCTCCATGAGAGAGGTGTTCCCCTCTGGGACAGTAGCACTTCCGTGCCATGGTGGCCGGTTCTGCTGGCCCAAGGCTGCAGAATATCTGGGGTGTGCACTGCTTTGCATTCACTCTTCTCTGTCTCAGAGCCACACGCATCCCACACAGAGAGCTGGGGACTCTAGAACTCTCGTTGCACTGCTGTCTACTAGAATCCAAAGCAGCACAACTTAGGCCAAAATGACCTTGGTAAAAACAGTCTCTTAAGATTTTTTTTGTTGGATGTTTTGTTGGTTTTTATAGCCCCTTCCTCTCTGGGACTCAGGCCCAGTCCCTGTGGGCTCAGGAGAGAAAAATCACAGAGGCGTCCAATTCCTCAGCTTTCCCATTTCTGACATCAGGCCCTGAGCATATAGTCATCAGATCCAGTGTGTGTACTTAGTAGGAGGTGCTGGGGAGCTGCATCTTAGGGTCAGCTAAGATCATCCTTCTAGTACTAATAATTAATGCAGTATTGCCGAAAGCACTCAGTCTTAGAAGAGAAATATTTCTGAAATTTAATGCCTCTTTTAGTAGTTAAAAAACAAATTTACCTTTTACAATTTCACCACCAGAATAAAATAAAGAGTGACAGTCATCCTGGGTTACTCTCCTAGGCTCCAGCACACAGAAGACCTGAACTGTAGCCTCTGATAACCGACCCCTCACAAGACAGTTATTTTCTGTGCCGCCTCCCAGTGATTTCAGAGTTTCCACCTATTACATAATGCCAGAGTTGTCAGGTGGCCGGGGCATGGAGTGGTTTGGGAAATTATCTGGACTATAGACCAACAATGCTAATATCCAGTATTTTATCCCCACCCCCCACACATGCAAAAATAAAAAATCCCTCAGCTTCTTCCTTCCACACCCCAACTCTTGCAGAGAACTCTCAAACTCTCCCTCTACCCACCAACCAGCATAAAAAATAAGAAAAATTTACCTAAGAACTCAATATCAGTCATTAGTGTAATGCAAATTAAAACCAAAATGGGATATTACTATGTGCCAATTCTAATTTTAAAATGGTTACAATTGCAGGGGGAAAAGGGCTAAAACACCAAGTGCTGGTGAGGGTGCAAAGCAACCGGAACTCTTACACATTGCTGGTGGGAAACAGAATGGTACAGCTACTCTGAAATCAGTTTGGTGGTTTCAGATAAAGTTAAAGAGACATTTTACTATATGACTCAGCAACCAAACTCTTGAGTATTTTACCAAACAGAATAAAAACTTATGTTCACCCAATATCTATATGACGTTTATTACAGCTTTATTTATAATTGCCAAAATCTAGAAACAGTTCAGAAGCCCTTAAATCTGAGGATAGAGAAATTGCAGTATATCACATCAGCAATAAAAAGGAGCAAATCATTGATGATACAACAGAGGTGACTTCTTAATGCTTTCTGCTTAAAGATCCAAAAGGCTACATATTGTATGATTCCTGTTATATGACAAGACAGAACTTGTCATACAACTGGGGGTTGACTACAAAGGGGCACCACAGGGAATTTTTGGGGGGAAGTGATGGAACTGTCCTGTATTATACACTTATCAAACCCATAGAACTGTGCTCCACCAAGAATGACTGTGTGTGTGTGTGTGTGTGTGTGTGTGTGTGTGTGTGTGTGTATATTTTATTTCTAGAAACCAGATTCTAGTTCTGGTTTCTCATGTAAAGAGCTCAGAAGCTGCCAGTCCTCCTAACAAGTAAAAAGCCAGATTGAAAAAAACCAACTGTCCTTGGATCCCTAAAAGAGATGAGCACGCAGGGCAAACAACTGCCCTCATGAATGGAGAGCCCAACAGGAGAAAAAAGAGAATAGGACTTACCAGAGCAGAAACTGACCAGTGGAATCTGCTATGGGAACCAGCGCGGGTAGGAAAACCTATAAATGACAAACACGAATTATTGAAGCCTCAGCGTGGACAAGTCTGAGAGTTACAGACTGCAGGGGAACCCAGTTATGGAGCCCCCACCCCCAACTGACCCTCCTTCTTTTTCTTCCCCCCACCTCAAGATATGTGAGATTTACCTCCAGGAACTCAACCAGATTCCCACAGTAAATACTGGAGAAAAATCCCTTCGGGCAACAGGCAAGGGAGAGAAAAAGGAACCATTTTGAAATACACACCAGCACACTTTCTTCTTCTTAAATAGGCCTGCCCTCAGGAGAAACTCATTAACCAGAGCCTAATCTGCTGGGGTTTATCACCTGCTGGAGTTTTATCAGAGCCTAACGGACCTGGGGAAGGGAAATACCTAACTCCAGCCCACACAAACCATCCTGCACCCTTGTCCTACTAAAGGGAAAGAAAATAACTGAGAACCACTCGTGAAGTTCACAACCCAGAGACACTGGCTCGCAGCACACTCCTCCTCCCCCTACTCCTCAAAACCACATTACTATAGGCCTATTTACAGCGATTCCTTTTACCTACTACATCATATCTGGCTAGCAAGAAAAAATTACAGGCCACACCAAAAGGACAAAAACAATTTGAAGAGACACAGCAGATTCAGAATGAGACATGGCAGGGATTTTGGAATTATCAGGTTGGGAATTTTTTGCAAACTAAGATTAACATGCTGAGGGCTCCAACCGATAAAGTAGACAGCATGCAAGGACAAATGAGCAATGTAAGCAGAGAGATAGAAATCCTAAGGAAAAAAATGAAAAGAAGTTCTAGCTAGAGATTTTTAAAAAACTGTAACAGGAATAAACCTTTTATAGGTTTATTAGTAGACTGGACACAGCCAAGGAAAGACTCTCTGAGCTACAGTATACACAATAGAATTTTCAAAAACAGGAAAGCAAAGAAAACAATTTAAAAAACGAAAACAGAATATCAAATAACTGTGAGAAAACTACAAAATGTTTATAACATACACATAATGGGAATAACGAAGAAGAAAGAAAGGAACAGAAGAAATATTTGAAACAATAATGACTGAAGATTTCTCCATATTAATGTCATATACCAAACCATAAATCCAAGAAGGTCAGAGAACACGGGGCAGAATAAATGCCCCCCCCAAAACAAAACAAAACAAAACAAAACCCCTACACCTAGGAATATCATTTCCAAAGTATAGAAAATTAAAGATAAAGGAAAAAATTCTGAAGGAAGCCAAAGGAAAAAAAAAAACAGAAATGAAGAATTAAGTCTGACTTCTCAGAAATTGTCCAAAGAGGATGATTGTGGAATGGAATATTTAAAGTGTTTGGACTTGGAGAAAAGGGCAAAAGGTTAAAGAAGTACAAATTAGTAGTTGATCGATGGTCACGGGGATGGGGAGCATGGCATAGGGAACGCAGTTAACATTAACGTAATGACTAGATGGAAAGCCAGAGGAGAGAAAGAGCAATCAGGGGGATTGTTTTATAAACTATATAAATGTCTAACCAAAGTACTGTATACTTGAAACTAAAAATAAAATAAAATTGAAACAAAAAAATAAAGTGTTTGGAGAAAAAAATCCAGCAACCTGAATTCTGTACCCTGCAAAATTATCCTTCAAAAGTGAAGAAGAAATAAAGATTTTCTCAAACAAAAATTGAGTAAATTTGTTGTCAGTAGACTTGCTTTGTAAGAAATGTTAAAAGAAGTTCTTTAGAGAGAAGGAAAGTTACAGGTCAGAAATTCAGATTTACAAAAAGAAAGGAAGAGCATAGAGGAAGAAAAAAGTGAAGGCAAAATAGAAACTTTTATTTTTCTTATTCTTTATTGAGCTAACATAATGGGCTGGAGAAAACTAGCAGTCATAACAACTAACTTCAATGTGGGATCCTGGATTGGATAGTGGTGGTGGGGGTCGAGAAGGATGTTAGTGAGGAAACTGGTAAACCCAAATCGAATTTTTTTCATTAACAGTGTTATATCAATGTCCATTTCTTAGTTTTGGTAATTGTGCTATGGTTATACAACACACTAACATTAGGGAAAATTGGTTGAAGACTATACTCTACAAGAACTTTGTATTATTTTGAAACTTTTCTCTATATCTAGAATTATTTCAAAATATTGTTTTTAAATCTCTTTAGAAATAAATGTGTGAGAATTCAGAGAAAATATGGATTTGATTAATAAACTCCAAAAACATTTTATCCCCCAGCTCAGGTTCAAAGATATATAAATATTACATTACCAAAATAATATTTCAAATGTATTAAATTTGTGCAGGAAATGACATTCTGCTTGGCAACATGTAGATGTATGTTTTACATTTGTGTAACTGAAGGGCTGATTCCTGGAGTTTCCTTAACACAAGAGAACTCTGCCCCAAATGTGAGTTTAAGGCTCTATTCTAGAGAAGAGAAAAACTGCTGGCAACTTACAAATGACAGTTTTTTTCCCCTTTCTCTCATCAAGGTTCCAAATCTTTGTCTGGCTTCCTCCAGGGCAACCTGTTAACTATAATGTAATTTGGGACTTACTATATTATAACAAACAAATGAAGACTACTTTCTGTTGTGGGTAATTATAGAGCCCTATGATATTTCTGCAATGAAAATGAGATTTTATGATAAATGCCCAAGCCTCCATTTCAAAAACTGAATAGATGATACTTAACAAAATGCGGCTAGCTAGATTTAGGGCAATAAAATAAGAGTACAATTAGAATATTCTCTGGCTTTGGGCCCACCTCATTTCATTTAATTGCCAATAGAATACATTTTCATTCACGATAATCACTTTCCTTCTAGCACTTGGTTAGTCTGAGAGAGGCAACGAGTATCAATGGTCCATGATAGTTGCTTTTTTACGTGAAAGTTCTATTTATGTTTATTATTGCCAGCTCAAGTTTGCCACATGCTTGTTGACAGTTTACTAGAATAATCAAGACATGTTTCTCTTTCTTGCCTTGCTGGCATGCAATTTATACCCAGGCAGCCTCATCCCTTCTCCATTTTGAAACAATATTTCTTTTGATCTTGATGCAGAGACAGAATCAGAGATTCAGAATGCTTCAGACATTATTATTGGAAGAAGAATAATATAAGAATGTGAATGTGTTTGGTTATTCCCAATTTTCCACTCTTTCTGAACCACTTTTTCTTTTCTTTCTTTT
Source organism: Pteropus alecto (assembly GCF_000325575.1). Taxonomy (NCBI): domain Eukaryota; kingdom Metazoa; phylum Chordata; class Mammalia; order Chiroptera; family Pteropodidae; genus Pteropus; species Pteropus alecto. Next base: position 15,607,361 of record NW_006442107.1, read on the forward strand.
TTTTTTTTCTGTTTACTATGTGCAGACTGGGGTCCCTACTTTCTGGCCTTCATGTGAGTTTGGCTAATGTGGGGCACACAAAGAGATGGAGACGTGGAAAGAGAGAGGTCATAGCATTTTCCCTTGTCTCTACCTGCCTTGCAACATTTCTGGCACTGGTTGCAGTCCTCGTGAGAATAGATGTATTCTAAATGTGGATTTTCCTTTCCTTTCATGGTATCCCACACAACTTCATGTTTGACAACTTCTTTTTATGGCAAAAGAAGTTTCACAGTACACTCATCCCAAATTTTACTTGTCCTCACCCTCCAGAAGCAGCAAGAGTTTGGGGTTTTTGGGAGATGTTCTTTATCAATTTGAAGAAGTTCCTTTCTAGTCCTACACTCTTAGAATTTTCATCCTGAATTGGTTTGTCAAGAGTTTGGATTTTGTCAAGATCTTTCTTTCTGCATCTGTTGATAAGATCATACAATTCTTCTTCCCTAGCCTACTGATGCAGTGGATTACATTAATTGATTTTCAAATGGTGAACCAGCCTTGTATACCTGGACTAAATCCCACTTGGTAGTGATATATAAACCTTTTTAAATATTGTTGAATTTGATTTGCTAATACTTTGCTGAAGAATTTTATATCTGTATTTGTGATAGATATTAGCCTATAATTTTTCTTCCTTGCAATATCTTGATCTGTTTTGATATAAGATTAATACTGGTCTCATAGAATAAATTAAAAAGTAGTCCCTTTGCTTCTGTCTCTTGGATTGTAGAGAACTGGTATGATTTCTTCCTTAAATTCACCACATGGGCCTCATGCTTTCTGTTGTGGAAGATTATTAATTATAGATTAAATTTCTTTGACTGGTACAGACCTATTCAGATTATCTATTTCTCCTCGTGCGAGTTGTGGAAGATCGTGTCTTTCAAGGAACTGGTTCATTTCATCTAGGTTACCAAATTTGTGAATACAGAGTTGTTCATACTGTGTTAATGTCCATGAAATCAGTAGTGATAGCCCCTTTCATTTCTGATATTAGGAATTTGTGTCTTCTCTTTTTCTTCATAGTTCACCTAAAGAGAGATTTATCAATTTTATCAACCTTTTCAAAGAACCAGCTCTCGGTTTCCCTGATGATTCACAAAGAACCAGCTCTTGGTTTCACTGATTATTCATTATTATTCACTATTGATTTCCTGTTTTCAATTTCATTGATTTTTTTGCTTTTATTTTTAATTTTTCTTATGCTTACTTTAGGTTTAATTTGGTCTTCTTTTTCTAGTCTTTAGATTGTCCTAGAGACTTCTTCTTAATTAAGTCTGAGACATGTAGTTCTTTCTGTTGTATTTTCCTGTTCTTACACAGGAACCCTACTAATATAGTGTGAGATGTAGGGAGAGAGGAAGCATTCTATAGTCTTATAATTAGGTCTCAGTCTTTTAGTGACCCTGTGCCCCTAGTTATGTGACCTTTACCAGTATTTCTCAGTTATTTTTCCCCCTTAGGTGAGACTGGAAGGGTAGAGGGGGTTGGAGTTGGGTATTTCCCTTGCCTTGGGTCAGTCAGGCTTCAGTAAAATGGTTTCCCTTTATAGCAGGCTTTATTAAGAAGAATAGAATGCTTTGGACAGATTTCAATATGGCTACTTTTCCACTCTCCCTGCCATAAGCACAGGGAATTTTTTTCTGATCTTTACTGTGAGAACTTGGTAGGGTTTTTGGAGGTAAGACTCACTAAAGCATAGAGTTCCCCTGAGCTTGGGCCCACTGGAGTTTTTAATGATCAAATTTGTCTATCCTGAGCCTCCAGCAATTTGTTAATTGCCATTTAGGTTTTTCAATCTTGGTACTTGTTTCTGAGATTTTTTCTGCTCCTGGGCTTCTGCATTAGTAAGCTATAATATCCTGTGTCTACCTGTCCGTCTCATCAGTTTGAGTACCAGCAGTTTGTCTTATGACTTCAATTTTCTGATGACTGTAAGAAGAGTTATTAATTTTAAATGAGCTCAGCTTTTTTGAGGATAGGAATGATGACTTCCAAAGTCCTTACGTGCTGGACCAGAAACCAGACATTCTCAACATATGATTTTTATTTATGGAAGTTGAAAACACATAAATGTCCGTTATCAGGACAGTGAATAAAATATATATGTTATAATATTATTTTACATTAATAAAAATTGAAAGTTAATGAACTATAACTTTCTATCTCAATAGTGTTGCATAGCATGAATATTTTGCTGAGGGAAAAAATCAAATTTATTTTGATACTATTTCTATAAATTTTAGAAACATGCAGAAAAAAATAATGCAGTATTTAGGCATATGTACTTTGCCTGTTTACATATTGTTTGATTGCTTTACAAATGAATATATTTACCACTCATGCTATAGAAGAAAATGGCATTGTTTCTCTCTCTTAAAATGCTTAAACTCTAATAATATAAATAGGAGGAAGAAATTAATGAGGAGAAAGATAAGAGAAGAAAGTGAAATTAAGCAGGAAATTAGAAACATTGGAACTTCCAAACTGAAACACTAAAGTTAAGGTGAGAATTTCCTCTCTTTTAAAATTCATTACAGTAGACTTGTCAAGGTAGAGAGGACTCAGGAATCTGCGGTCAGCAAATAGAATGGCAGATAAATGATGGTTCAGCACCCTCGGACCTGAATTCTTTAGAAAAGAAACTTCTGGAATAGCATTATAGTGCCCTTATTAAAAGCCTATGGGTTTTCTTTCTTTTGTATATTTACATGATATAATCATGAATACTACCCAATGAATACCTAAGAGACTCCCAAAGGAGGGATTCCACCATCTGAAAAAAGTTTGCTTCCCTTGTAGTTGGTTAATCTCAAAGAGGAACTTCCTAATTGTTTGCTTGTGATTCAAAACTGTCAGCTCTTGGTACCGATTCTATACTTTGGTTTTGACTAGAAAAAGGATGGAGATTTCCTCAGGTAGTTGGTTATGCTCTTGAGTAATTGCATAACATTTAAAATTTTGCAAAGGTTTAATATTGACATTTTGGAAGTAGATTATAAGCTTAAAATTTTGATAGTGTTGTTAAAATTGAAATAAACTATATGTTACACAAATATTTTATAAATTTGGGGGAAAGAATATTATTTGCCAATACTAAAAGTCTTATGATGAAAGGATTAGAATATTTATATTCTTTGACCATAGACTCAAAATAAACCAAGTACACAGTAAAAGACAAGTCAGAAGGGGAAAAGGTTCTATTCACACTCCTGAAGGCTCTGTCTCTTGCTATGTCTTGGTTGTGATACTGAAAAAGGAGTAATATTCTTCAGGAGATTTTCTCCTGAATATTCAGGAGATATTCACTGGGAATTGCAAGTTAGTTTGGTGTTTGTTTTTCTTGGGACATTAAATAGCTCATGTTTCATCTCCTAGGAACAGAACACTCAACCTTCATGACTCATGCAAATTACTGTATTTTTAATTTAGTTTATAGAATTTATTTGTTACAGAAAGTATTTTCATTTAAATTGAAAATGAACTGACCAGGCTTGAGTATCAATAGATGAATTATATGGGCTATTCTGTTAGTCAGAAAAACATTCAGATCTCTGAGTCTAGTATCCTATAGATTACAAATAAAATATAACAGTATCTCTAGCAGACCACAATTATATTTCAGTGCGAAGTTCTTTGACAATCATACACAAAATCATCCTCTGTGTCTGTTGGCATAGTTTAAGTTACCTCGTTCTTCTGTAAATCAAATTTATATTCTATTTTGGCTAACTCGGGTGGTAATTTCTTTATGGTAAGCTATGTATAATTGGCTGTTCTTTTCCACCCATGCTCATATGTCCTTGATCATTAATATCATTCATTTAACTATGATAGCCACTTTCCTCAACATCCATTTCCTTTTTTTTTTATTAAGTCTCTGACATGGAGAGTCCATAAATATCAAGACATTAACATTCTAATATAAATTCAGATTTCATCTTCATTTATTATTACATTAGTAGACAACAATTACGAGATTATTCATTTGCAATATGAAGTTTTCCCATTTTTACCTAAGAAGGAGATAAAATTTACTTTCTGGAGGTCAGAAAGTAAGCAAGAAAGAAAAGGACTATATGTTGTACATTCTGTAGGAATTACTTCTTCAAAGAAAATTACATGCTAAAAGAAAAATAAATTAAAATCTAATCTTAGTAGCTAAAAACAATAGTTAGCAATTAGTGTTTATTACTGAGAGCCAGGTTCTATTTTAAATGCTTTACTTGCATTATCTATTTAGTCTTTTTAGTAACCTTCTGAGGCATAAAAGTTTGTCTTTTTGCTAAAAACGAAACAGATGAACAGGGGAAGTAATTCGCCCAAAACACACAGCTGGAATTGCAAAAAATCAAAGCCAGTTTGGTTCAAGTTTGTTCTTTTAATCTTATCATTACTGTTTCCAACATCCTATTCACATTAGTTGTACAAGAGTATACTGTTTACACTCAGAATTCTTATTGATCGGCAGTCACTGTCAGTAAAACAAGAGCAGCAACAACAAAACTACCTAAAATTAATAAACAACAAAAACAAACACATGCCAAATCTATAGCATTGAGCCCTTCAAAAGTAAACAAAGCACAAGTTCCCTTTGATTTCTAGTATTTATAAATATAAGCTTAGGAGTTTTATAGGTATATTTTTTTCATATTTTTTCTCTGATATGCACGTTCTCTTTGTCCTTTACAATCTTTTTGTTCACCATGTAGTTCATTATTATTCCCCCCCCGACTCCCTACCTACCCAGAAAATGACTTCTATTCTTTTATGTTTTTTTCCTATAAAAACACCATCCTGCTTTCTCCCCTTGAGATCAACTGTCCCATATCTCTAATGTTATTTGATAACATTAACTTCTTATAGCATCTATGATGGGGTATATCTTTGGACTATCACAGGAGAAAATTTTCTTTTCCTGTGTGAATTCTATCTGCTTCTACTTCATATCTTTTTCTTCTCTTCCTGTGTTCAGCAACGGCAAAAGGTCAAGGCCTATGTTATACAAAATGTATACTTGCCACGTGGTGCTTTTGCTGATTTAAAAAAATTGGCTTCTTAACATGGATTAAAAGAATTTTTGATGGAGGCAATTGTAGATTCTTAGCAGTTACATGGAAATGGTGGCATATTTTTTCTCAGGTATAATAACCTTTAAATTATTCTGACAGTTTTTAAATGATACCTTAATAACAATGGTGAACATTAATGAAGGTTTGTGCCAGAAGAAATGGGAAGTTGAAGGTCACATGAAGTTTGATATACTTAATAAAACTAACTTTGAGTTTCATGAGCATTAAATCAGTGGTTATGAACTATTTCCTTGAACGATGGGGAGGAGAGCATCAAAGACTCATATTTCATGCAAAAGTCTTCCCCACAGAAAGTAATAAATCATATACTAAGTGGTCCCCTACAACTATAAATGCCAAAATGTGGCCAGTTTCTACCCTAGTGAATATTAACCAGCAAGGGAACTTTCAGAGTGAACTTTACTGAAGAAACTTCAACTAGTTTTGAATTTAAGCAAAGGAAGAAAATCGCAATTTCTCTAGTGCTTCACTTGTGTCCTGTACTTTCCTAAGTGTTTTCATATATTGCCACTTAATTGAAATTTCTAAAATATCCTTCTGTTGAAGGTATTGATACTGTTATCGCCATTTCTCACAGATGAGGGGACAGAGGCTTACAATGTTTGACTTAGTTGGCAACTAGCCAGACTTGGATTCAAATCCCTGATCTATCCAACATTTAGCCTCTTCTAAGGAAACATATGTGAGCTTCATTAAGAATTGACAAGAAAGGGACAGTCATGCACACACGTGCAAACCAGAAATGCCTTTACTTCCCAAATATGCCTTCTCTCTTTGATAATCCTTAACACCTCAGGTAGTGTTTTTTCAACCTTTGATTTAATATTTATTATTTGATTCTAAAAGCAAACTTCTAGGGACAAGTAGCAGAATATTCTGTTAGTCATCTATGCTTCAGTATAAATAAATTCTTAAACTTCTTTCTGGAAGGCAACTTTAAATAAAGGAAAGTAAATGGAAAATGGGGTGCATGAGGAATAGATTCAAGATATCACAAACTGTTAACACTTTATGGCTTCCCTGTGTGGGGGCACTTTTTCAAGGAAAAATTAGAAATACAAAGGATACGACTCTAAGATAGCATCATTAGACTTCTTTATTGAATTTATTAAGTTTCCACAGGTCTAAAATTGATGGAAGAAATTTTTCCTGGTAGTTGGCTAAAATTTGTCAAGCATGTTCTAAAAAGAAGCCTGTGTGTGTCTCCTGAATTCATCTGGGATTATTTTACCAAAGGAAAAATAGTTGTGATCTAACCTTTGGAAAATCTCTAGATTTCTATTTCTTCCACAAAAAGTTTCTCATTGTTTGCCAAAAGGAAACTAAAGATCCAACTCACATATATGTTCCAAAAAATAAATAAATAAACAAAACGAAACAACAACAACAAAAAACAAATAAATCCAAAAGCTACAGTGATTTTTTACTTATTTATTTCCAGTAATTTATTTCCTGAATATTAAGGTATTTTTCCTGTGTCAACTATTTCAAGAAGAAAACTATATCTAAAAAGAAAGGCAGTGAGATTTTTGAGCATTGGGAGAAAATGGTTTGATAGCATTTATTTTTTCATAAATCAGTTCTGTAATGATTAATAATTAACGTGTTATATCTCTAGATAACACTTTTTTTTTCTATTTGGGGTGTTTTCTGTGCTCTCCAAACACAGCTAATAAATGTAAAGTCATAAAATCTTCATAATATCCAAAATATATTTGTCTACAGTGGCAAGCAAGAAAGTGCTTACATATCATATCTCTTCAACCTTTGCTGGAGGGTGCTTCCTGCTCTGTCAGCTAAACCCACAGGAGATTAAATGCTATGTACATAATAGCCAGTTAGCACAGGTCTGTCTTGGAGGTTGGCAGGTGTTTCCATGAAATTTTGCCCCACCTGTCACAGCACATAGGGAAGCCAGCACCTGGCAACCTAATAAACAGCACACTCTTTAATTGCTTTGAAACACCACAAGCAGCAGCTGCCGCCGCCAACATGGTTAAGTAAACAACAGGTTTTGCACCTGCTGGGGCAAAATCCTGACCTTACTGTTGGTCAGTCAGGAGACACCAGGTAACTCAGGCAGCTTGCCCTAATTCAAGTGACCTAGGAGATTAGTAGCAGTGTGTCTGTCGGTATTGATTCTTTCCCTCATATATGAGATATTTGTCCTCTAGTTTTCTCTTAAGGGCGTTTAATTCAACTCCTCCATAAGAAAATCAGAATAACTAAATTTGCCTTGTGAACAGTTCCTTTTAGTTCTTCCTTTCCTCCTCAATCTTCTTTGACATAAAATGACTCAGCTCTAATTTTCCATTCTCTGTGTTATGAACAATAGCTATTTAGAGATCTAGACTGGAGGACAGAAGTGATACAAATGAAAAATCTTCCACTGACCATCAAAAGATCCATGCTTTCAGCTTTCATGACCAGAAAATGGGGCCATAACACCATATATTTGTTTATAAATAGTCCAGCTGGATTTTTTTAAAAGATAATTTTCAGTGTTTTATGGGCTTTTATAGCTATCACCTTTACTATGAAGTAGGGGCAGGCAGCTCAGCTTTTATCTGCTGAAGCAAGAGTGAGGTCACATTTAACATTGCCTTACACTTGATATGCCCCCTCACGCTCCATACACACACAAACAGTATTCTGAGATTTTTAGTAACATCCATTCTAAGGCTCATTAAGAAACACAGTTTAGGCTTTAGAGAATACAGGCCAGAAAAATGGAAAGCAAAGTGACAATGGAGAAACACAATCCCAAAGTGTTCATGCGAATGTTCACAGCTTCTACAAGCCATAAACTTCTCTCTCATTGGAGAAAGCACTAAATTTCATTGAAACACGCAGTCACTTCTAGGTGGGGAAAGACAAACCACCTATGAATAATTCATAGAGCAAATCACTTGATATTCTTAGAGTCAGCAGATGATGATGAATTGGGCTTTGGTCATAATTAATTTGTATGTATTTTAATACTCAGTATAAGTCTCCTTGTGACTTGACTGTTTTCTAAAAATGGTAAAGCAAAGGGCTTCAGTTTAACAGAGAGATAGTACATTTTCAATAAGAAAAACACACAACAATATAAACACGGCCTTGAGAAGAAGAGAGAAAAAAGGAGTATTATGAACCATGGGTGGAAATATACTAGAATATACAATGTTTTAGGTTCTTTGTTTTCATCACAAGCACAGAGAAAATTCAGCCTAGTAGAACAAAGACTGGATAGGCCTGAAGGCAAATGATCAAAAGTCTGTTTCAGATTCTAAAGCCAACAGAGTGTTTTGCTTATGGCCTATTTATGCCATTTTTATCAAAAAGAATAATGCAATTGTGAGCTAGTCTGAGGTTGAAGAATATTTCCAATGAGATGAGTTAATTATTTATTGCTATCGATTTAAGAAAACATTTCTGCAAAATCAGTCTACGACTTCTTTTTCCACTTTAACATTTCTAAAAATTATATACCAATGCCCCAAAGTTGTTATTAAACTGAATGACTATTTTTTATATCATGCTTAGAGCAACTGGTCAATTTGCTATATCAAACACATATATTTATACATTTTAAATAAAATAAAAGTGATGTACCTTATACATAATAAAGCATAAAGCACTTTTGGACTATCTTGGCTCAAACTAACCACCAAAAGGCTAATAGTGTACAAATGGAGAAAAATTTACTCAGAAATTTATGGGGAACTCTCTAGGGGCTTGTTTAATCCAGTTTGTTGAAATGCCAAGAAACAGTTAGATGATTTTAGCCAAGACCTATCTAGGTTATACAAATGAAATGTGAAGAAAACAATGAAAAAGATCACTCTAACTTTTCCTCTTATTCTATGCTTTCTTTTAACATCTGCAACACCAAAAGGAAAAGAGATATTTAAGACACAAAGAAGGGGCAAGTTTCATTATCTGTATTATAGTGTGACAAGAGTAGTACTATTTATTCATGAAAAAATAGATGAATATTTGAGATATATAAATAGAATTGTACAATGAAAACTAATTTTTCATAGATATAGAAGGGGGTATCATGACACCCGAATCCCAGAGTTTTTCTGTCTTAGTTTGTGAATCTGAGAACATTTTTAGGCCTGAGATTCAGAGTCTTCATCTGTAGAAAGGCAAGAACATCCTGACATTCATGGAACTACTGTATGAAATACCTGGTAGGTCTGATAGTAAAAGCTGGGTGCTTGTCTGTTCATCTCTATTGGGTGCCAATTTTTTTAAAACATAGATGTGGCTAGATCTGTTCAAGACTAACAAAACAAACAAAACTTCTTAAAATCATTATTCTTCCTTAAGCTAGTCTCAAAAATTAAAAAGAAATCCACGATAACTTAGATTGCATGTGGGTGATAAAGGTGGAGAGCAGGATGGAAGGATCAATAAACACAGTTTTGGGGAAGTCTAACATCTAAATACAAAAGAAAGATCATCTTTTCTAAGTAACATAAAATGGTATGTTAAGGCTTTATGCCCAGAATCATGCCTTGCACAAAATAGAACCTAAGCAATTATTCAATTAATATTTTTATCAGTTTTGATGAGGTATAATTTACTTATAATAAAGTGTACAGGTTTTAAATATGCAGTTAAATGAGTTTTAACAAATGTATACACTTATATAACTACCACCTTAATCAAGATATGGAATATTTCTATCACCCAAGAAAGTTCTCTCATGCCAACTGTCCTCACCTCCCCTCCCACCCCCAACAGGCAAACACTGACCTAAATTCTGCAACTATATTTAATTTCACCTGTTACAGAAGTTCATAGAAATAGGAGCATATTCTTTTATCACACTGCTTTGCCCAACATATTTGTGAGTTTCATCCATATGATTGTGTGTATCAGTAGTTTATTCATTATTATTGCTGCCTAGTGTTCCATTGTATTAATATGCCATAAATTGTTTATTTATTTGCCTGTTAACAGATACTTGGATTGCTCCTAATTTTTTGGCTACAATAAATAAGTGGTTATAAATATTTAAATTCAAATATTTGTTTACTGCATTTTCACATAAGGTGTCAAGTTTATTGTTATTTTATAATATTCCCTATTTTTGATTTTCCTGCTTTCTTTGTCTTAATTGATCACTGTTATGATTCCATTTTATAAATTTCTCTCTCTCCTTTGCTTACTAGCTATACTTTTTTGATTGGTTTGCTTGCTTGTTTGTTCTATTTGTGACTGAATCAGGGTTTATACTTCCAAGCATCTACTCCAGTTAAGGTTATCAAAGAGTTTTCAAGGAAACAAAGGCTAATTTTCTGAGGCACCACAGGAGGAGCTATCACAATCTACGGTGATGAAATATATTGCTTCGCATGCAAAATAGGACTCTCGCAAGAGTTCACCTCCATTTTTCCCTGTGCCAGTTATTGACTTGGCTCCAAGTTCATCATTTGTCACTTGCTCTGTGATAAGGTAGCTGGACTGTAAATATTTTCCTTTTGTGAACTGACACAATGTCAAGTTTTGTCAATAGAAATTACTGGAGAGATGATACTGGAAGAAGGTTCTGGTGTGTGTGCTCTTCTCTCTAGGCTCCTGCACGGTGTGGCTTCTCCAGTGGCCAGTGGCCAGAAATTTTCCTGTCACTCTGCAGGAGGCTCTACCATGAGTTCAATAGTCTCTCTCTCAGGGCAGCTTATGCCATCAATACAGAGGGCATATTTCCAGCAAGTTCCACCAGTATAGCACCTTAGTGACTTCTCTGCTATCCAATGAGCTACAGCCATGCCATAGAATAAGTAAGTAAAAAAAGTTCTTTTTACTTCTCTCTAGTCCAACTTTTATTACTCCAATCTGTATTAAAGGTAATAATTTTATATATTAAACGTTCCCTGTTCAAATTCCCATGTAGTTTCTGTCTTCTGCTTGAACTCTACCTGATACAGATTTAGCATCAGAAAAAAACTCTAGGTCAGGTAGCTAGAAATCTGACTTGGCTTACTCTACTATTGAATCCAGTTTCTAAACCTGAGTCAATTTGTAGACCCAGAACCCCTTGATTGAAAAGAAATTCTGGTCCTCATGAAGAAGGACCCTGCACCACTAGCCACAGCTACCTACGACAAATCTTTACTGATGGCTCCCTACAAGGGACCTGTGGCCATTTACTAGAATTACTGTGCCTTAGTAAAGTGGAATACCCAAACCTTTGGAGGATTTGTGGACATTGGCTCTGAATTGAAGCTAATTTCTGGGGATCCCAAAATGTCAATGTGGGTTGGTTGATGGAGTAATAGCTCAAGTCCAACTTACAGTGAGCCATATTAGTCCCCAGGCCCACCTTGTGGTTATGTGTCCAGCTCCTGAATGTATAATCATAATAGAGAGAATTGGCATCTGTCAGAATTCCCATATTCACTCTGATTCATAGGATTTGGACCATTATTATCGAAAGGGCTAAGTGAAGGTCCCTGGAACTTCCCATTCCCTATAAAGGGATATCAGAAGCATCCTGCATAACTGGAAAAATTTCAGATATTAATGCCATAACCAAAAATTTGAAAGAGGCACAAGTGGTGAAAACTATAATACCTATATATTACACAATTGAACCCGTGGAGTAATCACGTAGATATTGGAAAATAAGTATGTAGCCGCTGTGCCAGATGTATTATTTTCACTGGAACAACATAGACCCTGCCACTTCATATGCAGCTATGTGAGGCTGAGTCAGGAGTACACCTTCAGAGGTCTACCTCAGGTCTCCTGCTCTCTACAGAAATCTAGTCTACAAAAACCTTGATCTTTTTGACATTCACTAAAATATTGGACTGTCTACTATATTGATGATATTGTGCATATATTAGATATGATCTACTGAAAGTGGAATGTATTGTAGATGCCTTAGTAGGATGCATGTGAACTAGAGGGTGCCAGGTAAATAAAAATTCAGGGGCCCACCTCAGTAAAATTTTTGAGGGATCAATAGTTTGGAGCATATAGAGGTATCTCCATCAAAGTAAAATAAATTGCTGTACCTCATATCACCCTCTATGAAAAAAAGATGCTTGGTAGGCCTTTTAAAATTATGTAGAACACTTACATCACATTTGAGTGTAATGTGAATCTATCTAACGAGTCATGTATAAGGCTGCCAAGTTTTAGCGGAGACCAAAGTGAGAGAAGGTTCTAGAGTAAGTTCAGTCTGCAGTGCAAGCTCTTCTAACACTTGAGATTCATGACTCAGCATATCTGATGATGCTCAGTATCTGTGGCAAATAAGGATGCTACATGGAAAACTTGGTGAACACCTACAGGGAAAATCACAGTGTGTATCTCTAAAATCCTGGAAAAGCTATAGCTATATCTTCATCTATTTCTATTTCTCTCTACATATCTATGCTTATATGTATATACAGAAAACTATTCTCTTTTTAAGAAACAGCTTATTGTTATGGTTTTCTACTGGACCTTAGTAGAGACTGAACAGCTAACAATGGGACAGCAGGTGACTGTGTCCCATTGATCTGAGCATACCTTCATGAAATGGGTCTGATATACATACCCATAAGATTAGATGACAATAGCAGCAGAGCAGCAATCTATCATCAAATGGAAATCGTATAAAATGGTGCATGAGACACCAAGCTTGGGCAGGTCTGGAAGGTATGAGTAAGTTGCACGAGCAGGTGGCATTGCCTCCCAATAATATACCTATGGGCTCCTGGAGTATTTCTTATAAGGTGTCTGAGGAAAAAAAACTCAAGTCTGTTTTGTAAATGGGTCTTTAAAATATGATGGGCTAACTGGAAGTGAACAAATACAGTGCTCCAGTCCCCAGGATAACCCTGAACGACAGTAGTAAAGGGCAGTCTCACTGGGCAAGACTTCAAGTACATCTGGCTGTTCACTCTGGAGTGAGAGGGCAAGAAATACACATCTACATGATCCTTAGGCAGCTGCTAATGATTTGGCTGAGGGTCAAGAACTTGGAAGGACTAAGATTAGAAAATTGGTGACAAGGAAGTCTGGGAAAAGAGTATGTGGAGGGAGACAAGGGCTGCTGCAAGAAAGGCATGACCCAGCTCCTTCTCTCCAGTCTCTCCCAGTGAACCAGAGCTTTAAACGTGGCAGGATAGGGGGCAGTCGATCACGACCTCCTGAGGACACCAGAGAAAACCTTTGTATCTGGGGAAGGAAACAAAAATTATCTCTCCTTCTGGCAGATGGACAGTACCGGGCTCAGAATTACAGCTTAAGAAGAGACAAGAATCTTGACAAGGCCACACCCATGATACCGAGGCACAGTGTCTACCAAGACTGAGGCATAGTAATAACCATCCCACGAGGCTTTTTAAAAATAGATGTCAATAAATTAATTCTAAAATTTATATAAAAAGCCAAATAGCTGAATAGCTGAAACAATTCTGGAGGGTATTTTCTTTGGTTTTTCCTCCGCCTACTTTTAAGGTTTTTCTCCACCATAATTGGCTTTTTGGCACTATGACTAGGAAGAGCCTAGATGTGGTTATTAAAATTATTTGATCTGAGCATACCTTCATGAAATGGGTCTGATATACATACCCATAAGGTTAGGTGGCAGCAGCAGCAGGGGACCAACCTATCATCAAATGGAAATCGTATATAAAATTAAAATTATTTCTTGAAATTCTCCATCCCTTCATTCAGAAGACTTATCAGTTCTATGGATTCTCTAACATATTTATTATAGCTATTTTAAAATTCTTTTTGATGATTCCTATAACTTTATCACCTCTTTATTTGTATTTTATACCTGATCTTTCTCCTTAACTGTGAGTCATCCTGCTTTTTTGCATGTCTTTTTTATTATTTTTTATTGTATGCTGGACAGTGTATCTAAAAAATTTGTGTGTTATTTGTTTCTTTTTTAAAAAAAGAAAAAAGTGAAAAGAAAAATACTTTTCTGTGTTAATGTTAGCTAGCTAGGGTGAAATAGGGTGAGAAGCTGTTCAGCTTGATCCAATCAAAGGTTGAGCTGGTTTGGAGAGAGGCTATGGTTTTAATTCCTCTGGCAGGGCTTTGTAAAGAGAACACCAGGAGTTTAACAGATCTCTATTTGCTCTTCAGCCCCACTTAAACTGCCACGGCACTGATATATTTGATCTTAACAGAAGTTAAATTGGGTGTGAGTTTGGTTATGACTTTGATTAGACTCAGTTCATCTCTGGCTTCAACTCGTTTGACATTTAGTCCTCTCCCTACACTAGTTCTCTGGCACCAGACGACAAGACTGAAGGACCTCATGACTGCACATCTGTGGAACCATGAGAGTATGAGACCAAGAGATTTCAAGTCTGTAGGAGTGCAGAGCACAAGGTTGTGAGATCTCTTTCCACTATCCAGCCCCATCCTTAGCTTCTCTTGTCAAAATTCCTATGTAAGAAAATTACTCAAAATAATTGACTTTGTGTTTGAGGCTCCTACAATTTTAAACCCAGCATGCCAGTGGACAGGCTTCTCCTGGCCTTCTGCTGGTCTAGGCAAATGCTGTGCAGGCTAGATTCTCTCCCAGCCCTGCCTCACCTCAACAATTGTCCTAAGTATTGAAAACATCAGTTGTCCCTTTCTCATGCAGAAGAGCTCATCCCTCTGGAGTTTAATTCTTTTATTTATTTGTATCCAGAGATAGTCATTAGCTTGAAATGATGACCTTTTTTGTTGTTATCTGGTGATTTCTTCTAGTTTCAGTGAAGTGAGGGTACTATATGAAGATAACATATGGCCCATAGAAAAGAGTGTTCAAGAGAAAGCATAGAGAAATTACTTTCTTAAGGTAAAGGTCAGATACTAAAATTAATTTAAAAATTAATTTTTAAAACCTGAAAGCTATAAAAGTCACCCTAATCCCATAACTTCCTTTCCAAATATTTATACTAAGTAAAATTATCTTTTGTTTCAGACCCCAAAGGTAACCATTATTAACATTTTGGTAAATATAATTTAAAACATTTCCACATTGCATTTTTTGCTACCCTTATACTGATATAGCTATATGTACATATAACCATATCGTATTTTTATTCAAAACTGGAATATAGCAAATACTGCTCTGTAACTTGCTTTGCTCACTGTCATTTTCCAATTCAAAATATATAGGTTTTTGTTCTTTTTAATTGCTACAGAGAATACCATTGCCCTGGCAAACACAATTTATATTAATAGTCCTCTATCGATAGTAATTTATGTTGCTTCCAGTTTTTACTGCATTTAGTATTTTTTATAATTATATCTTTAAATATTCCTAAAAGAAGGATTTCTAAGACATAAAATGTAGATTTGATTTTATGGTTCAGCATTCATATTTTCTACTTAGTAAATGCATTTATCATTGTTTATACGCTGGCAATTAAGATTTCTTTTTGGCCAAATTTTTGGTTTCTAAAATATTTAATACATAATCGTAAATGCTTGAAATGTTTCGGTAAAGCTCAGTGAAGTGTACAGGGCCTTTATTGGCCATATGTGGCCAAGAATCCCAAGTCAAGCATGCAGCAGCTGTGTGCAAACTTGAAGGGTGTAAGGTGAGCATAGTGACAATTCTGTGCCTCAGTGTTGCTGTGAAGATTAAATGAGAATGTTTCTAAGGCACTTAGACATTCTATGAGTTTATGCTCAGTAATTCATAGAGACTATCACTGTTGTTCTGATAATGTTGATCTCAATAGAAAGGGGGTGAGGACCAAAAACATTTAAGTTAAAAAATTAATGGTTAACAACTAAAATATGACTAGAGAGAAAAATCACTGGAATAATACATACAATGGATCAATCCTAGGATAATGAAATGCTAGTTTTACATTTTTGAAGTGGTTAAAGCCAATATCAAGGAAATTGACTTGAAATAATATGTAATCAGCTTCTTTCTTGATAGGGAAGACAATTAAAACAACAACTTTTTAGAAAAAAAGTTTTTGAAAAATATGCTCAACAGAGGAGAGTAAAGAAAGCTTTTTGTCTCACAGGTGGAAAAAGCTGAGGACTAGCAAAATAGTAGGCAATTTTAAAATAAATGATGTCCTTATAGACAGGGATAATTTTGCCCTCTAAATACCAAAAAAAAAACAAACAAAAAACCCCAAAAAAAACAGGTTCATAGGTTACTGGTCATTTAAGCTACAGAAAACAAAACCAAACAAATTGCATTATTTCTCCTTTTAATAACATAGTCTCCACCATAAATCTGTACAAAAAAAATTTTCTGCCCAAATCACTATTGCTCAGAGATTGTGCTGCAATCTTTCCTGTGCAGAGTTATGATGACTAGTGAAATAAAATTTCCTAAAATAAGGCCATATGGTAACACTCCCCTGAGATAACATATGACATGGAGAGATGGAAAGGAGTCTAAATAATCTACTACCAATCCCCTCCTAGGGAGGAAAAACGCCTTCCATTTTCAGCTCTCCACTCCTGCCCATTGAAGTCTGTGCTCTTCCAATGCTCCTGCCAAACCACAAGGGAGAGAGATCCATTGAGTCTTGAGCAAGGACTGACAGCCCCCTTCTACTGTCCTCTATGTTTCACACAGAATTCATCCTTGATTTGCATTTCACAAACAAATTAATTAATTGCAAAGAGAGGCAATAAACTGAGTTATAGAAAGAAAAAATATGAGTGGTAATTCCACCTAGCTCCCTTAGGTGGAAGCAGAAGACGGTTGTCAGAATCCATCCTTCCATTTTCAATTTTCCTCTTGTGTGTCCAGATATATGGAAGTGAAGAATGACGAGAGCTACAAGGATCTGCTAATGAGCCAGCAGTGCAGACAAGGCCAGTGCAAGCAAATGCCATGATCCCTCCCACTCAGCCTCATTCTGTGCATGGAAAACACAGTAACCACCACTCAGTGACTGACCATGCTGTTATCAATTTTCTCTGTACATAAAGAATAAATAAGTAAATCAGCTGTAACCATGGAAATACGAGCCAATATTATTTTTAAAATCTGTTTTCTGCAAGGGTTAGCACTCATACTCCCTCTTTATATTGCAGCCCTCTTCCCTGGCTCAGTTTTTGATAACCCAGGAATAAGAGCTTTTAACCAAACTAGATTTTAATCAGATTGCTATGGGTGTCCTTGCTTACAGTGTTTGGGAAACTTCTAAAACAAAGCACAGAACTGCATATTACCTTTACATGTGGTAAGTTTTTAGGTCTAACTAGTAGGCTAGGGAGGAAACCCCATAACAAGAAAAATTACACAGAAAAAGACACACAACAATCAATTCTTATTCAAGAGTACACTTGCTCACTGTATCTGTTTTGCTTTTACCTTTCACATTATACTATCCAGTAGCTACTCTACCTGAGAATATGCCAAATTACAAAGGGAATGAAATGGACTATTATTTTTCACTAGGCATCAAAGGCACCCATAGCACAGAGTTATCATATTTTTTAAAAAGTTACCATTTATCATTGTGCTAGGCATTTAAGGGAGGTCAGGATCTAGAAAAGCCTCTGCTTAAAGACATTGAAAACAAATTAGTGTATATTGTTCTCATTAAGATTTTCTTTTTAATTATAAAATACTAATAGTGGCAGAACTTTAATTCATTTGTTTATTCAATCAAACGTTTACTAAGTGTGTGTGTGCATGTGTGTGTGTGTGTGTGTGTGTGTGTGTGTGTGTGTGTGTTCAGGATTGTGTTAAGAACAAGGAATCCAGGACTAAGATATTCCCTGCCTTTTAGGGATCAATAGCCTAGAAAAGATCTGAGACTGATAGCTCTGTTGAGTTCCAAGCACTGGGCAATACATTCAGCGTTTGTGTCTTGCACCAAACCTATGCAGTAGGTCTGTGAACTATATATTTTACAGATGAGGACACTGAGGCTCAGAGATATGAAGTAGTTAGCCCAAGGACATTCAGCTACTAAATAGAACAAATAAGATGTAACCCAGAATAACAGATATAGCTCTGTGGCACCAAAGGTTAGGTTTTCCCCTACTCTACCACACGGCCTCCAGTGGGAAAGACAGGAAGGCAACAGATTACACAGTACAACCCAGAAAGCAATGGACAAAAAGAACTCTCTGGCATAATGTGATTTTTCTTACTCCCTCTAAAATGGTATGGGCAGGTTAATCAGAAGGAAAGTCGATATCGTGACTGCTTGTTTTTATGTTTCTGCCTAACAACCCAGATAAAAGGCTCTAATTCTGACTATCTTTGAAAACAAAGCCTTGGAGCTCTGAAGCATTGATTCAATAAGCACTTCTAATTAAATGATTTAACAGGCAATCCTTACCTAGTAAGATTCATGAAAAATTTACATATGTACTCAACACTCAGTCCCCTCCCTCTTAGCAGATCATGTTTTTCTCTCCAGTCCAGCATTCTGTCTATATTATAGCTCTCCTAGCTTTTTTCTCTCTGACTTAGTTCCTTCAAAGTCCAATATTTTCAAGTCTTCTACACCACTGTCTCCAGTTCTTCATCCCTCCAATATTTCCTCACTTCCCCATATCTTCAACCGCTCTCTCCCTTGCTGAAGGAAATTTAATCCATACACATGCTAAAGCCTCTTCCATTAAAAAATATAAATAAATAAATAAATAATAGCAAAACAGAAACAAAGAAAATTCTCTTAATTTTGCATCACAAGTTTCTTATTGCTCCTGTCTTCCCACTTTTCTTAATTTTCTGAGAAGTTTTATCTATATTTGCTGTGTTCAATTTATCACTTTTAATTCACTTCTCAACTGCTTGTGTTGTGGCCTCTGGCCCTTCAAAAAAAAAAAAACACCTTGAAGTATTGTAGAACATTATTTTACTCC
>NW_006442107.1:15626565-15636658 GCF_000325575.1 Pteropus alecto
GTGTACCAACATAGTGATAAACATTTATATAACTTATGAAGTGATCACTCCCAATAAATCTAGTACCCATCTGACACCATAGTTATTACAATATTACTGACTATTAACTATATATTTTTTTTCTTTTTAGATCCTGGCTTTTACTGGCCCTTTTAGCTACTGCTGACACTGCGTTCCATGTCATTTATTCTTCCTCTTTCTCTGACTCAGACCATGACTTCTTAGTCACATTTGGGAGTGCTAGTGCATCCTGCCCCATTTACAATGGGGATTTCCAGAGTTCTGTCCTCAGGCCAGTGGTTTCTTTTCTGTACACACTATTCTTGAATGTTCTCATTAATTCGAGTGGAATAAACAATCATTTAGAAACTGATGACACTCTAATATTGATCTCTGGCCACATCTTTTTCCAAAGCTTCAGAATCATTTATTCAATTGCTTACTACAATTATAATTTTGATGTCTCACAAGCATATCAAAGTAACAAATTAAATTTTACATCACTCCCTAAATGGTGCTCCTCTTGCATTGGGTAACTTAGATATCAGTGCTATTAAGTACTCAACACTAAAACCTAGAAATTACCCTAGTCTCGGCCTCCCCAACTATATCCATTTATCTGTTCCCTCTGTGACTTTAAGGGGGTTCTCACAACCTGTCTATTCTAGTTTTAAAATATCTCCCAAATCTACCCTCTATTATCTCTGCTATCATCTCCATTTTGAACTATTGCAACAGTCTCCTCTCAAATGCCTCTGTTTGTTGTCTTGCTCTCCTTGCTCTTCTTGTTCTCTACAATGACAACAGAATCGTTTATCCAGAAAACAGAACCAACCAAGTCTCAGCTCTGCTTAAGTTCCCTCACTGGCTCACCATCACCTATGGGAGAAAGCCCATACTCCTTGGTGTGCGAGGCCTGCCATGAATTGGCTCTGGTTTCCCTCTTCAGCCTCTATCCCACTTCTATTCCCTAGTTATGCTTTATGCTGCAGCAACAATAAATTGCTTAAAATTTCTTGTCTCTGCCATACTCACATATATCTTTCTATTCTTCCTTTCCTTTGGATATTTCTCTCCATTGTCTTTGCGTGGATAAACCCTACTCAATACGCAAGATTCAGATTGCATTGCTTCTTCCAAAAGCCATTTTTCAACTTCAAATCTGACCTAGGTAATGATTCTCTGTGTTGCCATAGTTACCTATATCATAACATTATTTAAAAATTTCTGTTTAGATCCCATCCTCCCATCTAAAATGAAAGACCTTGAGTATACTGACAATTTTTAATTGTTTATCTCCACAGCCTACCCCAAAGCTTGCCTATGACAGGAACACAGTAAATTTTTGCTGAAATGTCCATTACCATGTTGGTCCTGAGGAATTTGTTCTTCTGTGTGTTTGTTGTTAATAATGAGTCTAATTCTGCCGTCTAATTGAACCAGATGGAAGATTCACGACATTCCCAAAATAGCATACGTTGCTTTGATTACTTTTGGAGTAATCAAACAAATTATGCGTCTCCTGTTTGGAATCTTTATTATCTTTCTTCCTTAGGATTATTTTGAGATGCCTGCAAAGACGCCTAAGGCATACTTATCCAAGGGAAGAAAAACACAGAACTTTATTCATTATTAATGCTTTGAGGTGAAACAAAGAACTTTATAGTGAGTAATAGACTAACACATTATTGAAATAACTTTCTAACATTTGCAATTATCTTTTTCCTTTAGAATTAAAGTAGCCAGTTTAAGAATCTCTAGAAATCAGATGGTAGCTACTTCTTTGCTAAACATTTACCATTCAATGTCTCAAACACATATAATATATACCCCTGAATTATAGTTTTAGTATTATTTTTATGACAGTTATTAGCAATTATCTTTAGAGTATCAAAAAATAAAAACTCACATTTGTATAATGATTAAAATTTTCCAAATGGTTTATAACTATATTATTACAATCTTTAAGAGAGCCCTTAAATAGATATCAGTGTACCAAGTTTCCTTTTGAGCTAAAATTCCAGAGGAGAACAAAGTCAAAAGCAGAGAAGATTTTATGGCATTGACTATCTGGGACTCTGAGAAAAACTCTTCTCTCAGATTGGCCTCTGCCCTGGTAAGGGGCTACATGAAGGATGATCAGATGCAGATTAAATGGGCTGCATTGCCATAACTGTGGAGGTCTGCAGTTTCAGCAAGGCCAAGGTGGGTCAGCAGAGAAGACCATTCGAGCCAGAAAAGAAAGATCATTGGCTCACTAGCCACAGACTTCATTTGCTGACACTTGGCTGAGTAAGCAGTAAACGGATATGCAAGTGACACCTCTGCAAAGACCTAATAAGACACAGGGCAGAACAAGAACCTGGGAACATATAGAAAGTTTCCCTACTTCCCCTCCACTATAAGATCACATACACTCCTTCCAGGTGCCCAGATGCTATCTTAAAGAAGAGCAGAGGAAGGAGAAGGAGGATGGAGACCATTATTTAAAGAGGATGTTACTGGGCTTCTGGGTTCAGCTCTGAAATGAAAAGAACTTGCTCTTATCCTTACAACAACAACAAAAATGATGGGAAAAAACCTAAAAGTCAATGACTTGTCATGGATCCTTGAAAGAACTGATATCATAGGGCAAATTACCACTATGAAATCTGGAGAGACAGGTGAGTAGAGAGAAACACAGTCAAGATCTGCTTACCTGAAGCAGAAGCTACTGAAGCTGTAACTGTAAGAATACTTAAGTGATAATTTTAACAACTTGCTGGATTGAGTGTGGGCTAGCTTGAAAGTGAGAAACTTCTAAGGATCATGGTCTCGAGGGGTACCCACACTTTCATGGGCTTTCCATTGATGAACCAGCTTCTCATGGTGAAATGACCAGAAAAATTAGCTCCTGTCTCTGGAAGGAGGAGGCAAAAGTAATCACTGTGAAATATTCTCAGTGAATTCTCCATAATAAAGGTCTACTCTCCAGGTAAAAAGAGTTTACCAGAGCCTCATCTCACCTAGGCAGCAAAAGGACAGTTCACAATTCCAGCCACCTTTAGGATCCATGTCTCAAATAAGGTGTGTGTGGGGGCGAGGAAGGGGTATAGTGGGGGAGAACACTTGTAAACATTATATTCCAGGGACTCAGGTCCACTAAAAGAATGAAATTTAATAGTAAGATTATTGAAGGCTTTTCTTCTCTGGTTCCTTAGCACTATATCAACAGGGCTCCAGTTGGATCCGTGTTGAAGCACTTTAAGGCACAGGCTTTATTTCAGGAGTTCTTAAGGAAACCCAAAGACTACAGAAGACACTAGAGGAATTTTAAGCCTCTAGGACCTATAGATACAGAAAATATTAATCACAGCCTAACTCCTAACCAGATTAAACACACAAAACCTCACACTAAAAAGGTGTTTTGTTTATCTGTTTGTTTGTTACCTTAGCTTCTATTTCCTGAAATTAAATCAATAATTCACAACCTTCTAAAAAAGAAAGTACTAGGCCTGGATGGTTTCACTGGTGAATCTAAGGGAGAAATAGTTCCAATTCTCTACAATATCTTCTAGAAAATAGAAGCAGAGAGGATACTTCCTAACTCCTTTCAAGAGTTCAGTATCATCCTGATACCAAAATCTGATAAATGAAGAAAATTACAGTCCAATATCTCTCATGAGCATACACACAAATTTCTTTAACAAAATGTTAGCAAGTTTAAACCAACAATATAAAAAAAGAACTATACATGCTGGTCAAGTGAGAATTATTCAGGTATACGAGGCTGGTTTAACATTCAAAAATCAATTAGACCTTATGTCTTTCATAGAAATTAACTCAAATTCAATTGAATACTACATCAGAAGGCCAAAGGGTTATAAAAAAAAACCTACAGTCATGTCAATTAAGCAGAAAAAGCATTTGTCAAAATTTAGAATTTATTCCTGATAAAAACTCTCATCAAACTAGGAATATAGGTGAACTTCGTCAAACTGACATAAAACAAAAAAAACTATAACTAAGATTATACTCAGGATACAAGGTTAATATACAAAGCCAATTGCGTTCCTTTTTACATCAATGAACAACTGGAATTTAGAATTAAAAACACAGTACCATTCACAACAGAATAAAAAATTAAAATACTTAGGTATAAATCTAATAAAACATGAGCAAGATCTGTATGCAGCAAATGAAAAAATTCTGATTTTTTGAAAATCAAATAAGATCTAAATAAATGGAGAGATATTCTATGTTCATGAATTACAATATTGTTGCTAATTCTTCTCAACTTGATTTACAGATTCAGTGCAAGCCCAATCATGACCTCAGCAAGCTATTTTGTAGATATTTACAAACTCATTCTAAAATTTATATGGAAAGGCAAAAGACCCAGAAGAGCCAACACAACACTGAGGAAGAAGAATAAAATCAGATGACTGACACTACCTGACTCCAAGACTTTCTATAAAATTATAATAACCAAGGCAATATGAGATTCATGAAGGAGCAGACACATTGACCAATGGAACATAATGAAGAGCCCATAAATAAACTCACACAAAAACAATCAACTTATCATTGACAAAGGAGCAAAGGAAAGTCAATAGAGAAAGAACAGTCTTTTCAACAAATGGCGTTGGAAACAGATATCCATGTGCAAAAAATAAACTAGACATAGACCTTATGCCTTTCACAGAAATTAACTCAAATTCAATTGAATACCGAAATGTAAAATGCAGAACTATAAAACTACAGAAGAAACATAAAAGACTATGTGAACTTTGGTTTGCAAATGTGTTTTCATGTACAACATTAAAGCATGGTTCATGAAAGAAAAATAAAATTGGATTAAAATTAAAATTTTCTACCCTGTTAAAGACACTAGTAGAGAATTAAAATACAAGTCAAGGTTTTAGAGAAAATATTTGCAAAACATAAATTCGATAAGGTACATGTATCCAAAATATACAAACTCTTCAACCTCAACAATAAATAACTCAATAAAAATGGACAAAAGATCTGAACAGAGGACTCACTAAAGAACATATACAGATGCCAAATAACCATATGAAAATATGCTGAACATCAAATG
Organism: Pteropus alecto; assembly: GCF_000325575.1. Lineage (NCBI taxonomy): Eukaryota > Metazoa > Chordata > Mammalia > Chiroptera > Pteropodidae > Pteropus > Pteropus alecto. The sequence goes on from NW_006442107.1 coordinate 15,631,646, forward strand.
TCATTAGAAAGTTGTCAATTAAAACAGCAAGATGCCACTATACATGTATTAGAATGGCTAAACTTCAAAATCCTGACAATACCATAGGCTAGCAAGGATGTTGAGCAGCATAAATTCTCATTCATTACTGGTGAGAATACAAAATGGCACAGCAATTGTGGAAGACAGTGCGTCAGTCTCTAATAAAGTTAAACAATCTACCATGTAATTCAACAAATACGTTCTTAGGTATTTCCCCAATTGATTTTAAATTTAGGTCCACACAAAAACTTGCAAGCAAATGTTTATAGCAGCTTTACTCATAATCATACAAACCAGAAGCAACCAAGATGCTTTTTAGTAGATAAATGTATAAACAAACTGTGATAAATTCATACAATAGAATATTACTTGGTAATAAAAAGAAATAAGCCAGCAAGCCAAGAAAAGAAATGAATGAATCTTAAATGTATCTTACTAAGTGAAATAAGATATTTTGAAAGGGCTATATAATGTATAATTCCAATTATATGACATTCTAGAAAAGGCAAAACTATAGAGACAGGAAAATATCAGCAGTTGCTAAGGGTTTGGGGAGAAGAGAAAGTGTTAAATAGGTAAAATACAGAGTATAGTTAGGGCAGTGTAATAATTCTGTATAATATTATAATGGTAGATACATGACATTATGCATTTGTCAAAACCCACAAACAGTAACATTAATGTAAGCAAATTAAAAAACAATCATTTATGATGTCAGGGGATTGTAGAATGGAATGCGAACTGTATTGAGAGAATCTTATGGTATTACAAATGTATGAAACAACCTTGCTGATTGGAATTGCAAAAAAAATGTGCTGTCCTAAGTAACTTTGGGAATGAGTGGACTTTGTTAAACCACAAGGCAATAGGAACTCCACATAAGCATTGTGCTCTACTTGATAAAATTGTTTCCCATTGTGATATGGGCTGACACTTCTGATACTGTTATATATGTATATTGAAATTGAACAATTAAATAAATGGGTGGGCTGATGGTGGGAGCCAGCTTTCTCAGTGTGGAGTAGGAATTTAGAGATAAACAAGGGGAGGAGACTAGGATTACATATGTAGTAATAGATTAGAGTTGGAGATACCAATATAAACTTAAGTTTAGCTTAATATAGATACAGATAATTACATGTAGAAATATTTACATACAGTTATATTTATATGAGTTAGAATACCCACATATACACTTCCTTGTTCTGTCAGTTGAGAAGGCCTAGAAGCAATGACAATTCAGCAGCAATGAGCACATCTAGAGCTCAGATCTTGATTTCCAATACCATTCTCAAAGAATGAAGGTCCTCAGAGAAATGGCTGATTCTAGGACTGGGGCAGGAAATATATAAGGTGAGCCTCGAGCATCTTTTAGTGCCAGAAAATAAAGAAGTGCTCAAAGCACTTCTTTAAACAAACAAAAAAGACCAAACTTCTACATTAATTTGGATAATCCAAAGGAGTCAACCAAAGGAGCTCCCAATAGACAAAGCAGAAATGATTTGAGGAACAAAATAAAGTAGTATTGGATTATAACTCAAAATATAAAATAAGTATTCCTGTGTCCATACTGATAAATGGTTAAATAAATACATATATGGGAGAGAAGAGACAATTCTCCCTTGAAGTAATTTATATAGAAACTCCACACTCAAGGAGGGTATAGTGAGTTGAATGGTGGCTTGCTAAAAGATATGTCCACCTGGAATCTGTTGGTGTGATCTTATTTTGAAAGATGTAATTATGTTAAAGATCTTAAAGTGAGAACATCCTGGATTACTCAGGTGGGTTCTAAATCCAATGACCAATGTCCTTATAAGAAGAGAAGACAGAATACAGAGGAGAAAGCTCTGTGAAGGCTGGGACAGAGGTTGGTATTATGCTACCATGAGCCACGGAAGGCCTGGAGCTTAAATATGCAAAGAAAGAATTCTATCCTAGAGCTTTCTGAAGGAGCATGACCCTGCCAACACCTTAATTTCAGACTTTGGTTTCTAGAACTGTGAAAGAATAAATTTCTATTGTTTTAAGCCACCAAGCGTATGTAATTTGTTACAGCTCCCCTAGAAAACTAACATGGAGATGCCTTTAGTGTGGAATGTGCGCAGTGAACTCTTTCAAAGACTACAGTATGGAAAAAGGGAAAGGTGAGTAATTTTGCAGTACAGAAACCCAGGAAACACTACCTCTGCCATGGGATCAAGGTCAATATCAACAGTGCTAAATCATGCTGATAGTATTAACTCGATACGATGTAATAAGACTGGCACTTTACCTCTGCTCTTCCTCCCCCAAACCCGTGTCCCCAGTCTAATCATGAGACAGACATCAGACGAATTCCAACAGAAGGGCATCCTGTAAAATACCTTACCAGTATTCCTCAAAACTGTTACAGTCATCAAAAGCTAAGAAAGTCCAGGAAATTGTCACAGCCAACAGGAGCCTGAGAAGAGATAATGACTAAATGTCATGTGATATCCTAGATAGGATTCTGAAACACAAAAAGACATTAGGTAAAGCTAAAGAAATATGAATTAAGTAGGGACTTTAGTTAATAAGAATGCATCAATATTATTAAATATAATAAATATATCATACTAATATAAGATGTTAATAGGGAAAACTAAGTACAGGGTATATAGAATTTCTACTGTCTCTTCAATTTTTCTGTAAATCTAAAACTGCTCTAAAAATAAAGTCAATTATCAAAAAAAATTACTTTAAAAAGTAACTTTAAATAATTAGATCAGACTGGTTACCAGATTTGACTAAACTTATTTTCTGAATCCCCCTCATGCTATTCTCAGTTAGACTATAAAGATGATACATTTTCTTTGCACTTCTGAGTGTAACATATGTAAATTAGCAAAAAAAATTTACTAATCAGAGACTTAAAAGTCATATAGGTACTAATGGCTGTGACCATCACTCAAAGCCCAGATCTGAGACCCTAGATTTCAAGTTCTTTCTACTTTACCCATAAAAAACACTGTGCAATATTAACCAGAAATAAAATACACTCTTTTCTTTCAAGCAAGCTACTTTGTGTTTATGGAAAATTCACCTGAATATATGAAATAGTAAATTTCACATAGTCTGAGAAAGCCAGGCAGTGCATTTCAAGAGGATGATACAGAGGCAGTGCATTTCAAGAGGATGATACAGAGGAAGCCACAGTATAGGCACAGAACAGGAAAGATATATAGTGAAGCCAATGAGTCACATTAATTTCTATAATGGTTCAAAGAACTATACTTAGAAAGGAAATGAGAACAAAGTTAACTCAATTATTCACATCAAAAGAATCTTCGTTGCTGTGTCTTTTATGAGGTTTTCCAGGATCATCTGGTTTCTGTGGATCAAAAGCTTAAAGACTTCACCTGTAATCTAATTTGTTATGGTGTGTTACTATATTATAATCTAGAGGATGAGAAAAATGTAATTAGTTCACTTTACAACAGTCAATTTTTAACACAGCAGCAGTTAATTACCCAATATTTGAAATATTCTCTTCTTTTCAAATTCTATCAGTACTTATTTACAAAGCATGAATAAAACAGTAGAGAAGACAAAACTTAAAATAGTTAACTCGTGTATTAGTATTTACAAAGGCAAGTGTTACACAATTAGCCAAAATCTTGTTTAGTGATTGACTGTACAAATTCAAAACTTAGCTGGAGGATATTATAAAACAATATTAACCCTATTAATAAAGTGCAATAAAGTTAACTCCATATTAAATTTGCAGTATATGATTCCATATACAAAATATTTGGAATAACACATACTTGTCCAATGATGGAAATTCCTTTCAAGAAATACACACTCTGGTTTCTACGAGAAGAGATAAATAATTGCATAACTCTAGTTGATTTAGCACAAGGGCTGATTACAAGTTAGAAAATAAATTAAAACTAAGAGACTTCACTTTTAACCAGAGGACACATTTGCTTTCCAAATGAAATGCTCTTGAATGAAAAGGCTAATAGAAAACTATTATTAAATACATGAAAACTCAGAGTGGATTTTAATCTGTCAAAAACTTACTTTTATCCCCCTGCTCAAATAACCTATGGGGCAAAAAGTCAAATAAATTAAAAAGGTAAAAAGAAAGAGAGAGAAAGGCTGGAGCTGAAACCAAATTTAAAAAGCAAGGAAAAGGAAAGATATCATTTGCTTATGTGCAAAACTGTGAAATGAGTTCATTTCATATATTTGCAAAGTTCCAGCCTATGTCTTTTTTCCATAAATCCAACACATTAGCCTCCTCGATGTGAACTTACCTGTCAAAGATATCCACGTTATGACTTTCACTGTCTACTTTTCTCCAGAAATTAAGTTTTCAAAAGATTATTAGAGTTACACTACATGTCAGGATATAGTAAAAGCAGATGACAATCACATACTTTAAATCTCTAGACTATGCATATCACAATCACCTGAGTTGCCTATTGCATATATAGATTCTTGGGTCCCATGTCTGATATATCAATTTTTGATGTCAGAGACCCAGAATATATCCTATCGACAAGCATCCAAGTTGGTTCTTGGCACACTAATACTTAAAAATCTTTGCTTCAAGCTAATTATATTGATTATAGTATAAGATATGTAACTATTGAATAGGAACTAAAAATGCAAATATTAAAGATTTAATAACTGAATGCCTAAATTTGATTACAAAGCTAAATAAATATGTCTAAAATATTACAATATTAATTGATAGTAATGTCGATCAAATCTCAAATAGATTTAGTACTGTTTTAGACTGTGTTTGAAACTTGCCCTTTTCCCCTTCTTCTTTCCTTTCTTAAAAAAACAAAACAAAACAAAATAATCTCATGTTTGAGCTTACTTTGAGATCAGAAAAATATAAAAGCAACATATCTATGTTGTGTAACTGATTACTGTGCTTTTATTTTTATCCTAAGCCATTATTCAAACATTGTCTTCCATAATGATAATTATACAGAGGAAAATAAACAGGATAAG
>NW_006442107.1:15636674-15665041 GCF_000325575.1 Pteropus alecto
GGAAGACAACTATACAGGTGGTCAGCAAGTATTTAATTTATAAAGGTATGGGAACAAATACTTTACTTATAAAGGCATGGCAACAAATGTATTTCCTGTGTTGTTTATTCAACATTGGTAGTTTCATCAGTAATATAAATATGTCGATTGCTACTGTTCTGAAACTAATAAGATAAATTTTGATGAACTGATTTTCAAACTGTTCAGTAACATAAAACAAACAAACATGTGCTGAGTCAATTTAGATGTTCTCAATTCAACAATACACATCATTTTCATTTCTAAATTGGTCAGTAGAAGGCAATTAAAAGTTTACCTTTCTTAGGTTTACTAATTCTCCAAAAATAGAGAAATAAAAAACAGATCTCCATATGCTTTCAAAGTCACAGACTTTCGAAGTCAAAACCTGACAGAAATGAGCCAAACCAAAAAGGTGTCATAAAGACAAGAGCCAAGGGTCAAAAAAAATTTTTTAAGTGAAAATTATGTCCATTTCTCTAAACTCAAAATAGTATCTGGTCCTAAAAAAAGATCTATACAGGTATGAAGGATTCTGAAATCCAAGTATTCACAACTGACAAATCCTTGCCCTTCCCTCCAAATGTTTAAAGTCCACTTCCTTGCTTTAGAATTAATAGCCCATAGGCACCAGTCACTTGTATGATTTTCACAATTACTGAAGGGTTTTCCAGTCTGCCCTGTACAGAGCAACCATGGTAGGTCACTGGCTCAATCAGAATTTGAAATGTGCCATTATTCCGTATGAGTGCTTTTTTACTCATTTTCTTTTAGTTCTTAAATTACTTTTTGACATTCCCCTTTCGAAAGCTTGATTTAGTATTAGCTTCAACTTTGTGAGTTGTCTTTTAATCAAAAAATATCTTCATTTTACATTTGTTTGACCCGGTTGCTATTTGGTCCCTAAATTGCCTCGTTTTGTGTTGAGGCATCTCGACCTTCACGTTTTCTTACATTCATATCTCCTTTAGGAAAAACGACTCTGACAGCCCTGAAGACAATTCTGGGTTGTTTTTCTCTTCTCTTACCCCCAAAAATGCAGGAAGAAGCCACAAGACCAGTGTTTATTATATTTTTCTTCGTTTCACAATAAATATTTGATAGGCTTTTAAATATACATATGTTTATTATTATGTATACCTATTATAACAATTAAAAAGGTAGAGATGGGAGAAAGGCAGTTTTCCTCTTTTATTTCATCCACATTATGTGCACGATGATACTACTTTGGCGTATATCTCTCCATTCTTTCTCAAGTCTTCTGCAAACCCATGCAAACACTGAGCACACTTTTCGTGTTCTAGATGTGGCTTCTTTTCTAAAATTTCTTTACGTTGAAATTGGAACTTGTTCAGATATTGTTTTTCTTACGATTCCTTCATGCTTTTACTTGTTTTCATTCAAATCACACTCTGGAGAACCTGCTAGTAGTAGACTTGCCAAGCCCTTTTTGTCTATGTGTGTCCCTGTCAAACTGCACTCGGCTGCCCTCTGGGGATGTTCACATGTAATTTGGCCTCATCCTCACCTTTTCTCTTCTGCGAGAGTTAAAGGTGACTGGATCCAATTCAGTGAGTGGATGTTAACTCACTTTTTGCTAATATGTGGCAACTGTCCCTTGCACAGGACTCATGGAACATTAGCTTAAGAAGGACTGTGTTTCTAGTAAGAAAGAGATTCTAGAATTTGTGGCACAAACAAGGTGTGTAGGCAAGTTACTCATATGGACCCAAAACATCTTAATGCTGTTCTACTAAAAGATTTTTCTGTTACCTGATGTGGTTTAAGCAGTCATTTTTAGAACTAGAAGATCACTGCTTCTTTGGGGCAGGCTGGTTTTACTTACGAACGATGTGTTCTTCAAGAACAACTTTACTAGTCAATTAATTACCTAGGTGAGCAAGATATGTAAAAGAGACTGGGTAGCCACTGGGTGGCAGCAGAAATTTGATAAATATACTGCATGAATATACTTTCATATTTTTTCTATTCTATATCTTACTGTTTTGCATAGTAAAAGAAATGTTATTTTCAACAAAATGTGTTTTGATAGATAATATTCATCTAACTCAACTCTCTAATATAAACTAGCATATCATCTATAAGAAAACAAATATAAAACTTCAGACCTTATCATCCAATATTCCATGAATGTAAATTTTTAATATTACTCGGGATGACTTGGTAGATGGACATATGTTATTTTCCTAATAATTAAAAGTTGCCATTACTTTTAATAGCTTTTAAAATCTGCTAATCAAGTCTTATATAGTCAAAGAATAACTCTTGATGAATTCAGGAAAGACAAAGAATAAAATTAAAGTTACTCAACATTCTAAAACCTAAAATAAACATTGATAGTCATTTGTTATTATATATCTTGTCTTTCCAATGTATAGTAGTTGGTTTTCTTCAATAATAATGCTTTTTTTTTTACTTAACACTTTAAACTGCTTTTTTAAATTCAATATACTATGAATTATTTCTTCATTAACTACCCTTTTATAATATTATATTTAATGATTGAATAATATTACATCATATGGCTAGACCAATTTATAACCAATTCCTTTTTGTTAAGGATTTACCAATTATTTACCATTTTTTGTAATATTCACTCTTATTGACAACTGTTGCTGATTTTAAAGGCTAGGCAGCTGATAGTTTTCAGCCTTCTAATGTTAAGTGGTAAATTAATATTTTATATAGTTAGAGATCCTGATGCAATGTGTTTTTAGATTTCTGATCAGAATTACTTGGACCTGTCCTAAATCAAAACATCAAGGTTGAGGCCCAGACTTCTGCATTTTAACAAACTACCTGAGTGATGTAAATGCGTACTCTGAGTAAAACTATATAGTCAGAGAACCTAAACAATCATATTAATAGGAAATATACAAACTTGGAAAAACATTTATGTTTCATTTATCTCCACTTCATCTTCTATGAAACGGAAATGATAATATATCCTAAGGTTAGGGTGATCTCAAGGGAATGCTGGTGTTTATCAAGAGTCCATTTCTAACTTCAAAATATAGGCTTTGCAAACACTGTGAGGAAGATATGCCTCTTTGAATGCCAGAGATCATTTATTGTGAGTGTAATATGCAAGACATTATGTTAAGCAGTTTATATGTATTGTTATCCTTCACAACTATCTTGCCAGGTTACCGTAATTGCATCTTTATGTATAAGCTCAGAGGTTTGGATGGGTTAAGTAAATTAATCCAGGTTACCTTGTTTGTCAATGTCAAAATCTGAATTTAAACAAGTTTCTCTGGTGCTATGACCTGTGTTCATTCAACTCTGTCAGGCTATAGGCAGAAAGGTGCAGGTATAGGTAAGCAGATAAAGTTTATTCCTGGTTCCATAGTTATTGTATGGTTACTAGTTTGTCCTTCCCTATGATATTTACAAATGGCAAGGGAATACATCAGAACTGATTTTGTCATACATCATAGAGTTAACTAAGAGGCAAACACTGGATTTATTTGTTCTTTTGAATTTTTTTAAGCTTTTGCATTTTAGATGATGCAATTATCAACTACAGGTCAGAAAGTAGTGTATACATTATGCACTGGTGTTAAGGGGGAAAAGTGTAATAAAATGCTTCACCAGACAAAAACACATCCCTACTGACAGTTTCTTTAAAACTTACAGCTCCTCACTAGTAGAAACAGGCTGGGGTAAGGAGCTAATTCTGGAGCAGTTTATCATGCTGACATGTACCTGGAACTGCATGGTTTATAAAGGGCATGGCCTTTGGAGACAGAAGGTCTTTTCAGGTGACAATATGTTTGACTCTTACTTTCCTTGTCTGAAAATGGGGTTCATACCACTTTCTTAGCTCTCAGGGATGGCTTTACACCTAGCAAGGCACTGGATGATATGATACAGGAGGCCTTTTTAATATCTTGCTTGGCGAATAAATAATCCAAGATTTTGTTAGAAGCCTAATAACATGGGCAAAGGAAAAATGATTGATTTTAATCATTTACTGAGAAAATTACACTTTCTTCTCAATTTGAGCCTTTGAAAATAGCTGATCCCATCAGTCATGCAAGAATCTTGGTAAAGAGAAGTCCTAGAAAAGTTCATTATATTGCCTTGTGAAAGAGCCTCCTCTTCTTAAAGGGACATTCTGAGAGTTAGAGGTAATTTTATGTAAATTATCAGGCATAGTGTATTGAGACACAGCGCCTTACATTTGCTTTTGCCTGTACCCAAAGCTTTCTCTATCAGATGTCCACTTGGAATACTCCTGCACCTTCAGGCCTTCTTCAATTTTCTACCCAAACGTGACCTTCTATATTAGTCACCTTGGGCAACTACAACAAAGGCCATGGACTGGGCATTTTAAACAACAGACGTTTGTTTTTTCACGGTTCTGGAGACTGAGAAGTCAAGAACAAGGTGCTGGCCGATTTATTTCTGGTGAGACCTCTCTTTCTGGCTTGCATGTCTTCTCACTGTGTATTTACATGGGGGGTGGGGCGGCATAGAGAACACACACACTGGTATCTCTTCATGCAAGAACACTAACCTTATAGTACCGGGTCCCACCTTTATTATTTCATTTGATCTTAATTATCTTTTGATAGGCCTATCTCTAAATACAGTCACCTGCGAATTAGGGCTTCAACATATTAATTTGGGTGGGAGGCGGGGACACAATTCATGCCATAGCGCTATCTCAGTGAGACCTGTATGCATGTACAGCCTCCACACCACGATACTCTCTACACCCTTACTATGCTTTATTTTCCTTCATAGCACTTTCCATTTTCAAACGTACTATATATGTTATATATTTATCTCTTTGTTACCTAGCTCCTCGTACATGAATAAAAACTCAGAGATTTTTGACTGTTCATGTAGCTACCTGTAGCACCCATGACAGATACTGGTACAGAAGCCGACAATATAAAAACACTGTTGTGCACACGAATGGACAACCCTACATTATGCATGATGGAAGCTGCAAGATACTGGAATAGATGAGATATTCTACCTGTTCTTCATCAGGTTTCAGTCTAGTCATGAGACTCACTATAAATGAATGGTAGCTCTCTCTATAACTACAAACTATAACTCAGGAAGTGATTGAAAAGGAATGTGTAAGTGTGTATTGTGCACAGTCCAGGGATACATTTACTTCCCATGCAGGAGTTAACCTATTAATCTATTTGCTGAACTATGAGTCAAGAAATCAGATTTCTCATTATTAAAATTATTCTTCATTCTTGGTAATATTTATATGAGCCAACTGCAAACCATAAGAACAGATCAAATTTATGTGTTGAAGTAGGTTTTAAGTATCCATCCTCACAGGAAAGTTATACACAGAAGTATCCCCTGTGACAACATTTTAATAAATTATCATGTATAAAAATAGCCAATTGCAGAGCCCAGTCTTTCCTTTCTGATATGTTATTTTGATATTCACTTTAAAAAATGATTTACTAGATCTCAGACAAAGAGCTTTCTAAGTCATCTCACATTTTATTAAGCTTGCAAAGGTATCTTTTAAGCATTGCTTCATTACTTTGAATGTAAAACTATAGAGAAAATAATCTCTAATTTAGCTAGAAGATAACATTCATTTTCCTGCTATGGTCTAGTGACAAAAAAATGTTAATGTGCATTGCTACCTATGGAACCGAAATGAAATGAGCAGATGCTGACTTACCTTCTCTGGTGAATTATAAAGGGCACAAAACCACAATCCTGAAGCAAGCCAGACCATCTGTGTTTTCTCCAGATGAGCCAAAATTGGTGACAAACCATTATCCATACAAAGCTTTTTTTTTTCTTTTTCTATTTTAACTGAGAAAGTATAATTTCTCCAGTAGGAGATATAGAAACATATTTGCTTCTCATACCATATTGCCTAAATATTTTGACTCTGAGCCTAGTCAAGAAATTAAATTATGATTTCAGAAAGAATTTATCTTTTTCCAAAACTTCCATCCCCTCAATTATTCCCCCCATCCACACCCAAACTGTTCTGGAAAACAGGATGTTCTCTAGAAAGATACTTTTTTGAATGGTATTTTCTGAGAAAATTCCTTCTGTCTTATGACAATGTTTCATGGTACAATTCCAAAGCAGAACGCACTAAAGAAATGTTTGGTAACTTTATTTTTCTTGAAGAATCAAGTCAGCAGTAAAATGTTGTATCCCCTATAATTCAACACCTAGCATAGAAGTGGTGGTCAAAAAAAATGTTTGCTCATTGAATATTGGATGAATCTTGGCACCAAAAGTGCCCCAGTTGTTAGAATCCCCTTACAAGTATTGAGAGTCAAAGAGTAAGCTCTGTTTATTGTCAGTTAGATGACACACTCCCCACAAGCAGAAAGGAAAGTTAAAGCACCTCTTTTTGGAAATGGCAAAATATGATTCCTCACACAATTTATAATTACTTTAACATATATTCAAATAATTACTTATTAAAATACTGAAAATATTAGCGTAGATGGCTTTAAGAAAAATATTTATAAGAGGTAATAAAATATGGCTGTGTCCTATAGGGAAGATGCTCACTGAGCAGGAATTTGCATAACCCAAAGTCATGCTCATGTAGCTGTGGCATAATAAACAGGAGAAAGGTAGAGGCCACAAAGTGCTACAGAATGGGCTTCTGTGTACGGTAACAGTTATTATTCATGTTCCCAGTTCCCAGGTGGGAAAAAATGAAGCAGTAGGATTCACTTAACCACTCAATGAATGTTTGCTTGAAAAAAAATATTGACACAGGTGAAGTTTGTCTCTGGTATTATATACCCTGATGTTATCTGTTAGATGTCTCTTCTATGCTTTTTCATTTTCCCCAATGATCAAAATGTTTCCCTCTTATGATCACCAGCAAAGTGGGAAGCTTTTTATTTCTCAGAAGTACTGGACAAGGCACTGTGAGCTCTCTTACTTCAGTCCAGACCTGTAGCTTGGAGAAGCAGCCTTCGCTCTTTTTTTCATCTGAATCCTATTGAATAACATGAATAGTCGGAAGCAATGTTTCCACCTTAAAAAAAAAAAAAAGAAAGAAAAATAGCCTACATTGCAATTTATTTCAGGACACTACTATTTTTTGGCTATAGTCTCTGTAATATGACTTTTTAATTTAGGAATATGCATTACATTGATTTTTTAAAAGTATTAAAAACTCAATGACCACCAAGGACATGGGGTATCACATTGTTTCAATATGTTAACTTTTACAAAATCAAATTATCAACCCTACCAACATCTAAACAAATTCTTAGTTTCATGTAAGAAGAGCCTGGGGATAAATCTCTAAAATGTGTAAGGGTTATACAACTTGCAGTGAACATTATCAGGAAAAACTGTCTTTATTGATGAGCCCTGTTCAAGGGAAGTGATGGAGATGTTTAAAAGGAGGAGCATGCCCTCCTTCCAGTGAGACTGCCCTGAAACTATACCAGGTGTGACCAAAGAATGCATCTCTGGAGGCTTCATTCTCATTCAGCGGCAATCCTAAAGGGTTTCATTCACTTGGTTGTTCTCAGCCCCACTGCACCTTGTACATGTCTTGGTTACACTCTTGTCACATTAAAATTGTTTGGTCATCTTTCCCATTGTCCTATAATTTTTTTTCAAGGTTTGAGACCCTCTGATTTTTTTTTGAAGCCCCAGCACCTAGCAGTCTGTATAGCAGCCATTGTGTCTTGCAGCAAATAAGAGGATGGGCTTTGGTCTCTGAAAAACCTTTCATATTCCAGATCTTAGCATATGTTTTTTTTCTTTCAACACTCTAAGCCTCAGTTTCCTCATTTATAACACAGACATAGTAACAGTGCCTAATAGGATTTTTCTAGGGATAAACATGATACTACTTATGAAATTCTCTGTATTATACATTCCATAGCTTTGTATTATACATTCCATAGCATTTCACAAGTTTTATCTATTATTTTCTACTAAAGACAATCTGTCTTTTGGGAACAGCTCTGGAAAAATGCCATAGTTAGTGTAGTATAAAGTTAAATCTCTAAAAGTTTATATGAAGGGAATTTACAAAATCTCCTTCATATTCAGGTCATGAAGGCTAAAGACTTAGAAATGATTTATTTATTACTGAGAGAATCAAAATTAGAAAACTGAGATTGCGGAGTGTGGTGTCTTTGATATTTCCCAGTTTTTGCCAAGCAATGCTTTTTGGACAGAAAAGATTCTATGAAAGAATTTTTCTAAGCTCCATAGATTCCTACTCTAAATGTAGTTAAAAAAAAATGTCTTTTTAACTTTTGAATGTTTCTTTTTAAGATGCCAACTCTTTTCCCATAGCTTTTTCCCCCTGGAAGGATAAAGATTATTTTACAAAAACAAAAAAAAAACAAACAAAAAAAACATGTAGTACTAAAAGAAAAAAACGAACAAAAAAACCCCCAAAACTACATTGAGCATACATGTCAAAGGAAGAAAAGGTACAAAATAATGTTTCAGTGACTTCTGCTTAGAAGCCATTAAGGAGAACTGTCTCCACTCATATACTTTTGATTTCTCATTTTGAAATTTAAACCGGTTGGATAATGAATTTTATATTACAATAAGAAATCATGGTTTTTATTTCTATATAAATAGACATGCACAAATGTTGCCACTTCTATATAGGATGAGAACATCCAAGATAAGCTCATGTGGTTATAGCCATTGAGGCCAACCACATTTTCCTATATCTGGAAGATGTTACAGCATCCTTGAATTGGATACTGAAAACCTAATGAATCAAGGAAAACAGAACCAGATTTCTGCACTCCTCTGAAATCCCCCCATGTTCCCCATCATTGAATAATAAGGATTTGGAACATAGCATTTTCCTGAAATAAAACCATAATTTGAGACTAGAGAGAAAAGTCTGAATCGAAGGTAAAACCTAGTTTCCATTTACAAGTTTATGATAAAATAAAAAAGACTTTCTGATAAGCCCACAGAAAATAAGATGAATCTTATGTGACTCAAGTATCCAGGATCCTCTGTTGAAGCACCTGGTGCCCCAATCCTTTGGTCAAATTGCTATTTGTGGGGACTGTCCACTGAACAGAGTACTTGGAAAAAGCAAATAGGGAAAACTCTTGGATATTTTATTGTTTGGGTTAAAGCTTACATTTGAGCCACCTCTAAACAATTTCCTTAACAAAATAATTTAAATAAAATTGTAGATGGAAATTTTAGCTTAAGAAAGGTACCTCAGAAACAAACTTCCCCATAACTGTGATGGATATACTAAGTATAAATCAAACTATTAATAAAAGCAGATTCACGAGCTCATTTGTTCACAGAATGGATATTTGGCCAATTTTCATGGGTTTGTTGTATTAGAGCCATCTCTTTTGATTTGTCTGGCATGTTTGGATCGGCTGATGCTTTGCAGGATTGCTAAATATTTTCGATGTCGGCTTTACTTATAGTCTATTATCATGATGAGATATTATTTAATATAGCTGAAAAACAAAATAAAACTGTTTCTTTTAAATAAAAAGCCAAAAAAAAAAAAAAAAAGCCCTTACTTTGCAAATCTAGTGACCTTCCTCCAATTAGTAAGAGTGTATGGTAATTAATTACACTGGCAACTTTAATATAGTTTCTGTTAAGGAAAAGAACTAGATTTATTGCTCAATTTAGAATTCCAGATTAGCTGTGACATTGGACTACCCCAGCTTCTCATTTCTGTGTATCACTATGGATAATTGTGTGTGGTCTGAACTTGAAATATTAAATTTAGGCAACCTATAACTAAAGTCTTCAAATAATTTTGTGGAGTGAAAAACACTTTCTAGGATTTCTGTTCAATTGTTTCCTGTAGAAAGAAACCCAAAAATGTTTTATCAACTATTTTCCAGGCTAGGTTCTTTCAAAATAACAAACTTACCTTTGACGACAATGAAGTATCTATGTGGAAACTGATGAATCACTGAAGAAATCACTTGTCCTCAGATAAACACTATCATGGTTACAAATAAATACTTTAAATCCTAAGAGCAACTGTTACTCAAATTAGGTCACACTAATGTATTAAGAATGAAATATTGATATAAAAATTATATAACTGTACCTATTTTATGAGAATAAGTGAATTAAAACATAAAGCATTTAGCTGTTTCAATAAACGTGTTTAAAAAATGTTGGACTGTTCAAATTTTTCTAATAAATTTTGGAACAGATGATGTCTAAGGAGTAATGCAAACAATTAAAAATCCTGCAATGCTAAATAAAATTAAGAAAGCATTTTGTAAATATTTTAATAGGAAATTTTAATTGGACAAAAAAGGAATGCCCTCATTGCAGTGAAAATAACTTCATGAACTTTAGAAGTATCTATCTTCCATTAACTTACTTGGATGAGTTGGACTTCATTATAATCACTTCATTTAGTGTTTGGAGGAGGAAGCAGGTTTTCTTTTCTTCCAAAAGTAAACATCCTCTTTCGCCATCTGGTGGCTAAAGACAACATTCTCCATGTATATGAAAACAGCTGAACTAGATTTAACAGCCAAGTGTTTAATGCTTTTGGATTCACCTTATTGTAAAGATATGCAATTACTTTAACCGATGTAAATATAACTGAGGCAATATCGTTCTAATGATTCCCAGCACTTTATTCAAATAATTCTAGCTATGATATTTAATCTGAAATTTAAAATTGAGCACAATTAAAAAAAACTTTTTGTTAATTCATTTTGAAAGTTAAAATTAAATACGATAACAATTTGTTTGACCTGAATGTGTTTTGGTATAAAGTATTAACAAGATCTTTATGAAAACAAACGGGCTCAAATATATTTTTAAATGATAAGCACAGTAGATATGGTTAATTATAAGGTCTGTTTTGGTTTTTACTGTTTTAACAATAATTATAATCATATGTTGACAATGCACCATACCAAGAAGAGTAGATAATTTAACAGTATATATATGGTTTGTCTTCCCTATAAATTTTTTAAGTAAAATTTTCAGTGTATTAATTAGTACATATTTTTGTATCTATAACTACATTTCAGAAAAAAATTAAAAATGACAATTATTTAATGTTTAATTTCTTTATTTTCTCCAGAATAGTTTAATATTCAAACCCAAATCGTTACTTTGAGAAAGGGAAAAACAGAGAAACATGAAAAGACAAACATTTCATTTAACTTATGGTATTGTGAGCAGTCACTTTTGTAGGCAACACTTTTTTGTCTTTGTAGAAAAGAAGAAATAAAAATAAACAGCACCATTAAAGAATGTATGATCCCTGAATTCTAAACAAAACACTGTCTAAAAATTGTTTAAATGCTTGTTGCACTCAGTCACATTTAGTCAGGTATCAAAGCAAGCATAACAGTTTTAAATTGTAGCAGTCTTACTGAATCAACTGCTCCCCCTTCTGAGGATTTTACACACCTTTTCTGAGTTTTTCCTGTGGGAATAATATATTCTTTGGTAAAGGACCGAAGGAGGGTTTTACTTTTCTGTATGCTGATATAAAATGTCTGTACGTTGAGGGTCTTCGCCCCCAATCTGTGTTTGTCATGCATGTTATGTTTGGGTCCATTTCACATTTTCCTGTTACACTGTAAGAGTAATACCGCCTTTAAAAAAAAAAGGCATTAAATGGCTAACGTCAAACAGATGTAAACATTCAGAATACTGACCAAAAAAAAAAAAAAAAAATACACACAAACACACATTACAAAAAGAAACTGTACTGAAAATATGAATCAGATTAGGTTTCCATAAAGCTAGGGGAAAAATACAGCAGTACAAGAAATTTATGGCAACAAAGTAAAGCACTTTTTTT
Organism: Pteropus alecto; assembly: GCF_000325575.1. Lineage (NCBI taxonomy): Eukaryota > Metazoa > Chordata > Mammalia > Chiroptera > Pteropodidae > Pteropus > Pteropus alecto. Next base: position 15,648,496 of record NW_006442107.1, read on the forward strand.
TGAAACATTCATGAACAGTACAAATACAACAAAGTTTTTCTACCATCTAAATTATTCTGCAACTATCAAATATAGTACAAAGCGAAATAGTATGTGCTATAAAAAAGCAGCTCCTTTAAATTATGGTAAAAATGCTTTCGTTTGCTTTACAGTGACAAAGCATGAGGACTGAAGACTACAAGATTTTTATGTTCAGTGACATTTTGGCTACATAGGCCCCTGACAGTCTGATGAGTTCCTTTGCTAGGACTCTTCACATTGTTCTCTGGAAACACAAATGGACAGTGACTCTTGACTCTGCGTGTTCAGCGGGCTCATTCCCACCAGGCAGCTAGCGTGGTTCTTGGCCTTGAGAGACGACGCAACCCTAACCTTGGCTTCAGCTTCTGTAACCTGGGACTTCACCAGACCAAAGAGGAACTAGGAAACCGAGGCCACAGCAACTTCCTCTTTTGAAATTGTGCGAGTGTTAGTAAAGAAAACTGGGCTGCAGCATCACATATTCTTACCCTTGACTGAATTATGAAGCACCATACGCATCGGCATGTTTGTTTTTGTATGTTTATTTTGAACGAGTAAGACTATCCAAGGTCTAGAAGTCAACTAAACCTTCTAGAGCTCATCCCAGAAACACACACCACCACAAAGTCTTTATAGCAATGAGGCTCAACCTCATAGGTTTGTTTTCAAGTTTTCTTTATCGAATTGGACCTTAGCAGGAAAATATTATAACTATGATGCTCGGTTCACCAATATTTCTGCTATTTTCACTTGGGGGGAGGACAGTTTTTTCATTTTGAAAATGAATTTGCATCAGAACGTTCTTATTAACATGCCCATTAACTAACCGTCTTTGTACACCTCAGGCATATGCATATCATATAGGAGGGGGATTAGAGAATAGCGGTTTTCCTCCTCCCCCTGCTCCAAAAGTGCTACTTACGGAAATACATCCTTTGTGATTAAAAAAAAAAAAATTACGTCACATGTGCAAGTTCTATTCCTGATAGGGATAGGATACTGTCCAATAATCAGGATATGCACACACTAAAATTTGCACATTACACCACAATAACCATGTAGTAAATAACATATTCCATTTGCACATAGGCAGACACCTGTGGAAATCAGGAAACTAAGAACCTATTCACCTAAATCCAAATATACTGACTTGTGTGTGTGTATGTGTGTATTTTAAATGGACACTTGTAAAATATCTGATTCATTTTTTACTTCTGAACTTCTTTCTTTCCATTATTTTTTAGCCTAAAGATGCTAATTGTTCAGTAATAAAAACCACATGTGAACTTTTAAACTGGGCAAAAAAGAGCACAGGCATAGAAAAATTCTGCTCTTTGGACCTGGGTGATAGAATCCATGAACAATCAACAATTGATTCTCTCAACCTATTATGTGAAAAATCAAAACATTCAGAAGGACACTTTTCTTTATTCCCAGTAAGCAACTTGCAGGCATTAATTCCACAATGATGGAACTGATAATGGGCTTCAATTGTAGCTCATATACAGAGCAAAGGTTTCATAGACTGGAGTTTCTTTCAACAACATGTCAGTTACTGATGTGGTAGTTCTGAATCTGCTGGTGTAGACAGTATCTGACACTGGTGGTGCAGCAACTGAATTGAGAAGGAGTTGGCATGCAAGTGTCTATATCTTAGGGGTGCCCCTCTGTGAGACTAGAGCATGATCTTCTGAACCAAGATGACATCAGAGCCAAGCAGATCATTGAGAAAACACTGATGAGGATGACCTAATACAACCTGGTACATAGTGAACTAAGGATCCACGGGAACTTATGCTGCAGTCCTTGGGAAGGGCTGGCTAAGTGCACTGCTAATTTTCTCAGTCATTTGTTAATTTTAATGTGAAAAAAACAGAAGTGACAATACTGAAGCACCAAATTGCAGCCACGAAGGCAGGCCCTTCTTTGCTTTTATCATAAACTATCTTTCTCTATCAGCAATTTGTTAATAAAAATGATGTCTCTGTCACTTACCATTTGGCAACATCACGATAATAAATATGGAGGGAAAAAACATATACCATGGTCAATTACTATTTTTTTTTAAAAATCACAAGTGTTTTTTTTTTTTCCCCAGGAATGTAAATTCTGTTCATTCCAGTTAATTTTTAAGACGTATTTTAAGGGAATGTCAAAAGTTTATATTGATTAGGATGATCCACGTATAAATTCTTACCCTGGACAGATCATATCCGCCGCCTTCCTGCCATGTTTTTCATTCTTTTATTTTCTACAGCCTCAATCAATCGATGGGTTAATGGCACTCTGCATTTTGTGCTCTGTAATCTGAAGTTAAATGGGCTTGACTTGTGTTGTCTTTCATCTTCCCACAATGTGCATGTGCTTTTGAACTTGCTTTAGGGAACAGAGCCTCCTGAACTAAAGCTGTTCTCTGGCATGAGGGTGGCCAAAGTATATGGAATGTAGCTCAAATACTCAACACTCAGACTTTACTAGATAAACACTGACGATATTTGTAAGATGCAGTATCCCTTTTTCAAAAGCAGTTCCACTCTCCCAAATAAGAAGAATGTACTAAATTCACCTGAGGGGAAAGAAAACAAAACATGCAATACCTAGAACAATTTTTTAAAAGAAGGGCTATATCAGAGTAAAATATAATTATATGGATTGTGAATCATGAGAAAAAAAAATTGTCCAGAAAAATGTCAGAAATTCAGCCCTCTGTAGTCCCTTTTATCATCAATGGCACTTTTTTTTTTTAAAAAAAAGGTGGCCAATCTCTGTAAAACTGAAAGTCAGAATGCACTGGTGTCACCGATAAAGGGGTACAATGATTTCCCCCCAAATTTTAATATCTAGTAATTGTATTAGTGAATATAAGACCAATATTTACATAATCAACTCATTTATGTTTGCATATACAGCATTATACTTGTTTTAACGTTAAAGAATTTTTTTTAATACTTGCTCTTAAAAGCCACACGTGAAGCTCTGAAATCCTCTGGGCCTGTGGCTCTCTGTTGGCCAACTGATCTTACAGTCTCAGGTGTCAAAGGACTCGAACCAGATTACTGGGCATGAGGCCCACATTGCAATTTCAGGCCTAAGACACATTTCACTACAACATGTGTACAACGTCCAAGGCAGATGCAGATTTTCTGCCAGTCTCTGAAAAGAGTAAAAAGGGAGGAAAGAGAATAAGGACAGTGGAGTTCATTAATGGCATACCTCCTTTAATGTATCTTTTCTGATATGAGTAAATACAAGGAATCATACATTTAAATCAGATTCCCCTTTCCAAATATGATTTAATCGCCATGGGAAAGGTAGCTCCAGAAGAGTGAACCGTGAAAACCCTGGCTGTAATGGTTAATCTAGAGAAGAATGCATACCCACCTTAAATCACTTTCACCACTCTCTTTCTATGTCTGTATTTCTGCTTAGCATTAATTTAAAATGTCCTTTTCCTAGCTACACCTGAAATTTTAAAAACCCGATGGGGCAGTGACACGTATACATATGAACAGAAATTTTCCAGAGCTGGGAATGGCAACTAAATATATAAAAGACATGCTGCCGAGCCACTCGGCTGGTATGGGATCACCCCTTTCCGAGAAATGCAAGAAAATAATCCCATAGAGAAATCTGTTCCAAAGTAAAATAAATTAACACGATATAAACCACTGAGTTATTCATCCTGTTGCTGCTGACGCCGTTTGGCTTTTCCATGTTGAAAAGGGATACTGCATCTTTCATTTAGCTCTTATCGCACAACCAGGCAAGCTACACAGAGTTTTGAAGGACCTATGCAGTCGTCATGGCAGAAGGCTCCACAGCCTTTGCACACGATCATGGCTTTCAGCCGGCAAGAGCATTTCAGTTCCAGTTCATCCGCGTTGCTACTGTCGGCAAAGTTCTGAACGGGCGTCTGAGCGTTCTGACCGGGTAGACCCGTGGCAGGGTTAGAGCCACTTCCCAAAATCCCAATGGACTTTTCGATCGCAGAGGCTGCCCTTTTGAAGCTCGCGCTCCCAAAGTGTATTGTTGGGTAGTTTCCACAGAGCTGCTGCTGTTGCTGCACCTGCATTTTCTGAGCAGCTAATTGGGTGAAAGGCTTTTGTGGCTCAGAAAGCAAATAGGAAGAGAAATCTGCATTTTTTAGCGCAAAGGCTTTTAACTGTTCTTTCATCTCATTCTGGTCGTAGGAAACTTGTTTCATGCCCAGTTCACAGCTGCTGCCTAAACCTTCCTCAAAAGAAAGAGGTTCCGATTTTATATTGCTACATATGCCCGTGGACTGTGGCCAACTAAGTCTCTTAGTGGTTTCCATGGTAACTGGAGGTTGTTTTTGATCGGCTGGGACTTCTACATTAGGGAGAGGTGGAGGTAGTGGAGGTGGTGGTGGGGGAGGCGGGGGCAAAGCCAAGGGTGGAGGGGGAGGAGGTGGTGGGGGCGGGGGATGCACGAGTGCTTTGTTTGGCATTGCATGTGCAGCCCCTCCCACGTCATCACCTTCTTTAATGGGCATATTGGGGGATAACATGTTGGCTAACCTTAGCTGGTGAGGTGCTGAAGAAAGGCCCACCTCCACCAGTCCCTTTTGTTCAAGATGCCTATTGAAGGCAAATGCATTACAGCCCACGGGGGCCTTGGCAGAGGCCTGTAACAGAGCCGCCGTTGGAATGGGGCCCCTGGCAGCCATAGGCATTTGGTAAAACTGCTGTCTGTGTGAGGTACCAGGGTCAGGGTGGAAGCCGCCATTCTTGTCAACATGAAACAGGTTCTGCTGGAAGCTACACGAGGGGAGCAGCCGCTTTTGTTGTTTGACCTCAGGGCTGTGAACAATTCTGTTCTGCATGGTGTGCTTGCTCAGCCACTCTTGCTTAAATGGTTGGCCGTGTCCTAGCTGATTCAGGCCAGAGTTGATGACACAAGGCACCCCTTTAACATCTGGCTCCGCTAACAATTTCCCTGGTTCGCATTTAACTTGAGCGTGTTCCCCCACAGTCCTGGCCACTCTCTTTTTGGGGTGGTTTTCTCGCTTTCTTATCTGGAGTGGTGCAAGAGGCCCTGCCAAGTAGCCCTTCGTGTCTGAATTTGGAGAGCTGGACGGCATTTCGACAATGTTCCTCTCTGGTGCTGTTTTACCCACTGAGGTAGTTTGAAGAGGCAGAGGAAGCCTGTTAATTTCAAGCTTCGCTCCCAATCTGGGCTGTGGCAACACTTTTTCCAAAGGCAGGTTGCCCTGTAGTAACTGTGTCACCAGTGGATTGTTCGCCTCCACAGATGACAGACGACAGCTTGAGCTCCCTGCACTGGGAACTCTTTTCAGGGTGTCTGTAGCCAAGGAAATAGCCTCTTCCACAGGGCCAGAGGCAGGAGCCTTCACGTTCTGTGTCTGTTGCACACTGGGGGCTGCCTCTGCAACCGGGGGAGGCAGCTCAGGGCCGGGGAAGTCCTCAGTATCCATCCTAAAGCCCTTGTCCACTTCATGAGGTTCAGACTTCACGGGGAGAGTGACATTTGTTATGAGATTCCTGGGGTGAAGTTCTGACACGTGCGAGTAGCTGGCATGCTCAGTTTTGATAGCCTTTGGACAGCTCTGCTCTAGATATTCTTTCTGTTTACTTGAACCCGAATGACTGACTAGAGGCTGTCCTGTGCTCCTCATGCCATCATCATTCCAGCAAATCCGGTTGCCTGGATGATACTGATTGCTACAGGCTGTGTCTGCTTCACTTTTGAAAGCGGTCGGGCCACGTGTCTGCTCAGCAAAGCTATTACTAGGAGCAGTCACCTCATTTAATTTATCCGAAACAACGAGGGGTGCTTCTCGGAGACTTGTGCAGGAAGCCTGCATCGTTTTGCAGTCTTTTTTTGCTACAGAAGCTGCAATGAAACTAGAACTGTGATCTATGCTTTCGTTTGCAACCAACTCAGGCCTGCTAATAACAGATACCTGAGGACATGCCATGGGTTGTATGGCGGCTTCTGTCCTCACCGACCTGCTCTGGATGTCCAAGCTGGCTTCCGTGCTTTCAATGGAGACAGTCACAGACAAAGTGGAGGTCAGTGTGGCGCTGTGATCGACGATGACTTTACATGGAATCGATCTGTTTATGGCTGCTGGTGCAAAGCCCCCTGGAGGTTGCTGAGGTTTCCCAGAATTGTCTGCCCTATTTCGAGGCCCTGAATTTTTGTCCAAGCTTTCAGCGCTTAACTTGGGAGGACTATCGTAAGAGTTTATTGTTAGCATGCTTCCGGTAAACATTGCGACGGGTGGGCGTGCGACCAGAGTGTCTGTGACAGCTACGGAATCCCTGCAGCTGAGGGCTGCTCTCACAGTGGTGCCCATGGACATGGAGGCCTGTTCTTCACTCCCAGGCATGGCTATCTTCTCAGGAGAAAATCTGCTGTTAATTCCCGTTGGGGGAATCAAGACAGAGCTAGTGGAGAGATGGTTTGGCAAGTTATTTCCAGAGGAGGGAGTTGGCACGGAGGTGTACTGACTGGAGACTAAGTTACCAGCACTGCTGCCTGATGTGAGCAACTGCTTGTCATCCACGGAGCTTGATATGCTGGCGCCCTCGGTGGTGGCAGGAAGGGGAGTGTTTTCAATACATTTTGGTATAATGGCTATGTAGGGAGTGTCAGTTCCCTGGATGGTTTTTAACATGCTTATATTACAAGCAGAAATTGTAGTGTTTGTACTATCGACAGACATGAGAACAGAGGATTTATCAACAGAGCTCACAAAGGGATGTTCTTTAATTGCTCCCGACATAGCAGTGCTGCAAACAGACACAGGGACAGAATTTTTATTAAAAAGCATGGGCACACTGCTATTTTCAGAAGAGGTAGATGAAACAATTTTCTCAGGTAAATGTGACACAGGTATATTTTCGTCAGAACTCTGCACAGATAAGTCCGTGGCAGTTTCTGGAAGTTTAGTCGGGTTAAGAGACTGCTGTAATACAGTGGTGGCCTCCCGGAGGAGCGCAGACTTGTTGCTAGGAGATCTGCAGTTTGGATTGACAATAATGACACCAGTTGAACCTTCGATTTTTGTTTCAGGGGTAGAAAGAACTTCTAAGCTTGGAGGGCCTTCCTTTGAGCCAAGCGGAGGCAACCGGGACTCTTTAGTGTTTTGGAAGAGGTGGGCTCGGGCTTGATGCTTTGCAAAGAGCTTTGCCTTTGTCTGTTCTTTGATATGTGCCAAGGTTCTCGCCTTTCCACCCTCTCCTGGGCTCCCCATGGCTCCAGAGACAATGCTTGCTGCTGCTGCTACAGCAGCTGCTGCTGCTGCCTCTCGCTGGGCCCTTGCTTGCTGGGCTCGGGCCTTGATATCTGCAAGGGTTCTGGCTCCTGTGTTCCTTCCACCACTGATAGCTGTGCTAGGGGATGCTCGAGACTCTGGTTTGGAGACTGGTTGGCTCTTGATAATAAAAGGTGGCCCAATTTTGGAAAGCTGGATCTACAGGAAGGAGAGAATAGAAAGATAAAGCGCTTAGTCCATGATCACAGAGGAGACAGGTGGCATGTGACAATGCAGAGGAGAAGAGTAGTATATTTTTTTATAATGTGACATGAACTACACTGAAATCCCTGAATGGACCTTTAGCAATATGAAATGCAGCATGGACCTTTACAAAGCAATATGAAATGCAGCATGAATGTGAAAATTAAAATTTTTAATTTCTGTTTTTACTCTACAAAAATATCAACAGGTGACTTCATGTGACACAGAAATGAAACATCTTAATGCCTCATATAAATAGAAACAAACTCCATGCTTCCTAAAATGTGGTTAGCTAAAAAAAACCAAAAAACAAAAAACAAAAAAAAACCAAAAAAAACCAAAAAAAAGAGAGAGAGATGTTTAGTCCTTTGATTATCTTCCTTGCTGGCATGAAAATGTGAGACCTTAACTCTATTTGAGTTTCTATCTTAATTTGACCCAAGAAAGCTCTAGCTGAGAGGTCAGGAGACTAGCATAATCATCCTGGCTTTACTCAAAGGAACTAAGATGCTGGGCAAATCGCTGAGTCCGTCAGTGTCTCCAATAACTTCCCTGCACCAATCTATGGTTTTTATGTATTCTCATATTGTCTAGCATGCTACCTTATACACATATAATAAGCACATAAAAAGAGTTTGTAAACTCAGATGTAAAATGAAACTAGTTATTTCTGTTTTATTTTCCTCACAGGATTGTTATAAAGATGGAATAAGACTATATTTGTAAGAGTGCTCTGCTTTCTAAAGGGATTTTATTATCATTATGTTTTCATGAAAGCAAGGGCAACTCTGCTGTTTTGCCTCTAAAAGGAAGTATGGGTTGGGCAGTTTCCTTTGATATTGATAATCCACAATTTGCTGAATTTTGTAAATGTCCCAATCCACATTGTTCACCTACTCATGTTAATCAAGAGACTTGCAGTCACCACCAAATGCATGAGGCGCACGCCCTAACAACCAACATCCCATAGTAATGCCTGTGATGTTCTAATCACTAAGAACATTCTTAGAGCCATAGATTTGTAGAACTGGAAGGGACCCAGTAAAGTCTCTTGTTTTACAGTTGGAAAAAACTAGAGGTAAATTGTCCTGGTGCAATATAACGGTGAGTGACAGAGAGAGTCTCTGGGCTCCCCATTCAGAGCTGCTGACATGTACTATGCTTCCTTCCCATCTGACTTCCAGATAAACATTTTCCTAGAAAACATTTAATTTCTCTTCTTAACATATGTATGTTTACATTATAAACACGACACATATTACAGGATCATATCGATTTGGAATTATACTTTGAAACTTTGATAGATAAAATTATTTTCCTGAGGTTATCTCATTCTCATTATCAAACCTGTGAGGTCTCTTTTCTAATTCAAAGGCTCCAATATTTACCTTAGATAAAAAAATTTAAAACATCTAAAAAATTAAGCCTACATATACTTAAGAGCTCAAGGACAAATGTCATATATACTTATAATTCTCTCTCTATCATATACCTTTATATAAAGTATATATCACTTTGAAAATAAGCTTTTGAAAAAAAAACTAGACTGGTATGTTTAAGAATATTTTATACAAAAAGTATACTTGTATTTTTTCTATTGCTTTAGAAATTAAAACACATAGCAGGGTTTTATGTTCCTCTTTTACATCTCTAGAATCTTATTTAATGGGGACTGCTTTATTAAACAGAATAACTACAACCGCACTCTTAAAATTCAACTTTATGGAGATCATGAGTTACATACAAATATGTAACTCAGAGTAAAATAAAGAGAGATTAAGAAAAACAAAGCTTGAGTATGTTTATAATTCTAGACCAATCCTATGATGGCATAATCCATTTTATTGTAGAACAATATAAACGAACTGAGGTAAATGGACCAAATAAATTTAAATGGTAGTGGGTAGATTTTTTTTTTTAATTCAACAGAGTTTCTTTTAAATTAACCTCAATTTTCAGTTTATTAGGCAGGCCAATTTATATAAAAGATTTATTTTCTGAATGTTAAAAATCTACTGGGATCAAACGAAAACATATAAATAGGAATGTCTGTCTACAGACCTTATTTTTTTTGTTGTTGTTAAGTTAAATACCTCTTTACTATCTTGGAGGTAAAAAAAAAATAGGATTCGTATACCTATATATCTATAGCATTTTCCTTCAGGGTTCACAAAGCAATTTCACTGATTTATTTAAGAAATACTTAATGAGTCTCTTCCATAAGCCAGGTCCCTCTTCTGCTAAGCAATGGTGGTATTCGATGTTTGTTGGAAAATAAATGAAGGGATAATATGTACCTTCATCTCTTTAGTGCATGCCTCTAACTTCTCACTACTTCTTTCTCTAGGTCTTCTGAACTTTTATAAGACATTAAATTATCTTCAAATTTTCCCAAGTTTATGTAGGTCTCTGCCCTATACCTTGGAATCCCCAAAAGACCCTTACCACTGTGATCTGTGGGCTCCACCAAGCCCAGTTCTACATTTCATTTTTCTTTAAATGCTGAGGTCTAAATACACACAGACACATACACACACACACACACACACACATACACACGTGTGTGTGTGTGTGTGTGTGTGTGTATCATATGAGCTCAATGCACAGTCTTAAGAAAAAATCATTTACTATTAGACTGATGCTGGGAATATTAGATTATTAACTGCCACATAAAACCTAGAAGAAAATTTTTGAAAAATTAAATATCTAAATTAAAAAAAAAATCTATCATGGAATTGTCTTTCTCTTCTATTCTTGTTTAAATAGCATACCTTGAGAGGTGGAACTCTGGGTTCCTCTCTTGGAGGCTGCTCTTTCTCGGGTGGGCTACTAGATAACACGTTTCGGGTCGACTGATCATCTTCTATCCTCGCCCTCTTTTCCTTGCAGATTCCAAAGCTGTGCTGCTCTGCCGTCTTCCTCTTTGCTATCTCGGATTCTCTACTTTCATTTCTTAACCCGTCGGGTGACTTGGAGGGCTCTGGCAACTTGGAAGTATGCAAGGTCTCCAAGCGGTTCTGTGCACTCCCTTGCTTATGTGTTTTATTTCTAGAGCCTTCTGGAAATGAAGCCTTCTCCACTGGTGACACATATTGTTTGTCCTGTAATTTAGCTGATGGAAGCTCATTTCCTTTACTCTCTGTCTCTTCAGAAAAGACAGATAATTCCAGTGGTGAAGACACCCCTTTCTTTTCTGTTCTTTGCAGGACATTGTGATTTTTTACTTTTATGATTTCTGTAGAAGAAAGTTCTGGAATTGAAGCAGAATAGGGCTTCTCAGTTTCAACATGTAATTTACAAGGCTGCTGATTCAGGGTTTTATTGTGTAATTCTTCAGGTGAAAATGCTTCGGGAGCCATGGAAGAAGAACCCATTTTCTTGGGTTCGGGAGTATTTGATAGAGTCTTCTGCTGAGAGAGAAGGCTTTCTGCCAGAAGCTTGGCAGGAACAGAGCCTTCATCTTTCTGTGGGGAGAGTGGTTCTTCGGATATGGAAGGTGACTTTCTTTGTTGATGCCCCATTTTTTCATTCATTGAAGAATTAGAAATTGGAGATGTTTCTGAAGGAAGTGGCCTACTGGACATAAAAGTGGTCTCAGACGTGAGAAGCATGGAAGACACTGAAGAAGTTTCTGATGTCAAAGGTAAATCAGACATGGGTGATGCTTCTGATGTTAAAGGCAAATTTGATACTGGAGATGCTTCAGAGGTTAAAGGTAAATTGGACATTAGAGATGCTTCTGACAGTTCAGGTGAAGTGGATACTGGAGATATTTCTGACATCAAAGATGCATGAAGGGTTTCTTCAGTGGGATTTCTCTGATTATATTTGTCTGCATTTTCAGTGCTGGACACCTCAGAACAAAACGTTGTCTCAAGCGAGGCTGGAGTACACGATTCTTCTGAAGTGGATTGTGTTTCCCCTCCTGGGGATGTCAGGCTGGTACACACTTCCTCTGGGCTCTCAGAAGAGAAGGAAGTGTCAGAGATGCAGACATTTTCAGAAAGTTGTTCATCAGGCTCACTCTGTAGCTCCATATCTACAGCAATTCCTTCACTTGGAAATTGGCCTTCTAAAGATGATCCTGATTTTATTTTTGGAGTATTGGTCTCTATTGCAGTTTCTGGCTCCTTATGTTCTGTGTCACTGACATGAGTCACAGATGAAGTGGAAGGAACGAGAGAGTCACAGACTGCTAGTTGATCAATAACAACCGACATTTCTTCCTGGGAAGATTCTGATTTCTCTTCCACCTTGACTTCAATATGATGCAAAGTTTCTAAAACATCATTCATCATAACACAGGATTCCACGTTATCTTCAGGAAGTGCTATTTGGGGCTCTTCATGAGAGGTGGTCAGACTTTCAGACTCCTCAGAAAATTCAGGTATTGTCTTATGATTTTCATCTTGGCATTCACAGATACTAGTCTCTACCTCTTCTGCAATTTCCTCCTGAATCACAGATTCTTCAGGGATCAAGATATCATCTGATTCCAATTCTGCCATTACATCTTTACCTACGTCTACCATAGGACAGAGTGTAGCACAGAAATCAGGCTCTGGAGAAGACGGACTTTTCATGCTTTTTGGCTGTTGTCCTTCCAAGGGAGTCTGTGAGGAAAGATCTGGAAGACTAGAGGTCCCACATGAAGAACTACTTTCAGCTCCATCATTGTTTGGTCCAGAAGTGAGCTTCGTGGATTCCTCTCTTGACATGCCCAACCTGAACAGAAATTAGAAACACTATTGTTCAACCACAAAACATGAAAAGTACAACTTGGATCTCTCCCGAATATAGTATTCGATAAAAGTAAATATGTCAATTTAACTTTATAATCACTAAGTAACATGCTTAATTTAGGTAAACAAGTTTATAATGATTTGGTTTTTCTAAGACCTTATAATCATAACTGAAATAAACTCTATTTCTGGTTAAGAAAGTTACAGATTTTTATTCTATAAGCAAGGAGATGGGAACCTTACCAAGTGTTAGTAAAAGAAATTAGAAAATTACATACTACAAAAGACTAGGAAATATGTACAGAAAAGCAAAACAATGTATTAGATTGAAATTTTTTTAAAGGCATAAAGTAGAAATGTCATCTTATAATAAAAAATTACATAAACTTCAAAGGATGCAACATAACCAAATCATTAAGTTCAATGCAAGAGGAGTATGATGTAAAATCTTGAAACTGAAATGACTTCCAAAGATTAAGTTTTCTTAAATCAATGTAAGAGGTGTTAGTTAGTCAATCACCTTATTTTAGTATCCAAGTATCTAACCTAACACAATATGGAAATTTCACTGAAGAATAACAAACATATTGAGGTCATCAAAGTTGATTCTATTAGATTACATTTGTGTAAAGCAAGACATTCTTCCATGTAGATCTCCTATTTTAAAAATAGTCCATAAAAATGTAAAGAAGATTAAGAAATAATCCAGCCTAATGTTCAGGTCATAAGACAAAGTTAATCAGAATTACAAGCAAAGATATTTGCAAATCACTATTTCCTATCATACTAGGTTATAATATCAGCAGCAGATGGTAGAGGAATATGCTATTCTAAATGAAGTTAGAGTACTACAGGCAATTATAAATATAAGCAGAAGAGAGAACATTTCCAGAGGAAAAAACCTCATTGAAATACAGCTGTAATAGTAGCAATGCAGGAAAATACCTCAGTGAAATCTTCAACCTTTTACTTAAATTACATCCTTAAAATAAAAGGGAAATAAAATTGCATACATTGTTTGGGTATTTGATCATTACTTTCTTTACTAAAATTCAGAAGGTTCTGAAAAGAAAATAGATGATATTGTTGTCATAATTATTCTCTTTTCTTTCAACTTTCCCTAAGATGGGTTCAAACTAAAACTGTACTTTACTGAGAGGAACAGAATAGCTGCATTACGGATAAATTTAAAGCAGAAGTATCAGTTAGAAAAAAGGTCCCTTGGAGCTAGGTCAGGCAGAGATACCACTGATAGATACTAGATTAAGTATAGAACATACAGAATCTATCCACTGACAGCCAAGTTTCCGATTTGTTAATAAGAATATTATTAAATATATTTAATATTAAACCTATATGTACAAAACATATATAATCACATGGAAAACAGCACTGTATCAGATATGTCTATGTCGTCAGTTTATTATTTTGATGGGAAAATAGATTTAGGATGACATAAACCAGAGAAGGAAGATGCTTATAGCACATCACATAACCACACAAGGAAAACTCTGCCCTCCAAATATCTATACTGCAAATCAACAGACCACCTCTTACAACTTTTCCTTAGTATATGTATGAATGATTTCTAAGTAACTAAAATGAATACGCAACAGTACTACTTTACAGGCAGAAAAAGCCATTAAGAACCAAAATAAAGACCTTCTATAAAGAGCAAAATCGAAATAAAACAGATTTTAACTAGATGCAAGTTTGGATGGCAACATTCTTGGGAAAATAAAGCAATGAAAAGGCACAGGAGTTGGTCAACTGAAAATTACCTGATCCTAGGGGAAAAAACCCCTTACATATTGGGAGAATGTAGGTAATCTAAAAGTAACAAAATTAGAAGAGCAGTAAATGAAATGTCAAAAATACATCTATCATCCAATATGAATTCAAAGACAGAAAAAGCCAAGTGAGAAGTTCAGTGATGTAAGAGGACAGAAAATCTGTGGATGAACTACAGCAAGAAAAAGGTCAAGTGAAAGAACTGTTTGTATTCGGAGCTCAGTGATGGTGATGGGGAGTCATATTTACTTACATACTGTTGCTGTCATCTTCCAGAGCAGGCTCCCGTAACCTGATATCCATGGGAGTCTGTGAAGCCCCCAAAGTTCATGTAAAAAATTGTATGTGTGTATGTGAATTTTTCTGAGAAGAATTTGCAGGAGTAAGACACTGAACAAATTACTTAGCCACACTGTGTAAACCTGGGAAAATGACTTAAGTTTCACTGTCCCTCAGTTTTGTAAACGATTTTAAAATATAAGAATAATAAAGGTATCCACTTTATAGGACTGTTGGAAGAATTAAGTGAAATAATATTTGCAAAGCTCTTAGAAACATTATCATATCCAGAGTATGCCCAATGATTGCTGACTGAAGGAAAGCCTTCTGTAATGCATGGTCTCTAGAATGCAGGCTCTCTGAGGGCAGAGTTTACGCAGGCCTACAGATGACCACGCCTCTGACATCTAGGACAGCATCTGGCCCAGAGGAGATGTTGGATAATTATTGTGAGTTAATACGAGAATGGGTCCAATACTCAATAATAATTAAGGCCCAGTGCTTTGGAGGTAACTACTTCAGTCAGTTGTACTTCTGCCTTTACTGAAAAGAGTGCTTCTAACATTCCTTTAGTCGCACAGAGGCAGGGAGGCCTCCTGAGTGGTCTTTGGTGTTATCTTCCAGGGCTCTTAACCCTGCTGGGAAGAGCCCTGGGAAGCATCTAAAAATACAGACTCCTGGGCTCTACTCCTGGAGATTCTCGATCAGTACATTTGGGGTTCTTAGAAATCTGTAATTATTTTTAAAAGCTCCAATGAGGATTCTGATGTAGTCAGGCTTGAGTAATACTGTTGGTGACTATACATGAAGGCATATGACTTGCCACATTTTAAATTCCTGAGAAAAAGACATTAATTTCTCCTTTTCGTTTTGCTTAAGTAAGTTTATGCCTCTGAGGTCCTAGGACAGCCACTGAAAACAAGCCTTCCTACTCAAGAGTACTGCTTTAGGACAATTCACCAAAGGCTAGCCTACTCTGAATAAGCAGGCATTAGCCTCATGATCCCTTTTCACGAAGAGCACTCATGAGAGATTCCTTCTGATGTTTTTCCCCCCATTTACAGAAAAAATTTTGTGAGATTAGATCAAATGGTACAGGTTCAGTGTCCTCTGAACAAAACAACAACTTTCAAGCATTAATTGTATACACGGGAGTTAAAGCTCGAATTCTTCTACTAAGAAGGATCCAAAGTTACTGTCAATTGTCAGCTTCTTAATCCCTCCTCCTTTCTTGGGGATGGATGATTGTTTCTGAGATTCTAATTCTGCCCAAGTAGAATATGTCTTTGCCAAATAACCATGAAGCAAAGGAGAAATACTTTGAGCTTAGTTCCATCACTACCACACTTATGTGTGGATGGTATTATTTTTAAAAGAAACATACACACACAAAAAAACAATAAATTAAAAATTGGTTATACCCAAAGAGGAAAATGGATAGAGTAAAAGGTAACACCTCATGTTCTCTCCAAAACAAGGACTAAAATATATATTCACAGTCAACATTTTTGGGAAAATGCGAGAATTAAAATGTGTCTAAAACTACTTATGGCTAAAGTATTCAGTGATAAAAATATTTGGATAAAAAAAGGAAAATTTTTTACTAAAATCCACTTAAGAAAGCCAAAATTGACTTCTATAGTATTTCATGAGCTATTTTCAGTCCAAAATGAATTTTCATAGACAAGTTATAAACTCTTGAAAATGCATTTTTTTTAATTTAAGTGCTGATATGCCACTATAATTTTACCAGCAATTTCTTACACTGAGGGACTATTGCCTTTTATCACAGGTTTATTAAGTTTTACAGCATATGAGTGTGCTATGTGAAGCAGAGAATTACATTTTCATTTCCTTGTAAGAGAAATGAGAAAAAAATGCTCTAGCACTTACTTTTCTCCATAAAACCTTTCAAAGAATTTTTCTTTCCAAGGTTCTGTTTTCTTTTCCTTCTCAATTTCTTGTCTTATCCGCAACTGCATTTCTGGAGTAAACTCTCCTAGAAAGAAAATGCTTATATATTGAGTAAAAGTGGTCATCTCTTTTGCTAATTAATAAAGAAAACATGTAATTAATTTGAGTAAACTTTTATGGATGTTGAAAAGGTTGAGTACTCATAATATTTCTACAGCTTCCCTTTTTATGAACATCACTTAAATAGTCATTTAGTCACAGATGAACTCTAAAACATTTAGCAAATGTGCTGCAT